>NC_133329.1:119020088-119365088 GCF_042186555.1 Aquarana catesbeiana
AAGTGTGTGTGTGTGTAAACACACAAATCCCTGTTCTGTTCTGAGAGAAGTGACAGATCGTGTGTTCCTATTAGCTAGGAACCACGATCCGTCACTTCCTCTAGTCAGTCCCCTCCCCCTTCAGTTAAAAACACATCGCAGGGAACACAGTTAACCCCTTGATCGTCCCCTAGTGTTAACCCCTTCCTTTCTAGTGACATTTATACAGTAATCAGTGCATTTTTATAGCACTGATCGCTGTATAAGTGCCAATGGTCCCAAAAAAGTGTGCGATGTGTCCGCCATAATGTCGCAGTCTCGATAAAAATAGCAGATCGCTGTCAAAAAAATAAGTCCCTAAATCTATCCCCTATTTTGTAGACGCTATAACTATTGCGCAAACCAATCAATATACGCTTATTGCGATTTTTTTTTTTATTTTTTTACCAAAAATATGTAAAAGAATACATTGGCCTAAACTGAGAAAAAATTAGCTTTTTTTTTTTTTAAAAAAAATGGGGTTATCTATTATAACAAAAAGTACAAAACGTTGTGTTTTTTTCAAAATTGTCGCTCTTTTTTTGTATTTAGCGCAAAGAATAGAAACCACAAAGGCGGTGCTGAAGTGGTTAAATAAGTTGAGAAGTTGAGCTTTAATTATAACAGCCCTATTTTCATCTGGTGAACACTGGAGAAAATTGGAATTATAGGTTTTGCTTTCATTGACCTCCTAATGATCTGACTCTTCATTTTTAATTTTGCAGACACAATGGCCTATGTGAGGTGGGGTCACTTAGTAGTAATGACCAAGCACCAAGAAGTACATCATTAATGGATGTTTTTATAACTGCATAATGTGACAAAATATTGTGTAAACACTTTAATAATTTTTATATGTCGGAATTGGTAACCGTTTCTTGATACATCATTTTGGATAATTGGGAAATTGTTGTTCTAATATTTATCTAGGAATTAGTAAAGCCTCCAGAGAGAAATTAGTTGAGCTTAAATGGCCTGCAGATTATTCTTCTTCTGACCAGTCTGATGTTTCTTTTTTTTGTTTTGGTAAATGCTAACTTGATATTCTTTCTCTAACTTTACATATCAAATATAGTTTGTATATGATGTATAAATATATATAAATAAATTGCTTATTTACCAAGGTAAAATGCATCTACTTTAAAAAAAAAAAAAAAAAGGATAAGTTCACCTTTTGAAACAATTAAATAAATGCACATGTGTATTTTTTCCCCCCTAATGAGCCTGCAGAGCATTTCACCCGCGATCAGCAGATCGCACCTGCAATGTCAGGCTCCTGCAGACTCCCAGGATAGCTGTCGGCTTGTACCTCGGATACAGGAAGTTAGTTACTTGAGAGAAGGAAGATCAATGAACTACGAGAGCTTGTTGGTCATTTGGCCTCCTCTTTTCAGCTATAATAGCCTTCACTCTTCTGAGAAGGACTTAGAGAAGATTTTAAAGTGCATGAAAATAGATATGTAATAGGCGCTCTGGCAAGAAGACCCTTTAATGGTCCAGAAACTCTAACGGACAGTCTGTACGTGGACAGGGAATCGGTGGGCAAAGGATCTGTAATGCACTTCAGCAGCAGCACTGAGAGAAGCAGGCTCTGACAAAATGTAAAACGAGGAAGGTGCTTCTAAGTGCAGTATGGCAAAGATTTAATATAAGAAAACCGTTAAAAACACTTACAGGAAACATGAAGTAAATAAGCTCATCAGTACCAATAACAAATGTCCGGCCAGTCTCATGTCACAGTCCTGTGGCACGTCTCACAGACAACCAGCGGCATGGAGCTGTGTTTCTGGAAGACAAAGAGACCGCCGTGACTCCGAAGCTAGTGTGGAGTGCAAGCAACCAGAAATGTCAAGGGGGCGTTGACGCGTTTTGGGTGAATGTGTAATAGCTCCTTTTTCAAAACCATAGACCTGGAACAGGAGAGCGGTATTATATAGAGACATGGGTGAGACGGAGGTGACAGGATGATTAGCAGAAAATTACATCAACAGTTTAGACTATGATAAATGTCAATAAAGGGATAAATAACACAAAATGAAGAATAAATGACTGACAATTACATAATAAAAAATTTAAATGCTTTTTAAGAAACAGATACAATTTAAAAATAATATGCCACTCATGGGACTACAGATATACGCATGATTAGCAAAAAATAAAAGTGCTGTGTGCTTATAGTAAGGGAAGGAAGCATATGTTCTGGTCAACATAAAAAACGATGTATCATGTGTATGTAGCAAAAAGGCTATGAACAAAATATCTTTAGAATAGCCTAACATATTGATGACATAAAAAAAGAAAAAGATATAATGGACAATGGGAAAGAGCATGGGAAAGGGAGAGAGGGGGAGCCACAAATCTGGTGGAACATGTATTCGTATCATTAATGGGAGGCTCTAAACAACATGATACATTATACAAATATCTATGATTATATGTATTATTATAGACTTACTGTAATGAATGTTATTATATGGAGACTATCAAATAGTCCAAATTGTAAAATGGGAAAAGAGTAAAAAAAAAAAAAAAGCGAGAAGACCTGAAAAATGGAGGGAAAAAAAAAGAGCAAATGATTATGTATACCACATAGTGTGTGTGTGTGTGTGTGTGTATATATATATATATATATATATATATATATATATATATAAAATACACACCAGGAGTTATAAAATAGAATTGATCTCCAGTTCCTCATTCAGACCGCCTGGGGACAACACATCTAAGGCATATATCTAATAGGTTTCCCTTTGGCAGAGCTATTGGAAGTACCCTAGGCATGGCCTCAATGACCCAAACACTGAGGTTTGGGATTTGTCTTGGTGTTCCAAAAAGTGTTTGGGTACGTCTATGGAAGTTTTTTGCCATTCAGTTTAAAAAAGGCAATTTGTGAGGTTGGGTAATGTTATTGGATGAAAGAGCTGGTATTCTATTTCATCCCAAAGGTGCTCAATAGGTTTGATCACCACCAAACTCCTCAAAACATGTTTTTTTTTTTTTTTTTTAGAGAACGGGCATTGTTCACAGGAATATGGCCATGCTGGAGAAGGAAAATGCCCCAAACTGTTACCCTTCACTGGAAACATCTTGCCCCCCACACACACACACACCCAACCACACAACCACACACCCACACACTATTCAGCTTTACTAATCCAAACACTCACGCTGGCCAGTATTTTTTATATTCTATAGGTGAGGCTGAGGTGCAGAAGTTGGATTGTGCCTTGAAGACACACTTTTTCTAAAATAGAAAAAGAAAGTAATAACATTCAGAAACTGATTATCCATCACTAATTGTAAGCCTTTAAATAACAGTTTGACATAAGACAAACCAATCAGTAAATTGAGAGTACTCTCAAGTATCACTGCAATCTGTGCTAAAAAGTCCACACAATTTACCTTGAAGAACATCTGTCGCTAAAAAAGTGTTAAATTTTTTTGTCTGCAAACAATGTACTTCGCTGTCCTGCTTCCCATGCTTTTAATTGCTGCTCTAATGCAGAAAAAATTTCAGAAATCAATATTTATAGGGGCGTCAACCTGCTGGTCCCTCTCTGTGCTCAATGTTTCCTCCTGTCATTCCCTGTCACTACCCTCTCTTGTAGCAATGTGGGGGTAATTCGAAGAAACTGAGTGCAGTGAAGGATTGGGAATCCAACACTTGCATTCAAAAAACATCTGATGATCATGCCATAAAGGTCTTTAAGGTACTTTGCTGCACTGGGATGAAACAAAAGATTTTGAAAAAAATTATGGAAGTACTCACTGCACAATGCACTTCCCTATATCCCCACTTTTCTTATACCGCTTAGCCTTAGAGGTCCCAAGATTCCTCATCTTAGCGTGTTGCTCCTTTCTCTGTCCCTTCTTTATTTTACATAGTTCAGTGCATGCACTGTGCCATACACCAGTTGACACCAACTTCACAGTACAGTGATTGCACATCTGGCCATTACTAAAGGCTGGTTCACATCAGATGCAGTGAGACTGCATTGGGCGGGCGGTTATTCCAGTGCAGTCCTGCCTTGTCAACTATATGCCTCATTCACACCTCTGCATTGCAGGGCACAACAGGGATGGACTGGCCATTGGCACTACCGGGAGTTTCCCAGTGGGCCGGTTTCACCGGCCTCCTATTGCCTCGGAGGTCCGGGGCGATCTACCCGTCAATCGCCGATAGCTGGCGCCTGACGGGTAGATCGAGAGCCAGAATGCAGAGTAGCGCAGGAAGCGTCTGTCTGTAGTAAGTTCTCTCTCTCATGTCATGCAGCACTGCTCGCTCCCCGGCGGCTCCTCCTCTCTTCACGTCTATCCCATTATGATGTCACAAGCCAATGGGGATAGACGAGAAGAGAGGAGGGGCTGCTGGGGAGCGAGCAGCGCTGCATGACATTAGAGAGAACTTACTACAGACGCTTCCTGCATGCTGGCCAGGCTAGTAAACGATCCCATAATGTGCCCTGATGTGCCCCGTGCCCTGATGTGCCCCGTGCCCTGATGTGCTATGTGCCCTGATGTGCTGATGTGCCCTGCGCCCTGATGTGCCATGTGCCCTGATGTGCTATGTGCCCTGATGTGCCCCGATGTGCTATGTGCCCTGATGTGCCATGTGCCCTCATGTGCCCCGATGTGCCCCGTGCCCTGATGTGCTATGTGCCCTCATGTGCCCCATGCCCTGATGTGCCCTGATGTGCCTCGTGCCCTGATGTGCCCCGTGCCCTGATGTGCCCCGTGCCCTGATGTGCCCCGTGCCCTGATGTGCCATGTTCCCTGATGTGCCATGTTCCCTGATGTGCCATGTTCCCTGATGTGCCATGTGCCCTGATGTGCCTCGTGCCCTGATGTGCCATGTTCCCTGATGTGCCATGTTCCCTGATGTGCCATGTGCCCTGATGTGCCTCGTGCCCTGATGTGCCCCGATGTCCTGTGCCCTGATGTCCTGTGCCCTGATGTCCTGTGCCCTGATGTCCTGTGCCCTGATGTCCTGTGCCCTGATGTCCTGTGCCCTGATGTCCTGTGCCCTGATGTCCTGTGCCCTGATGTCCTGTGCCCTGATGTCCTGTGCCCTGATGTCCTGTGCCCTGATATGCCCTGTACTCTGATGTGCTGGGCTCTGTACCCTGATGTGCTGTGCCGTGATGCGCTGTGCCCTGATGCGCTGGGCTCTGTACCGTGTCCTGGGCCGGTCTGGATGAAGTCCAGGGCCACATTTTTGTCCCAGTCCAGCCCTGGGGCACAATGTGCAGAAAAAAGGACTGCATGCAGTACATTTTTTATTATATTTTTTTCAGTGCAGTGGGAGGCCAGCAGTTGAACTTTGAGATATGTGTGAGACTTCACAATAAAGTTTAAAAAAAAAAAAAAAAAAAAAAAGGAAACCGTGTGATCCGCCGAGCTCGTCATCATCACTACTCTGATCTCAGCCGCATCGTATTGCATACAAGCTGCTGCTCTACAGTGCAGCGCCTGGTGTGAAACAGCCTTAAGGGGCATTTATAAGACTTGAGTTTGGTATGATGCATGCATGGCATCAGGAGTAACCCCTCAATAAAACACACATTACTATTTTTTGTTAGTTTACCTAATAAAAAAAATAAATCTTTACAAAAAAAAAAAACATGTCAGTGATGCAAATATAGGAATAATGCCAGTGTATTTTAGAATGGGAATTTGGAGGCTTGACCTCACTGCCATTGAAATGTGGTTTAATTATTTGTAGTAAGTAAAAAAAAAAATCAGTGTGCTAGAAGGTGTTTGGTTTAGGTTATGAGCAATAGCCATGGTTCAACTTATTTTTTTTTTAAACAAATTACATTAATTGTTTAAATAGTTTGTACAGTAATGTGAACAAAAAATAACATAAGGATTTCATTTTAAAAAACATTTAATTTGTTTACAACACACATTGCTTTAGCAAACTAAATGCAATTTACTTGTCCTGTGCTGATCTGCTGCATTCTGCATTTCCAGAGTGGAAAGTCTACATCCAAAATCCTATGCGTTTTGATCTATCATCTGATTAGCTATAAGCAACTTCTATGTATTGACCAATTCACACATCAGATATTCTGCTTGTGAGACATAGCAATGAACTTATCATAAGCTTGTTATGGAATTCGTCTCATGCACTACAACGAGGTACAGCAAATTACTGACACCAACAGATTAGGATACCCTGGTGTGTACAGCACTTTATTGAAGCTTGAATAGGTAGCCTGTGGTGCCTAAGTGCATTTTATGGCTGAAAGTGACACTGCTAGGGTAGATGGGAACTGCCACTATTGATTTAATTGAGCTGTTTGATTCTCAGGTTGGACTTGATTATGATTTTACCCCCATGCGGCCTGTATCAACCTTATTATAAAAGTATTTTCAGGGTTTTGTTTTACCTATGTTTAATGTGCGTTGACCCAAACGTTTGGGCAGAGTCTGCCCTTTCTTGTGACACTGAGAAGCTTTTGTTTGTTTTATTAATGTTTGATTTTGTCTTCAAAATGTCACATTAACTGCTTGCCATTAGACGTAAAATGACAAAGTGGACATTTTTAAAAAATAAGCTTTGCTTATTTTTTTCCCTTGTCTTTTTTGTATGTTAGGACGAAGGTTATTATTTCCTCTTATTGTCCCTGTAGAATGTTCCTGGCTAATGCCTTTTATTTAGCATCGCTGTAGAATAAATGGTTTATATGCATATTGCTGCATTTATAGCCCTCTGCTGGCTAAGACGGGGAGCTTTGCTGTAAATATTTAGGACACAAAAGGAAAATTTAGCTGATGGGTTTCGAGGGACAGTCTTTGCTCTGTTGGCTGTACTCTGTTGGCTGTTTGATTGCTTTAGTATTCAGTAACTATGCAGTATATAACAATACACTCTGATGGGCAAAACTAAGGCCTTCGGCTCAAGGGTGTTGAATGCAGGAGAAGATCTTCCTGTGCTTGGAGCAAGTTCCACATTGTACTGAAATACTTTCCTGGTCGAAGAACCAGTTAGAAAGGAATTGAAAGGGAAAACATTGTTAGGTGCAGCCTAAATCCCTTCAACCACTGTGCATATTATTTTATTTATACTGTGATTCTATACTTGCCAAATATGCTGCAGTAATCTTCCTCCACTGAGTCTGGCTGCAACCATTTTAACTGTGGGCAGCTGAAGCTGCTGCCTGTTCACTTCCTGGATTTACACAGAGACACACCTCCAGCTCTGCAGCTCTCATTGGCCCTGTTATGACTCACCCCCACTTCCTTTTTGGCAAACTCTCACGAGAGTGAGAGAGGGAGCTGTGCATGATGTCATAAGCCTAGGCTTTTTACCAGACAAGAAACAGGAAGTGGGCTGTATAAGGTATTTACTGGCAGAAAAAAAATGTTTTACTATCCAAAGTTAAAACAAGAAGGACAGAGGATTTAATAGATGGAAAGTTCAAAAAATGACTGAAGTTCCACTTTAACCTCCTTAGCGGTATTCCCGCGTGTGGCTCGGGGTGAATTTTCAGTACCAAAAGCGGTAACAATGAGCCACACTCGGAATCGCATCTCAGGATCCAGGCAAAGTTACCTTTTCCCCAGGATCCTGCGATGTCCTCCCGCTGTGTGTGCGAGCTGTGTCCCCCGCTCGATGTACTGTGTGCCGGGCTCCGTTCCCTGTGAGCGTTGCAACACACAGGGATGGATCACGGCACCAAATTCAAAACGTTAAAAACATACAATACATACAGTATACTGTAATCTTAAAATTACATTACGGTGTCAAATTATTTCACATCCCTTTTGTCCCTAGTGGTTTGTCCAGTGCTCTGCATGCAGTTTTATATTATAAATACTGTTCTTTCTGCTTGGAAACTGAAGATTGTCCATAGCAACCAAAAAGTGTCCCTTTACATCAAAAGATGTTTTACACCAGCTAGAAAACAATGATAATAAATTAGAATCACTTGCAGAATTGAGTGATAGTGATTCGTGGGGAAATTCGTCATCAGACACTGAAAGTAATGACAGCGACAATTCTGCAAATGAGCAAATTTCAGTGTTTTTTATTTGATTACATTATTGAATAATTTTTATTTTATATTATTATTTTTTATAATTATTTATAGTTATTTATTATATTATAATTTATGATTTCGTGTTTCAAACTTTATCATACCTGGGATGTCTACTAGACTCTTGTTTGGACAGATTTAAGTGTGTTGTTCCTAAGAATTACAAACCTACAATATAAAACGGCAAATTTCCATGCAAAACAATGTACCGCTTTGAGCATCAAAAATCTAACATAATCATACCGCTAGGGAGGTTAACCGCTTGCCTACCAGCCACCGTCATTATACTGCGGCAGGTCGGCTCTCCTGCGCGAACCACCGTAGCTGTATGGCAGTCCATGAATGGGAGATGGCGGGCACACCACCGGCGATAGTGGTGTACAGAGGCAGAACAGGACATGTCAGAACTCTTCTGCTCCCAGTGATCGGGAACAGTGATCTGTCATGTTCCTGGCAGCCCATCCCCCCTACAGTTAGAACACACTTAACCCCTTGATCGCCCCCTAGTGTTAATTCCTTCCCTGCCACTGTCATTTATACATTGATCTGTGCATTTTTATAGCACCAATCAATGTAATAATGTCACTGGTCCCCAAAAAGTGTAATTTGGGGTCAAATTTGTCCGCCACAATGTCACAGTCCCACTAAAAATCACAGATTGCCCTCATTGCCAGTAAAAACAATAATACAAAAAATAAATAAAAGTCCCTAAATCTATCCCATAGTTTGTAGACTCGATAACTTTTGCGCAAACCAATCAATATACGCCTACTACATATTTTTGGTAAAAAAAAAAAAAAAAAAAAAAAAAATCGAAAAAGAATATATCAACCTGATCTGATAAGGAAATAATTTTTTTTTTATTTTTTTGGATATGTATTATAGCAGAAAGTTAAAAAAAAAAAAAATGTTTTTTCAAAATTGTCACTTTTGTTTATAGCGCAAAAAATAAAAACCGCAGAGGTGATCAAATACCATCAAAAGAAAGTTCTATTTGCGGGAAAAAAAAGAATGTCGATTTTATTTGGGTACAATGTCGCACGACCATGCAATTATCAGCAATGCAGTGCCATATCGCAAAAATTGGCCTTGTCTGGAAGTGGGTAAATCCTTTCGGGGCTGTTAGCCCCCCTAACACTTAAATGAGGTCCCTCTCTGTCCAGTGAAATCCACGGGTGTCTTAGCCTTTGGAGATTCTCCCTCCTGATTGGCTGAGACACAGCGGTGCCATTGGCTGTTGCTGTCAAAGTCAGCTAGCCAATCGGGGGAGAGGGGGCGGGTTGGGGCTCCATGTCTGAATTGCTCAGTGCCCATGTTAAAAACTTTTTTTTTTTTTACTTGTTGTTTGTTTCCATTCTTTGCTGTATACAGTGGAACCTCGGATCGCGAGTAACGCGGTTAACAAGCTTTTTGCAATACGAGCACTGTATTTTAAAAAATCGTAACTCGGTTAGCGTGTGTTGTCTCGCAACACGAGCACGATTTAGGCCAAAGTGGTGTGCAATACTGCTTTTGGCCTGAAGTGGGGGGGCGCCGGAGCAGAGTCCAACGTCACATTCGGAAAGGCCCGAGTACAGCACGGCTGACCTTGGCAAATCTCGGGCAGGAAGTCTTTCCGAGGTTTGCCGAGGTCAGCCGAAGTGTCCTCGGGCCTTTTCGGCCGTTTCCAAGGCTCTCCGACGCCCCCCCGCCTCTGGCCGCATGTGGTATTATATCCCATTGAAGTCAATGCGGAACAAATTATTTTCGTTTCCATTGACTTCAATGGGAAAACTCTCTTTGATATGCGAGTACTTTGGATTACGAGAATACTCCTGGAACGGATTATGCTTGTGATCCGAGGTTCCACTGTATCTTTCTCTTGCTTCTCGTACGCAGCCTCCTTGATCTAGTAGAGAAAAGCAGTCAGGTGTAAAGTAACACATTTTCAGAGTACCCGAATATTCAGAATGCCAAATAAAATGAATACCTGATTGATGCCTCCATCTTTTTTTTTTTTCCCCTTTCTTTACTAAGTACAAAGGTTGGCTGAAGTGTGAGATACACTTTGAAGCTATGTCTACCAAAACGTACATTCAATTGTAGTAGTCATTTTTTTGTTGCATAGTTTACATATATGAACACAGAGTGGTGGTGTTAATATTTACACTATGCTACATATTGCATGGTGGTGATCCGGTTAACACTGCTGTTTTGCAGCCCTTGCAGCAAGCATTTGTTTCCCCAGGATGCTGCCTGCTTTGCTCACCGAAAAATGACAACTGTGTCTGTGTACTACAAGAAGGTATTCACTTCATTCTCAATAGGTGTCTCCTCATCAGTGCAAGTTCTGCCTGTAAATTCCAGGTGCTCACCATAAGCAGATCCAACATTTTAGTTATTAATATTATTATACAGGATTTATATAGCACCAACAGTTTGCACAGCGCTTTACAACATGAGGGCAGACAGTACAGTTACAATACAATTTAATACAGGAGGAATCTGAGGGCCCTGCCCGTTAGAGCTTGCAATCAAAGAAAATAGCAGGGTGTGTGGTACGTCAGTGTTGGCCATAATTCATTCACACAAATCATAAGGCCACTGTATTTTTTTTCTTATTCCTGCAGTGCTGTTGTGTGGTCACCTGACGTTTCCCTGTTTTTTGGCATCTGCAGGGAAAGCTCTTTGGGAGTGGCTTCTATTACTCTGATGTGTGTTCTCTACAGTGTGCGTCTGCACAGTCCTGACTGGTGCTGTGCCCATCACCTGAGAAATAAAAAAGTTTCAGAAGAACAATTAAAATTAAATTATAAACACCAAAAAAACAGTTTTACAGCTCCCTATAAATCTTTATTGAACATCAACATTTTTTATTTTTTTTTTGGTGCATTAATATGGTGTAGCCAGAGTCAATGATGACTGTTCCGATAGCATCTGTATCCAAGGCTTCTCATTTTACTTTACAGGTATTAGCAATTACATTTATTATTTTTAATAATGATTTATAATAAAATTAAGCGTTTTTGTGAGTTTGTTCGTGAGTGCAATCGATCTGCGTACCATAATTCGCCCCCATAGTGTTTAGCAATATGAGGACATGGAGGAGGGAAGGAGGGGAGTGTCATTTACCACGGTGTATGCACTCTCGTGTGTGAGTCTATACTCCATGTGGGTTGCACAGATAAGAAAAAGAAGGAAATGAAGCGCTTAGAAGGGAGTTGAAACTGGAGCATGCTCAGTGATGGCAGCAGCTGGTCTACGCAATCTCAGGTTGCAGTGGGGACATAGAAGATGGAAGGGACAGCTGAAGGCAGGATCAACCAGTTATATTTCACTCTACATGAAACAAATGCTTTAGTGGTTTTGTGAATATGCACAGAATAAAATAGCTAGACTAATGATGCCACTGCTGGACTGTTTCTACTTACTATGGTAAGAAAAGAAAATGTATTTAACACTTCACACAATACTTTGCATGTATGTGATTTTACATACACCAGTCAGCCATAACTTTATGGCCACTGACAGGTTAAGTGAATAATGGCGGGTATCTCTTTAAAATAGCATCTGAAAGTCAGTGCAGTATATTAGGCAGCACGTAAACATGTTGTGCATGAACTTGACGCGTTGAAAGCAGAAAAAAATGGGAATCAGTTTGTTGTGTATGGTATTACGTAGCCTCATACAGGTCAGGGTGCCCATGCTGACCCGCATCCACAGCAAGAGGTGTGGCAGTCCTTGCCACAAGTGTAAAAAAGCCCTTAGAGCAGCCTTTCTAAACCTTTTAGAATGTGGAGGAACCTTTCAGGCTCAGAGAACCCCTGCTAATAATTACTATTTCACCTCATTGTACATTACTGTCACGTTCACTTGGAAGAATATACAATACTCCTTATTTGTGGTCCTTGGGACTAATCTCACACTTAGAGATGACTATAAAGATTATTATTATACAGGACTTGTATAGCTCCAACAGCTTGTGCAGCACTTTACAATATAACAGGGGGACAATACAATTACAATACAGTTCAATGCAGAATGAATAGGAGGGCCCTGCTTGTGGAGCTTGCAGTCTATTCTGAAGAGAGGGGTAGGTGTTACAAAATATAATAGCTGAAGGGATGATCAGGTGGAGGTGACTTGGGTACAGTTTTTTTAAGTGAAGGTGGGGAGGGCATCCCTGAATAAATGAGTTTTCAAGGATCTCCTAAAGGCGTACAGGGTAGGAGCTGACTGGACATATTGAGTTGGGGAGTTCCAGAGGATGGGAGAGGTTCTGGAAAAGTCCTGGAGGTGAGCATGGGAGGATGTAACAAGGAAGCTAAAGAGCAAGATGTTTTGGGGCTATTTGGGTGCTATCTGCAGATGAGGTTGGTGATGTAGCTGGGGGCAGTGTTGTGGATGGCTTTGTACGTTGTGTTTAGTATTTAGAATTTTATATGTTGGGCTAGTGGAAGCCAGTGAAGGGATTGCCAGAGAGGGGCAGCAGTCGCAGATCGGTTAGTAACGTTTATAAGTCTAGCAGCAGCATTCATAATAGACTAGAGATCATTGTTGTCAATGGTTACTTATCTGAATGGCAGAAGTGGCTCCTGGAGGAATCTGGTTGAGAAAGGCTGCCTTAGAGTATACAGGATGTTATTTGATCATTGGATTTTTGGCATGATTAGGTGTCAGAATGGCACGGCTGGGCGAAACTTATGTTATGATACGTCTGTTCGCCCTGTGGCCACTAGGGGTGCGCGCGTGCCCCCGCTGCTCTCCCCCCGACAGGGTATGAACAGTGATCTGTCATCTCCCCTACACAGTCACCTCCCCTCTTCAGTTAGAACACACACTAGGGAACACAACCCCTTGATCGCCCCCTAGTGTTAAATTCTTCCCTGCCAGTGACATTTTTACAGTAATCAGTGCATTTTTATAGCACCGATTGCTGTATTAAATGCCAATGGTCCCAGAAATGTGTCAAGTGTCCGATGAGTCCGCCATAATGTCGCAGTCCTGATAAAAATCGCAGATCGCCACCTTTACTAGTAAAAAAAAATAAAAATGTCATAACATTATCCCCCATTTTGTAGACTCTATAACTTTTGCGCAAACCAATCAATATACGCTTATTGCGATTTTTTTTTTTTTTTTTTTTTACCAAAAATATATAGAATACATATCGGACTAAACTGAGGTAAAAAATTGTTTTTATATTTTTTTTTTTATAGCAAAAATGAAAAAATATTTTTTTTTCAAAATTGTCGCTCTTCTTTTTTTGTTTTGTAGCGCAATTTTTTTTTTTTTTTAATAGAAGGAAGCCATAGTTTGGGTTGAAAAGCCTATCCCCTGCCAGCATGCGTGGATCCTTGTTCTGTGTGTGTCAACAGGGGTCTGATGCCCCCTGCAGTATCAGAGCTAGAGTTCTCCAATCAGCAGGAAGCCTGAGCTTTGCTGAATAGAAAAATGTAGCTCTAATTCATCAAGAGGTGTGGTGGACCTTTGCAGTGAGATCACTCTTTCCCCAGAGTACAAGAGTCCTTCTCTACAGCATGCTGGCAGGGGACATACTAAGGATGTGACTGCTTTCTAAATAAAACAAACTGTAAAGCCCCTTTCACTTCAGCGGACCAAACGGGTCCACCTGTCCATTTTTGAGGTGGACCCCGTCGGATTGTTCTTTATGGAGCAGCAGATTTGTCCACTAACACCCTCCAGCATCTGATCCGATCCGGTCCACTAAAAACAGACGGATGGGGATGCGGTCGCCATCCGTTTGGATGACAGTAGAATGGAAAGGGGCAGGCAGTCTATTTTCCATCCAACTGCCCCATAGAGAACAGCGGATCTGTCAATTGGGAATCAGCGGATAGATCCCCTCGCTGAGCAGGCAGTCCAACTTGACGGATTCCGCTCCCTTTAAAAGGGGCCTAAGACTTTGTGCACATTTTGAGGCACCTGAAATGCATCTTTAGCTAATTTAAGCCATAGTTCAATTGGCATTTAAAGTGTTATTAAAGCCTTGTAGTTTAAAAAAACAAAACACACAGAATGGTGTTAATATTTATACTGTGCTATATATATAGCATGGTGATAATCTGGTTAACCCTGCTGTTTTGCCAAATTTTTTTTCCCCAGGATGCTGCCTGCTTCGATCACAAAAAAATTACAACTGTGCCTCAGTGTGCTGCTAGAAGGAATCCACTTCATTCTCAATAGGTTGTCTTCGCCTTCTTAGTGCATATTCTGCTTGCAAATTCCAGAAAAAAACAAAATGGGTGCATCATTATACATAAGTGTTAATTGCTATAATTCACATAAATCAAATGTGTAATGCCACTACATTTTTATTTATTTTTTTAATTATCCAAGTACCTTATTCCTGCAGTCCTGTTGTGAGGTCACATGATCATTCCCTTTTTTGTCATCTGGAGTGGCTTCTATTACTTTACTGATGTGTGGTCTCTACAGTAGGAGTCTGTGTCTCCACAGCCCTGATTGGTGTTGTGCAGGTCACACGACTAAAAAAAAAAAAGTTTCAGAACAATCAAATGAAATTATAAATACTGAAAAACTTTTATTAAACCCTCCTAGTTTAAAAAAAAAAAAAACGTAGAGCGTACCGTGGGTGCTGTGTTCCTTTTTGTTTTCTGCCACTTCTTTGCATTCTGCCTTTGATATTTTCCTTCCCTCTATTTCCTCTATGCTGTCTTATAGGGTCCTATGAAGCTAGCCTCTGCAGTCCACCCACATGTAGGCTTATTGCTTACAGATGCTTAAGGGAGAATTGTGTACAGTAGCATGCTCCCAAACTGGAAATATGTAGAGGTGATGCTGAGAGACAGAGAATGCACCTTTTATTACTTCTAATTGATTGTGGACATATTTTGCAAAAAAAAAAAAAAGTGTTCTATTACTTGGTGGATTAGAGACAATTACTGTAAAAACAGATGGAGGTTTTTTACCACCTTAGAGTTGCCCCCACACACATGCATTTATAAGCTAGTGCGCATCTAAAGTTGCACAGTCGGCCATGGGCATTGATCTATTACTTATTGGTTAAGTTGGGTTACTGCAAAGTATATTTTGCTGTGAGAGAAAAGCCACATTATAAGTAAGATATGATTCTGGCAGTAAAGACTTTCATGGAAGTCTCAAACGTTGCAGCTGGGTTAATTTGATTGGCACTGCTCATTTAAAAGCCTGTCCTACAGTAAGCCTGAATCTGAGATTGGCTTTTGTGCAGCACAGTGGTAACCCACATCAGCAGCCTCACTAGCGAGTGATTTGTGTGCTTTAAAAAGCGTCACACAAGGTTTAATAACACAGGCCATTTGTGAGTGTTAAGTAGTGCTCCAGAGTCAGCAGCCAAGTCTGCTCTATTATATCTTACATCAACCCAGTGGGTATCCCGCATTTACTCAAGAACAGTCTCTTCATGCTGTCTGCAGTCGGGCTTATTATAATACCGGATGAGAAATTATTCATCGTCTGCTTATTTAGCTCAGGAAGCGTCACCAAGTTCTTTTTAAGAGATTCTTGGCGCTTGGCGAGTTAACTTTTCTTTAGAACCTGAATTAAACAGGCTGGTTGCAAGGTGGCATTTTCTGAGCTCTGATTTGTAAGGTGCAGAAGCCGACAAGCTAACCTAGCCACCGTCAAATGCTTTGTGACTTAGTAATTTGCTGCATAATAACCACCAGGCCACCTTTTTGCGGTTCCCATTTTAAACGTCTAACAGTCTGTGTCAACCATCTGTTCTCACTTCACCCGAGATGCTCAATGTTTTCCGCCTGATGTGTCTTAAATTTTCACGGCACCTCTTCAATTAAAACAAAACCTTCTCTTGCTCAAATTGTTTATATGCAAGAAAAAAAAAGTGTTTACATAAAACTCCCTGGAAGGCAGTGAGGGTGGGGGGCATTTAAATCCGCAATGAAATTTCACACCGTTTAATGTGTTCTACCTCTGGGTTTCTATTACGGTTTACTTACTGACTAAAAAGCAATATGAATTTCATGTTTTCTGTAGCCGCTTTGGGGTAAATGGTTCTTCTTAATATACATATATTTTTAGTGTATCTCGTTCTTGAATTGTAGATGTTTCCTTTAGCTAGAATCTCATGTTGAATATCTTTGCGGTATGTTGGGTTGAAATGAAGTTTTCTTGTTATTTCACATAAAAACTGATCTTATTATTTAGTTAATCTACCTTCAAATGGTAATTTTAAAGTGGCTGTAAAGCCTTGGGGGGAAAAAAACCACACCAATATATCACACGTATCTTCACGATAATATTGCTTGAAGTTTGCATTCTCTCAGCGCCCCTATTTCCCTGCACCCAGCCTTACACAGTGACAACAAGTTTCAGCAACACCATTCATGGTGTCACCCCCACTTGTTGCCCCCAAGCTCTTAATGACATCATGTTTGTATGGTAGAAGGGCAGTATAAAAGCTGAGGTTCACATTCCTGTTCTGTGCTGTGCATGTGAACTGTGGGCGTTCACTTTAGGAACCCCAATTGTCGTCACGTCTTCACCTACTACTTTCTTACAGTGATACAAAGATGATCACGGACACAAGTTCTGCATAATGAGACAATCGTTAGATTGAATCTGTGGGGTTTTTTTTTTTCACTGTTATGGCTCGGTACTAGTAGTTTTGAGTTCCTCTAGTTAGCCGTATACATATACTGAATTATCGCAGTGTTTACCTTGAATTTGTGTTGAGGTGCATTTTTTTGATTTGAAACTTTTTTAATTTAAATTTTGGATAGAAACTAGAATGGTTAGGCTCCCCCGTCATTCTTTTATTGCTGTCTGTTGGTGCTTGTGATGAGTGCCACTGAGGCAGTAATGTGAAATCCAAAATGTTAGTCCTCACTAGAACAGGAAGTGCAGGAAATTCCTCTTACTGGGGCATCGGCACCTATTCTGTACAGTCAGTCTAAGGCAATCGTGTGGAAAAGCAGCAGCCATACTGTCGCAATATTGTATAAAGGGAGGATCTCTATGCATGCACAGAGAGACTTTTTTTTGTTCCTTTTTATAAGTAGGTTTTACATCACAGCACTATCAAGAGGGATACCACATTCATTTTAACAGTTCTTATTTAACCACTTCAGCCCCAGGAGGTTTTACTCCCTTAATGACCAGGCCATTTTTTAAAATATGGCACTGCGTTACTTTAACTGACAGTTGCGTGGTCATGCGAAAAAAAAATTGATGTCCCTTTTTTTCCCCACAAAAAGAGCTTTCTTTTGGTGGTATTTAAACTACTAAACAAGTAACAAGGCGCAATATGCAGATGCCTTACAATGTAGTACCCAATAGTCCAGGAATGTGCATGTACAGATGTGTACACTGGTAATATAAAACCGCTGTCTCAGTCAGGGCAGCCACCAAGAAACCAAAAGCGAGTTCCAATAGCTAAGAAAAAACAAGGAATAGGGGCGCCTCTGAGAAATTATCATAAAACACTTTATTTTAAAGAAAATATCCACTCACATGAAAGTAGAAGAAGTCATGTACAGGAGCATGGTGAGGGCTGAGGAGCTGAAAAACAGAGGACTGTAGGCAAAAGCTGTATCAATGTAGCTGAAGCACAATCCAATCCAGGCAGGCAGGGGTGCAGATGGCTAAGCACATACACACACCGGTGTAATACAATGTCCCTGGAAGTTGGTGTCAGTAGTCCAGTGGAAGAGGAAAGGATCAGTCCAATGATGGCATGAATGTCTGTAGAAAGAGGGAGAAGGACGTTTGGCTGGATGGCAGGGCTGCGCTGTATCTCCACAGCGATCGCACTGTCCCTGTATGGCAAGGGGAGAGACACGGCCGTGTGTGTGAGATGGAAGCGAGGCTTGGAGAGCAGACACAGGCCGGCGCCGAGCCGCGACGTCATCAACATGCGACGCGTTTCTGAAATTGCTGGCTATAGATGGATGGAATAGCCGCATTCCTATCCTATCAAGATGTTTGAAAAAGGAATGCGGCTATTCCATCCATCTATAGCCAGCAATTTCAGAAACGCGTCGCATGTTGATGACGTCACGGCTCGGCGCCGGCCTGTGTCGGCTCTCCAAGCCTCGCTTCCATCTCTCACACACGGCCGTGTCTCTCCCCTTGCCATACAGGGACAGTGTGATCGCTGTGGAGATACAGCGCAGCCCTGCCATCCAGCCAGACGTCCTTCTCCCTCTTTCTACAGACATTCATGCCATCATTGGACTGATCCCTTCCTCTTCCACTGGACTACTGACACCATCTTCCAGGGACATTGTATTACACCGGTGTGTGTATGCTTAGCCTTCTGCACCCCTGCCTGCCTGGATTTGATTGTGCTTCAGCTACATTGATACAGCTTCTGCCTACAGTCCTCTGTTTTTCAGCTCCTCAGCCCTCACCATGCTCCTGTACATGCCTTCTACTTTCATGTGAGTGGATATTTTCTTTAAAATAAAGTGTTTTATGATAATTTCTCAGAGGCGCCCCTATTCCTTGTTTTTTGGTGGTATTTGATCACCTCTGCGGTTTTTTATTTTTTTGCGCTATAAAACAAAAAAGCGACCATTTTGGAAAAAAAAACATTATTACAATGATCAGTGCTAAAAATATGCACTGTTACTGTAATAATGACATTGGCAGGGAAGGGCTTAACACCAGGGGTGATCACAGGGTTAAGTGTGTCCCTAGGAGGTGCTTACTGACTGGGTGAACACAGAGATCCGTGTTCCTGCTTAACAGAAGATCTCTGTGTCTTCCCCTGTCAGAACGGCAATCTGCCTTGTTTACATAGGCAGATCACCTTTCTGCCTCTCTGGAGAATGATTGTGGGTGGCCGGCAGACATCGGGTCTGCCAGACCCGCTGATTGACTTCCCCTTTGTCTAATGGGCACTCGCGCACAAACAGTATCTATTGCACGAAATGACGTAAAGGTACGTGATTTCGCGCAATAGAGCCGCCCCGCTGCAGTATATATGCAGTAGACGGTCTTTAAGTGGTTAAAGTGGTTCTAAAGCCATAATGGTTTTCTAACTTAAATGCATTCCTTGCATTGAAGCAATTGTAAAATATATATATATATATTTTTTAAATAACAAACCTCTCTATACTTACCTGCTTTGTGCAAAGGACTTGCACAGAGCGGCACTGAACTTCCTCTACTCTGGTCCCCCGCTGGTGCTCCTGGCTCCTCATATCTGTCCAGTGCCCCCACCAGATGCTGCTTCCCATGGGGGCACTCGTGCATGCTCTCTCCCAAGCCCCCCTGCTGCACCCATTAACACAGACAGCAGGACTTGGCCCTGCCCCCAGTTCCCTTGTCACTGGAGTTAATTGATAGGAGCGGGATCCAGTGGCTCCTGCTGGTATTAGTCTGCCCAATGAGGAGGGAGGCAGTGGCGTTAGCCACTGCTCTCGTGCATGTCACTAAATCGGTTTGGGCTCAGGTAAGTTTAGGGGGAGGGGGGGATGCTAGAGGGATCCTGCACCAGAGAAGGTTTCTTACCTTATTGCATAGAATGCATTATGGTAAAAAAAAACAACTTGAGGCTTTAGAACCACTTTTAGTTAAAAAGCATACTTTTAAGTTTCTGTCCTCCCCCTTCCCTGTGTGAAGGGAAAAGGGAGGGGAGTAGAGATCCAGTGCTGTACACGACGGCTTCTCTTCTCCCCTCTCTCTTCCTCTTCACACAGAGACTTGGGCAGCAGCAGGAACCATTGACTCTTGCTGCTGTCAATCAAATGCAGTGAGTATGATGCATGCCTCCATAGACACACAGCAGGGGAGCAAGCACCCACTGTCGGCCCCTATAGAAAGAGGCTTGCTATAGGGGCACACAGGGAAGGAGAGGAGTCAAGGAGCCAAAGTGGCTTGCTATAGGGGTACACAGGGAAGGGGAGGAGCCAATATTGCCGACGGGGGACTCGAAGAGGCGGCCGCTCTGTGCAAAACCATTACACAGAGCAGGTGAGTATAACAAAATGTTATAAATATGTGAAGCACAGGCATGTGGGAAAGGCTAATTTATTAAATGCATAATGCAGTGCACAATTCCCCATTCCTAGACAGCAAGGATGACCTTTTCTAATAAGTTTGTTTTTTTAAAGCAGGAGTATATCTGGCTTACATTTCCAGATATATTTGGAAGTGTCTCACTTCACTGATGCGCCTTTGAACTAGGGATGCATCGGTATATATAACATAACTTGCTAAATTGCTACTAAAGCATCTTTCACATGTGGCATACTAAAGTGTGCGCCCATTGAGGGCCATGTTTACCTGCACAGGAATGCACAAGTGTTCCGTGCATTTCCGTACAGGCAGCCCCATTTTTGTCAGTTGGGATGCAATGGCTGCACAGGCATAGCTGCTGTTCCCAATCTGACATCTGTGTGGGTACATCACCTCCAACGTAGACAGTGTGAGCTCAGCGACATGCATACGAGCTGATGTTTAGTTAGTACTGTTTTCAGATTTGTCCAATGTGTTCCATATGTCGTTACAGCTCTAATTTTTTTCACCTTTTAGTTCAGGTATGAGGTTATCAGTATTGTGTTCAAGTCCAAGGGTGCGTTCCCTACTTTTATGTAGTGCTTTCTTCATCCCTTGTCTTATTGTAGAGTTGGGGTAACCACGTGCCCTGAATATATTTTTGAGTTTTTTACTTTCCTGATAGAAGTCCCTGTACCAATCATTAGTAAGACCTCATCTGGAATATGCAGTTCAGTTTTGGGCACCAGTTCTCAAAAAGGATATCGGGGAACTGAAGCAAGTGTAAAGAAGTGCAACCAAATTGATGAGAGGCATGAAGGAACTCGGCTATGAGGAAAGGTTAGGGGAACTGAATTGATTCCCTCTTGAGACAGGAGGTTAAGGGGGGGGGGGGGTTATGATCAACATGTACAAATACATAAGTGGTCCTTATAGTGAACTTGGTGTTGAGTTATTCACTTTAAGGTCATCACAGAGGACAAGGGAGGCACGCTTAACGTATAGAGGAAAAAAGATTTCATCTCCAAATACGGAAAGGTTTCTTCACAGTAAGAGCTGTGAAAATGTGGCATAGACTCCCTCCAGAGGTGGTTCTGGCCAGCTCAGTAGATAACTTTAAAAAAACTGGATTCTTTCTGAAATGTACATAATATAACTGGGTACCGATATTTATAGGTAAAGTTGATCCAGGGAAAATCTGATTTGCCTCTCGGGGAATCGGGAAAGAATTTTTTCCTATGCTGTAGCAAATTGGAGCATGCTTTGCTGGGGTTTTTCGCCTTCAACTGTGGGTGAAGTTTATGGGATTGTATGAATTGTTTTTATTTTTTTTTTGGTTGAACTAGATGGACTTGTGTCTTTTTTTTTTTAATTTTTTTTAGGGTTACAACCACTTTAAGAACTGGCATAAGTGTATCACTTAACTGATTGTGCTGTTTCTGCTAACTTGAGGTAGATTGAAATAAACTTCTGCATAACCAAAGAGATAGTCTGTTGCTATTTTGTTGATGTCAATTAAAAATGAATTCTGTGACCTTGAAGGCAGTGGAGCTGTTCTCTTTAATTTTGTAGAGACACAAAAATGTTTTTGTGTGCAGACACACCCTTTTGACATGTATCTTTTTACTATGTTTTATTAAAAAAAAAAAAAAAAAAAAAAATCCTATCTCTTGTTGGACATCCAACACTGGATGTTGGCATCTACACAAAATATACTTCAGAGGGATGTTTTAGTGCAAAACATTTATTGAAATAAGCTTTGGATTATTCTAAATGTACAACTGTCTACTGTTCTTTTATGTGTACAGTGGAATGTTGTTTATTTGTGCATTTGTTACTTTAAGGGTGAGAATTGCAAAAGCGCTTGACAGCTGCTGCAAACACTGAACACCTGTCCCTGCCTTATGCTCTGTGCAGAGTGGCCAGCCCATTATTGGGACACTTTAACAGGCTTAAAAATTACAGTGTACATCGATTCTTTCATGTAAACACAATCCGGAAAGCTGCAAATGTCTTGTTTTTGAGCGGCAACTGAAGTATTTATTCAAAGTTCCCACCAGTTCTCATATTATGTGCAATAAAACAATTGCTGGAAAAATATTCTGTAAAGATTTTGAACGTACACCTAATAATATGTATGCACATTAAAAGGGATTTGCATTTTTGTGATATACCTTATGCTGATCACATCTAACAATATATCTAAAGCCAAGCTTTCTTTTATTTTGAATAGATTAGAGGAGTGGTAAAACAGATGTCCATTTTTTTTATTTGTCGTCTGTCACATTAAAGGTATGTCCCTTTTACTGCTGTCCTGTAGATTCAAGAGGAAGTGAGAGGTTGCCTTTCTAATGTAAGGGAAATGCCTTCTTAGAGATTTGTCACAGACAAAAGTGTCCCCATTGGAAGATTTCCCCTCTATTCCTGTTCTGGTGACAACTCAAAATCACCCTCACTTAAATTCCTGGTGACATTAGTGAATGGGGCAACTAGAGAGAGTATATCTCCTAACAGAGGAAGTAGACGTCAATAAAAACCTGTCCGGGAGGTCCTAAAGCTTCATTACTCTCTACAAAAAAAAAAAAAAAAAAAAGTCTTGTATTTAGTTATGCGTTAAAATGGACCTAAAGGGGAAAAACCGCAAACAGTGAACAGGCATGCTTTTTAGCGCAGAAGAGCCAGGTAACTAAAAATAAATAAATAAACGTAATTGTCTTTTCACCATCTTTATTAAAATCTACACTGAGCTGGGCATGTACAACTCGGGGTACATTCTCCGCACACTGCTTGTGTCGGCATAAATGAAATCCTTTGCATGCACAGAAGTTGCATTATCCCACACTGGCCGCTCAAGACCTGGCATGTGACAGCCATGGCAGTATAAATACATTAGTTGCCGACAGAGGAGTTTCTTCCATCCACACTATTTAGAGTGGATGGGGAAATGAAGTGATGTCCCTCATTCAGCCTACAGGCCTGAACAAGAAAAATCTAGCTGTGTTTGAGTAGCCTTAAACTGGATTTGTCAGGTCTTACAGAGTCTATGTGCAAATTATGCTACCTCTAAGGCCCCTTTCACAATTGGGTGGTGGGGGCGTCGGCGGTAAAACAGCGCTATTTTTAGCGCTGTTTTACCGTAGTTTTTGCAGCGGTATTCGGCCGCTAGCGGTGCGGTTTTAACCCCCGCTGGCGGCTGAAAAAGGGTTAAAACCGCTCGCATAGCGCGGCTATAGCCGCGGTATTGCCGCGGTATAGCCGTGCTGCCCCATTGATTTCAATGGGCAGGAGCGGTGAATACACCGCTCCTTCACCGCTCCAAAGATGCGGCTTGCCGGAGTCTTTTTCTTCTCCTGCCAGCGCACCGCTTCAGTGTGAAAGCCCTCGGGCTTTCACACTGAACAAACAGTAGAGGCTGTTTTGGGTCGGTTTGCAGGCTGTATTTTTAGCGCAATAACGCCTGCAAACCGCCCCAGTGTGAAAGGGCTCTTAGTACTCCTTTACAGTACTTCAAGTACTGAGATCCAGATCAAATCTTGGATCCCAAGGACAAGTTGTAAACAGTCTTACATTCTCAAAGTCTGTGCTAAGCCCCGCCCCCTCCTAATAGACCCCTTTTACACATACAGATCATTTTCCATTTTTCATCTATCCGTTGATGGATGAAAAAGGGACATCATTGCATCTCAATAGAAGAATGGATATAAATGGATGATCCATTTATATCCACTTTCTTCAGCATCCATTTTTTGGAACCGATCAAAGCCCTATATTTCTTACATTAAAAAAACGGATCAGACAAAAAAACATATGGAAACGGACAAATAGCCTTTGCATGAAAGAATGGCTCTGGGACTTAAGTGGTTAGGGACAATAGCTGGCAGATGTGAAAAAGGATGAAAAACAAATGCAAAACTGATGTAAACTTCATACGTTTTTTTCTTTTGAGAAAAGTGACTGAACTGATCAAACGAACAGTCCGCATGTGTGAAAGGGGTCTAAGCCTCACTCTGTCATTAAAGCGGTTGTATACCCCACTTGTGATTTTTAGATACAGGTAAGCCTACAATAAGGCTTACCTGTAGGTAAAATAAATATCTCCTAAACCTGCACTGTTTAGGAGATATTCACCCTGCCTGCAGCTGGTGACATCATTGGCTCATGCGCTCTGAAGGTCCGGCTTATCGTGCCGGAACTTCAGAGCTTCTTGCCGAAACCGAGGGCTCCCGCGCACAGGAGTGATGTCATCGCAGCTTTGGCCACTCACCGTGCCGGAGCCCGCAAACCCGTAAAAAACTGGGGAATTATGTCAGCCCCCTCAGCAGTGACCGGGCGTCGCTGTGGGGGCTTTGTTCTAAGGTAAGTATTTTATAATGTGCTAGTATGCGATGCATACTAGCACATTATGCCATTGTCTTACAGGTTTTTTTTTTTTTTTTTTCCAGCGGTTTACTACCGTTTTAAAAATTCCAAAATCTTGCCAGGTGAAAATAATTTCGATACCAAAACATGATTAGATGGTAAATGTTGGAGGCCAAGTTTGGCATCTATTTGGACAAAAGTAGAGGTCCATTGTACTGGCGGGCCTTTGCTATGTCTGTAGCAATTGACTTGATGGTAAGGCCTCATTCACACTTTTATGTATGGGGCCATTTGCGATTACCCTTGGGGGACTCAGTGGGATTCATACAAATATATGTGGGTGGAAAGTGCCTTTGAAAGCAGTGGGAGTCTGACAGCGCACACAGCTATTTGTGGGCGTTTATATGTAATCGTTCATGCAGCAATTACCTAAAAGTTAACACTGTCAATGGCAGATTATTCACAGGTAATTGCTTACATGCAAACAATAGCGAAATAGGTGAGGGAATGGTACGGCTCCCTTTGCTTTCATTAGGGCTAAGTCTCCTGTAGCGAATGGCAAACTGTCCCATTGGTGGGTGTGAAAGGGGCCTAAAAGCAGGAAACTGTGGTCTGCAAAATTCAATTTAAAATGGGTGTGATCCTTATGTATACCCAGTGAGGTGACTGGCCTCAGGTGATATACGGAGATTAAAGGATAAGTTCGCCTTCCATAACATGTTGCGTGCTACACCCATTTTCTTGGTATAACATATAACCTATTAATAAATTGGCAGCCCCTGTTGTGACAGCGGGCAGGGTGGATCCTCCCCCTGCACCCACTATCACATATTAAAATGGCACGGCCATGCTGGGTTCTGCCGACCTGGCCTATTCATTCATAGTATTCCGTGAATTAACTACAACTACTGTCAACTATCGCGGCTGATGGCTTGGAGTTCTCAGTGAACTACGAGGGTGCTGGTGAACACTCTAGTAGTTCATTTATTTTTCCTGCCATTCAGTAAATGCCTGTCTGCACCAGGTATGGGCAGACAGCTACACTGCCAGTCTGCAGGAGCCTGACAATGCACTGCTTTACAGGCTCCTATTAAAAAAAATGCACATGGTTTTTTACCTACAAAAAGATCCTCCTTAAGCAGCACAGCAACATCACCTGCCTGTGCTCAGTGTGATTGGACAGTGAAGGAGCAGCAGACACAGAAATCATCTCTCTGCCTTTCTTATCCTGTCTGCATATTTTTTGTTAGCACATATGCACTCAAGACACTTGATTTGCCCAAAGTAATACCCTCCCTTTACCAGTTTGATTTTTCTTTTTCTGTGTAGGGTATTACAAAAGGCTAAAATCAGGTCAAATTTTGTAATTTATTTATTTGTAAATACATACCTGCATGAAGTTGCTGATACTATGTAAATGAACAAAATTCGCGAACAAGCCAATCTACTAACATGGAGCTTGTACTAGTGAATTTGCAGTGATTCTCTTTCACCTGATCATCGCACATAATGTATTAACTGTTATAACTACTTTTCATGGACAGTGGATTGCAGTGTAGAATAATGCTGATGTTTCTTGAGAAAGATATGTGTTTCCGTTTATTGCTATTCAGGTTTTCCTTAGGCTGTAGCACGTAGAGATTTTTAAGCATTGGATGATGTCTGCTGTAATTAAAAGGTGATTTTTAGTTCAAATGTAGAATAGTTTTGTTCTTAGCTTTTCCTTTTGTGTCCTTGACTCGCCTTGTCACGTGCTCTCTTCTGGTGAGAACAGCTACAATTAAGAACTTCAGATTGATCTCGCATGAAAGATCCACCTGGGAGGCTCATGAAAGGAATTGAAGTTTTGGGCAGGCGGTTCAGTGGATTAGGCTGTCTGTCTACCTCATTGTTTTCTGTAGTTTATCTAACAAAGGATTTATCAAGAGTTTCACACATTAAAGTAGGTTACTTAAACTATCTACTTTTGATAGAAAGCCATGTTTTAAAGGGAAAATGCCACATATATCAGTATTTGGCACATAGTATTTATTATAAGAGAAAAGTGTTGCTGTATGAATTTGAGAGGGTTATAATGGGCCGAGATCCAGTGTTAAGATGCCCACATTTATAAAATGATGTTGCACCGGTTTGGTTGGTTGCAGTGAGATTATTTTACACCTGTAGGAGCTTCATTGACTTCTAGAAGGTGGCTGACTAGAATGATGTGAGTTTAGGTGGCATGTTCGTGGAAAACCTTTCTTTGATTGTGCCTATATATTTGATTTCAGTTTGATATTTCATGGTAGCTTAAAGTGTATTTACATTTTTACAGTTCGTTTTGAGAAAACCTAAGTATACCTTTGTGTTTACATTTACACAACATACTTGAATATCTAAAAAAAAAAAAAAAAATTATATAAAATACAATCTTACCTTTTTAGATGTTTCTCAGGGAAAAGTTTTGTGGCTGACTGCAAGCACTTCTGAACAATGTCAGTCAGTCTGTCCCAAATACAGACAGTAGTATATTGTACAGAACATATGGAGTAAGAAGCCCAGTTTTTAAATATTTAATCTTGTATTAGGACAGACCATGGTCAAATCTACTTTACAATTAATAATGATTTCTTTCAGTACTACGGGGGGGGTTCCTTTAAACTTTTAGATCTCTTGCACATGGAAATAAATGAAATGATATGCATTGTTGTCTATGAAACCATGCAGACAGCTGAGTAAAGATCAGTAATACAGAGCAGTAAAACACAAATAGAAAATTTTACATACGAGTGCAGTAATTTCCGTACACATTTGCGTGTTTACTTGTCTATAAGCGTGTTTACGCGAGTATAAAGGAGTATATTACAATACTGGCAA
The DNA here is from genome assembly GCF_042186555.1 of Aquarana catesbeiana. Lineage (NCBI taxonomy): Eukaryota > Metazoa > Chordata > Amphibia > Anura > Ranidae > Aquarana > Aquarana catesbeiana. The sequence goes on from NC_133329.1 coordinate 119,047,331, forward strand.
TGAAGAAGCATTTTACTTGTCTATACGCGTATTCACCTGTCCACCTCAGCCAATCAGAGGAAGCATTGTATGCTTTGATAAAATTACAAGGCTTCTTCTGAATAGAATAGAATGCACCCAACTTAATTTTGTTCCGACAGCAGACAAAGTCTTCAGTGATGTTGCTGAAACCCAGGGCTGCATGCTGTATGTACTTTAAGTACCTGATGCTTCTATAGTATGATACAGCGCTGACAGTAGCAGAATAACTTTGTTATGGAGATGGTTTTTTCGGGCCAGTTGGCTCTTCTGCTTCTTGCTTGCAGTAGACTTTTATCTGCCACAGATTTGATTATCCATATATACAGTAAAACATGGAGACAACCTGACTTGAAAGCCTTTTATTATGTGGGTGCATAGAACTGCATGCATGTGCTGTTGCTTCTATCCCAGCTGTCCAATATCAGAGCGTTATATCTAGTGAAAATGTTAGACAACAGATGGTTCTATAAGGCCTTTGATTTTGTATATCCCTTAAAGAGAATATATAATTTATTATAGTCAGGACAAAAAAAAGTTACATTGATTAAAATCTTTGTTTAAACAGAAAAATATGAAATTACTATTTATTATTTTTATGTTCAGCCAGCAGGTGGAAATCTAGGTGCCATTTCACTGAGAGTCGGATCAAAATCATATCTAGTGTGAACCTAGCCTTATAGGGGATATTAATTTTCCCTAAGTACTAACCTGAATAGTCTTTGCTTGATACGCTCCTAGGTGGGGGTCAGCAACCCTTACATCTTGATTTTCTATGAGTAGAACCTTTTCTAACTCAAGCTCTAGGATGGTACTGTTGTATCATACATGCCAGAGGTCAAATATGTCAAAAGATCAAGCTATTGTTGACCCTTAATGACATAGCTTTGAACTGGCATTTGACATGATCTCCGGTAAATCAATTGAAGCAGGTAAAAAGTTTTCATTTTCTAATTGACTTGGGGTGTAAATGAGCCCTTAGCAGATGGAATATGTAAACGTTTCCAATAGCATTTGTTTGTGTGCTCCCGTGGTCACTCGCCTTCTCATCTCATCTCCTGCCGGCTGATGTAAGGGGTTGTTTCAGGATGAAGAGTGAAGTTAGGGGCCATTAAATTTTAAATTCTGGCCCCTTATTTTTCTGAACTCATTTATAACTGATGCATGGAAATCAAAACTGTGTTTACTATGCTTGTTTGTGGATGAACAGGGAGACTGTGCAGAGCTCTTCCTATTTATTATGTGCAGCTGAGGCTGCAGAGATGGAGAATGGAGGTAAGTGTCTTAAAAGTCAGTAGGTACAATATTTGTAGCTGCTGTCTTTATGGGTGCTTTCACACCAAGGCGTCGGCAGTAAAGGGCCTCTATTTTTAGTGGCGCTTTACCGTCGTTTTAGCGGCGCTATTTAGCTGCTTTTAACCTCCGCTAGCGGCTGAAAAGGGGTTAAAAGCGCCGCTGCTACGGCGGTTCGGCGGCACTGCCCCATTGATTTCAATGGGCAGGGGCACTTTAGGAGCGGTGTATACACCGCTCCTACAGCGCTGCAAAGATGCTGCTGGCAGGACTTTTTTTTCTGTCCTGCTAGAGCTCCAGTGTAAAAGCGCTCAGTCTGGAGAGACAGGAGAGGCTCTATGCAGGCGCTAGTTTTAGCGCTGTAGCACCTGTAAAGCACCTCGGTGTGAAAGCAGTCTAATTTTTTTTCTTTCTAGGGTGAAGATCCTCTTTATATCCTGAAATTATCCCTCAACCATCAGTAAAATGTATTAATTGGAAACATGTTCTCAGCCGTAGGGAACTGATTTGTAACAATCCATTTAGGCAGTGCTGCAGCTGTCATTCATCAAAGGCTAATACTGACTTTTGCTGGTAAGCTAAAACGTTGAGCCATTTGAGTTAAAATAAAGAAGTCCTTTGGTGGAGTTTCCTTTTAGGCACACACTGTTGTACAAATGTTCTTTTATATTCGCTCCTGAATAAAAGTTTGAGGCTATTGGGTTGCAGTAATAAAAAAAAAAAATGTAAGACATTTCTCCATAAAACACAGTAGTAATTCTTTTTATGTGCAACATCACAGGAAGCTGAATAAGCACAAATTGCCTGTGTTAGACGGCCACGTATCTAACCCCTACCTTTTTAAAGGTCAGCCCTGTTGCAGCTAGTTTTTTAAAGTTCATCCACTCATAAACTACTCTCAAGTGACATTTTTCAAGTTCTGTCAACTCCTGGAAAAACCTTGGGCAATGAGAAGTAGGAAATTGAATAAGCTTTCTGTTTGTTAAAGGCACTGTTGTTTTTCCCTGATGATGAATCTTACTCGTTTTCAAACTATTTAGCTTGAAGAGCTAAGATTTTTTTAAATTCAGCTCTGTGCCAGCAGAAAAATGAGGATGCTATTCCTTTTTTCTTTTCCTGGGACTGTTCGTTACATTTGCCATGGCAGCTTAGTGCAACCCCATGTTTTTCGTTGTCAGCTATTTAAGGGTGATGGAACCTCAAGTCACCATATAGGCACAGGCTGACCTTAAGTATGGACAGTAGCATTTTTTCATCCTGTCTGGAGTTTAATGACATTTGTACAAGAAAGCATGCTCATAGAGATGTGCTTATTGAAGCTTTTTGTTTTTGAATTGTCAGCTAAAAAAATATGGAATATGTAGGTGCATGTCCACTGATATACAGCGTCCCTGCACAGCCCCATCACATGCACAGTAGCACACAGAAGGGGTTACTTCAGGGTGGATCAAGCTAGTCAAAATTAACTATTACTTTCGTTTAGAGTAGCAGTGGTTGGAAGTGCTGTTTAAGCTGTGTGTAGCCTCAGCTACATACCGCATACAGTGCTGGGTTCTGGCAGTGGGATGGGAATTTAACTTGGGTTATAGTGGCTTTATGATCTCTGTAGACAACCAGGGCTCCAGGCTATGCGATTGCAGAAATCAAGCTCTCTTGTGTAGCTTTAGCATCATCCTCATGTAAAGTTCATCTTTGGTCCTCTTGTGGTTATGGAGTCCCACTTTCAGTTTATGCTGCTGGGCTTTTAATTGGTAAGTTTGGGTACTCATTCTCACATGGACACATCCTTTTCTGCACCAGTTTCTATGAGTAGAACCTTTTCTAACTCAAGCTCTAGGATGGTACTGTTGTATCATAATGTGATACAATATGTAGCGCTACTCTGCCAATCGATACCAAACTAGCAATATATCACCTGACCATAATCAACTAGGGCAAGGATAAACTGTCTAACATTCCGCTGAGTGATGATATCAAGATGCTACTTCCTACCAAAACCAGGTTGAGATCAGCTCAGGATCCATACTCCATGATATAAAAACTCCATATTGAAATCCATAAAGAACATAAGTGAACAAAGGGCATACATATGGGTCAATAGCGTGCCATAGTGAAAAATCAAATAAAATAAATAATATGCAAACCACCCCGCTTCAAAGGGAAGGGACAGTAATGCAGAGCTAAAAATATCTAACCAAAGTATAATGAACACAAATAATCCCTAGTGCTCAGCAAAGTGACAACTATTGCATGACGTGAAAATGCATAAAATCGCAGCTGGAAATGCAAAATAAATAATGGAAAATAAAAAATATAAAATATTATACCCTAGTGTAAATAATCTATAAGTTGTAGAAATAATAAATAAATATATAAATAGATGTGCATCAAGGTGCTAAAAATGGAAATACAAAGTGCAAATCGATTTCTCATAAATAATCACTTCACAATCTTATGAGCAAAATGACACAAGTGAAGATAGTGAAAGCAGTGCAGTCATGCCATTATACCGCACTGATGCGCCAAAAATAAATAACTCAAAATAATAAAGACAAACAGTCCCACAATAGAGATGCTGTCCCAAAGTGACAATAGTGCAGTATCAGTCCATGAGTGTAACACTGTGCAGCTGTGATGAATAATGTCCACAGGGGATGAACTTATAAGTAAAGTGCAAAGTGTGCAGTGCCTGGTGCTAATCTTCAAAAAAGTTCAAGTGCACACACCAAACGTTTCCCCCAGCCTCTCACCTCCAGCAGCGGCTCCCAGTGGGCCAAGTAGAGCAGAAAGATGGTCCTGGAGAGGGTGGGTTTCCTGGAGTGATATCAGTAGGTCCGGTTCTCAGAAACTCCTCCCGCCGCTCCCAGCAATCCCAGTAGTGGTAGTTAGGGACAAAGGAAAGATCTCATAGTGTAGTAATACCAAATACAAATTTTATTGATAGACGTAGTAACTTACATATAGAACTAGAACGAACAGGGATCCCTTTGATAAAGTCACGTGCTGTGACGCAACGCGTCAGGGTAGGAGGAGCCAGGTGCCGACGCTTCTCGGGGACGGCCGAACCCGGAAGCTATACTACATCTACTGTTCGTTCTAGTTCTATATGTAAGTTACTACGTCTATCAATAAAATTTGTATTTGGTATTACTACACTATGAGATCTTTCCTTTGTCCCTAATTACCACTACTGGGATTGCTGGGAGCGGCGGGAGGAGTTTCTGAGAACCGGACCTACTGATATCACTCCAGGAAACCCACCCTCTCCAGGACCATCTTTCTGCTCTACTTGGCCCACTGGGGGCCGCTGCTGGAGGTGAGAGGCTGGGGGAAACGTTTGGTGTGTGCACTTGAACTTTTTTGAAGATTAGCACCAGGCACTGCACACTTTGCACTTTACTTATAAGTTCATCCCCTGTGGACATTATTCATCACAGCTGCACAGTGTTACACTCATGGACTGATACTGCACTATTGTCACTTTGGGACAGCATCTCTATTGTGGGACTGTTTGTCTTTATTATTTTGAGTTATTTATTTTTGGCGCATCAGTGCGGTATGGCATGACTGCACTGCTTTCACTATCTTCACTTGTGTCATTTTGCTCATAAGATTGTGAAGTGATTATTTATGAGAAATCGATTTGCACTTTGTATTTCCATTTTTAGCACCTTGATGCACATCTATTTATATATTTATTTATTATTTCTACAACTTATAGATTATTTACACTAGGGTATAATATTTTATATTTTTTATTTTCCATTATTTATTTTGCATTTCCAGCTGCGATTTTATGCATTTTCACGTCATGCAATAGTTGTCACTTTGCTGAGCACTAGGGATTATTTGTGTTCATTATACTTTGGTTAGATATTTTTAGCTCTGCATTACTGTCCCTTCCCTTTGAAGCGGGGTGGTTTGCATATTATTTATTTTATTTGATTTTTCACTATGGCACGCTATTGACCCATATGTATGCCCTTTGTTCACTTATGTTCTTTATGGATTTCAATATGGAGTTTTTATATCATGGAGTATGGATCCTGAGCTGATCTCAACCTGGTTTTGGTAGGAAGTAGCATCTTGATATCATCACTCAGCGGAATGTTAGACAGTTTATCCTTGCCCTAGTTGATTATGGTCAGGTGATATATTGCTAGTTTGGTATCGATTGGCAGAGTAGCGCTACATATTGTATCACATATTCATTGCTTTACTGGGGGAACTGAGTGGACCCGTCTATGTTGGCAGCTTTCTACTTGATGCCTCACCAGCAGCATTAGTTCTAGTTTCTCCTTTAGAATTTTGGTTTTTGCGCACTAGTCCCCTTATCATTTACTGTTGTATCATACATGCCAGAGGTCAAATATGTCAAAAGATCAAGCTATTGTTGACCCTTAATGACATAGCTTTGGACTGGCGTTTGACAGGATCTCCGCTAAATCAATTGAAGCAGCTAAAAAGTGTTCATTTTCTAATTGACTTTTATATAACAGTAGTATCCATTTTCCCATTGTAAGGCTGGCTCACTCCAGATGCTTCCAATGAGTTTTTAAAATGCATCTGGAGCGCATGTACAAGCACATGTAAATGTGCAAATGCACCTTAAGCATGCATGAACACGTTTATTTACAAATTAGTAAATTGATTGCTTTGAAATAAGTGAAAATATGATTCCAAAAAATGTACTGCAAACATGCTTGCAGAAATGCAGAGATTGGGGTGTAAATGAGCCCTTAGCAGATGGAATGTGTAAACGTTTCCAATAGCATTTTTTTGAGACATGTTCACTCAATGAAGCTGGTGTGTGTGTGTATGTATGTGTACACACACACTAAAATAAGTATTGCACACGTCCCCATTTCTCTAGGTAAATTTCTAAAGGTGCTATTGACATGAAAGTTGCACTACATGTTGGTAACAACCCATGCAATCTATACATGCAAAGAAAGCAAAACAAATACGTTCAGAAATGATGTGTAATGAAATGGAATGACATAGAGGAAAAAGTATTTAACACATGAAGAAAGAGAAGTGCAAAAGGCATGGAAGGTCAAGGACACCAGCTGAAATTTATCAGTAATTAGAAGGCAATCCTACACCTTGTAAGTGCAAATTAATATCAGCTGGTTAAGTCTCAACTGATGGCCTATAAAAAGGTGTCTCATTACCAAGGTGTGACACAAGAAATATCTCATGATGGGTAAAAGCAAAGAGCTCTCTCGAGACCTTTGCAACCTTATTGTTGCAAAACATACTGAATGTTCCAGTGAGCAATGTTGGGGCCATCATCTAGAAGTGGACTATAAATAGGCCACAGCCAGGTGCTCTTTGCAAGATGAGCGAAAATAATTATCCAGAAGAGTTGTCCAAGAGCCAAGGACCACTTATAGAGAGCTTCAGAAAGACCTGAAATTAGCAGGTAAAATTGTTTTCAAAGAAAACAATTAGTAATGCACTCAACCACCATGACCTGTATGCACGCTCACCACGTAAGACTCTATTGCTGAAGAAGAAGCAAGTTGAAGTTTGTTTTAAAGTTTGCTGCACAACATTTAGACAAGCCTGTGAATTACTGGGAGAATATAGTCAGGTCAGATGAGACCAAAATTGAACTCTTTGGATGTCATAATACACACCATGTTTGGAGGTCAAATGGCACTGCACATCACCCCAGAAACACCCCCATACCAACAGTGAAGTTTTGGGGTGGGAACATCATGATGTGGGGCTGTTTTTAAGCATATGGTACTGGCAAACTTCATTTCATTGAAGGAAGGATGAATGGAAAAATGTACCAAGACGTTCTTGATAAAAATCTGCTACCATCTACCAGGATGATGAAGATGAAACGAGGGTGGACATTTCAGCAAGACAATGATACCAAACACAAAGCCAAGAAAACGCTCAACTGGTTTCAAATAAAATAATAAATAAAGCTGCTTGAATGACCCACCCAGTCGCCTGATTAAATCCAATTAAAAATCTATGGAAAGAACTAAAGATCAGAGTTCATAGAAGAGGCCCAGGGAACCTTAAAGATTTGAAGACTGTTTGTATCCCTGGGGGTTACCTTGCGGGCACGCTCCCGAGTCCAGCATTTGCGTGCATAGACCCAGAATGCAGGCCTCGGCGCCCGCGTCATTGGTTTTGATTGACACCAGCGAGAGCCAGTGGCTCCGCTGCTCTCTATCCAATCAAGAGCCGAGAACCCTGGGCCGAGAGGAAGAGCCTGTCTCCACTGAGGGAACGAACGGGCTCAGGTGAGTAAAACGGGGGCGCTGGGGGGACGGTCAATGTCATTCGTTTTTTCACCTTAATGCATAGGATGCATTAAGGTAAAAAAACATGAGGGTTTACAACCCCTTTTAATTTCTGAACTTAATTGTTTTAGTTTCTTTGTGTGTATAGACTGCATGGGTTGTTACTGTCATGTGGTGAAAATGTCAGGTCAATAGCACCTTTAGAAATATATTTACCTAAAAAAAAATGGTGATGTGTTAAATAAATTTTACCTGCTGTATATTTATATTTCATTGAATACAGTTGAGTTGCACTGAGTGCTGCTAATCCCAGCTTGATTTTGTTCCAGATGTAGGACAAAGTATCCATCCCAATGCCCAATCAGCAAAGGCTACATTGAATTTATGCAGGACTCCTAGCCACTGCATCTCATAGTGACGGTAATGATTTGTTTGAACCTGCTCGGTCCAAACTAACTATTTAAACTTTACTAAAAGCTGGAGACTAGCTTTAACTAATAGGATTCCTGCACAATTTACAAAGTTGCTGAGCTTTAAGCTGCACAGGAGATCAGGTTCCCGGCTGTGCTGGATGTCTAAGTTTCCTGGATCACAAAACTGGCTGAACAGAATTACAGTATTTGGTCAGATGACAGTTTGTATCTATCTATGTATTTCAACTTCATATTGCTGTTTTCCTGTAGTTAAAGTGGATGTAAACGCTCACATCTACCCAGTGGAGTGAACAGCCTCAGATTACACACAAGGATAAAACAAATCTCCCTACATAAGTTTTACATGTTTATCTACTGTCTTCAGCTTTATATACCATTTGGAAAGTTCAGATTGTGTTAGGAAATTTTCTCTTCCTTGTTAGCACTACAGTTAAACCTGGGCAGACAGCTTATTGGAGGAAAAGCACACACCTCCTCTCATAGGTAGAGACTTTCAGAGCTGATCATTGAATAGTTCAGCTCAGTGCAAATCTTTTTATAGCATCCTCCCCTACACAAAACTTTGGCTGCTTTTATCATATGTGACAGAGAACATATGAGAAGTTATCAGGCTGATAACAGAAGAACAGAGCAGGAGACCACCATGGGACATAGTGCTTTGAAGAGAGATAACAAAACACTGCAGATATATGTGCCCAGCTCAAATTTCATGAATCAGGTTTACATCCACTAATCAGTAATGAGCTTTTAAGGTTTTCCATGGAATCCAGTTTTCATCCTGTGTACCTGGTAAACATATTTCCACCTTTTTTAAAATGTCTTCTATCCTTCCTCCATCAGCAGTATTTCACAGTAGAAGAGCAGCATTCCCCATATGAAAATACATTTCAGTGGCAAAAAGCAAACATTCTGCTGGAAGAATAGAGAAGCACGCAGAACTGTAAAATCCTAATTTCCTACCCACGGCTGTAATGCAGCTTTAGAAATGAAGTCTGATTGTGAAAGGTCATTCTGGAGCAAATGCTGGATTTGTCATGAAACAGTAATAGATCACAAAATCATATGCCCCCTCCCCTCCCCCTCTCTCTTCATTAAATCAGAATGTTGGTTCCCCCTCCTCTGTTTTCTGTGGCACACTTTTTTTGTTTTCATCATACAAACATGGTTTCTGACCCTTACAATTACTTTATGAAAATGACATTATTCTGGGCCTGCAATGTTTATACCACTGGTAGAGACTCTGTCGGCTGTTATTCTATGGTTTCCTGTTGCAGTTTTTTTTCTTCATAGCTAAATTTCTATAGCCTTTGCTGTTCATGTTGCTGAACAAATTTTAATGCCTTAGGAAAGAAAAAGATGGGAGAAATCAAATAGCTGAGAAAATAATAGCTGTCATGTTTGGAATACAAATCTAATGAATATATATTATGAAGAGACTTATTTGCAGAAAGTTTGTATATATTTTTTTTTCTAGACCTATCTTGTGTCCTTTAAAGGCAGACAAGTGTGGCTGTATCACTGGTGTGCTGGGAATCTAGCCGTTCTGACATACCTGAGAGTGTTTGCTAGCTGGTGAGCATTCCACTTTAATGACTCTCATTACTAGGCGAAAGGCGAGCAAGCTAATACAGGTATAAATGTTATAAGCACCCCTGCAACAACCTCCCAAAATTTCTTGACATGACCAAATCTCGAGCCATTTGGATTTAGGGTGTAATGTGTTCCCGTACCTCCCGATCGCCCTTCCCCTGCTGTCACAATTTAAAAACAGCATGGCTATGCAGGGCTCTGCCACACAGCTGCATCATTCATTCACAGGAATCTGAATTTATGAACTTCAAGTCCTGCCTGCCATCGTTCAAATGGCTTGTTGTCTTTCTCAGTGAACTGCGAGGGTGCTGCTGAGCGCTCTCCTACTTCATTGACCTTTTTTTTTACAACTTTCAAACAGCCCGTACAGAGCTATGGGCTGAAAGTTGTAGGCAGTGTCTTCAGGAGCTGCTGATCCCCGTGGGTTCAGGGCTCTGCAGGGTCATGAGAAAAAAAAAAATAATGCAAATTTTTACTGCCAAAAACATGTTTGTTTATATTTTTTTTAAAGGTGATCTTGGCCATTAATGTTGCCACAGCTTATCGTTCCCTCACTGCCTCCCAGTTAACACCCCCAGTTGGGTTTTGAAGAATTCTCTCTAATGCCAAAAACTTAACCCTAGGTACATGGTATTTCTATTCACCTGCTGCTCTCCTACCCAGTGCAACGTATATATTGCCTGTTTACGTAGCATGAACATGATCATTTAATCAGTTTCTACCATGCCCTCTTTGTTTTTCCCAACTAGTATACGCCACATGGGCACATATAAAGGTCAAATATCCCCATAGTGTTACAATGTGCAACACATTTTTTTGCATTGGGTAAAACAATTTCATCTGTACATACTGTATGTTTTGACAATATGTGCAACTTACACATGAGAAGGTTCCCATTGTAGTGCAAGGGTCACCTCTCAAGTTCCCTTTATATCCACTCTGCACAAACTTATCACACAAAGATGGATGGAGCTCTTTTAAATGTAAAGGTGTTTGTTACATATTTCCCTAATTTATGATCTGGTGTTAAGAGGGGCCATAAATTAGAAATGAGTAGTATATTTCATGATGTACGGGTGGGTTCGAAATTGTCTACCTGTTTGGTATAATACAATAAAGCAGAATCAAATTGTTGCAATTCCCTATTATAGGCTTTTTTTAAAACATGCCTTATTATAGCCCATTTCAGAAACCAAGACTTAAGGGCTAGTGTATCCTTTTGAAACTGCTTTCATCTAAGCAATTGTGCTTTAGATGTAAATAATGACTATAGGGGATTGAATTTATCAAACGCTTAGGATGAAAACTGTTCACCTGCTGTAGACGGTACTTTCTAGACGTCTGGTTGGTCCAAGAAAGTGATGTACTTAGAATGACAAGACATGGTGCAATTGAGGTTATACATGTTTGAATTCTTTTGAGGTAGACATTGTGTAACTCATACATCTGGCCAGTAACATACCTCCTGTAGTATCTGGACCATCACAGACGATGAAAATGTCATCTATGTACCTGTGCCACGTAAGAATGTGGTACATGTACATAGATGATGCATCATTTAGGAGGGACTCATGCTCTCACTCCCCCGGTACAGATTGGGGTAGGATGAGGCACAACATGTCCCCATTGCTACGCCCTGCAACTGGAGGAAGTGGGAGCCACAAAATTAAAAAAAAATACAATATAGGTGAGAACAAACTTAAATGTTCAAACATTAATTTATTGAGCTGATTTTCCTTTTGCCCTCTATGTTGTAAGAACTGTCCAATGACACAGAAGCCCTTTTCATGTGTGAAAGAACTATAGAGAGCCTCCACGTCAAAAGTTACAAGAGTCGCTCTATCTGGAATAATTGGGTCCTCAATTTGTAAAAAAACAAATGGTATACTTTACAAAAGATGGAAGGCTGAATACAAAATAATTATTATTATACAAGATTTATATAGCGCCAACAGTTTGCGCTTTGCTTTACAACATGAGGGCAGACAGTACAGAGGGCAGACAGTACACTTACAATACAAATCCATACAGGAGGGATCAGAGGGCCCTGCTTGTTAGAGCTTACAGGTCTGCAATGGGAGTCAATAAATTAATTTGCACGTGCTTTATGACTGCTCCTACCAGAAATAATAGGTTGATCAGGAGGTCTATTTTTTTTTCTATTTTTTTTTTAAATGTATTTTAGGTAGTGCATAAAATGCCAGTACAGCCATATCACAGTTCTTCAATGTAGCTAGGACGATTTGAGGCACTTTTATATTTGTTAAACCATCAACTTAAAATCTTAAAATCACAAAAATGCTTTTTTAACAAAACCAAGTATTACATCATGGCTAATTAAACAATGTTTTCATAGTTCTTAGATCAGGGGTGCCCAACCGCTGGCCCACGGCGCCCTCCAATGTGGCCCGCCATGTCTTGCTCTGAGATGGCGGGTCGGCAAGCCCAGATCGCGGGTTCCTGACCCGCCATCTCCGAGCATTAGTGCGAAGAACGGAGCCGCCGCTAGAGGAAGCAGAGCCGATGCTTCCTGTATAGCGCCGGCTCCTTCACAGGCGGAGTGATACCAAATGTACTCTGCCTGTGACAGGAAGGCATAGGCTTTGATCTCTACTGCAGCCGCATGCTTCTGTCACACTAATGCATGGGAACCCGCGATCTCGGACAGCAGCCAGCAGTGCCAGTGCCAGCTGTACCAGTACCCGCCAGCAGTACCAGTACCCACCAGCAGGACCAGTACCAGCTAGCGGTATCTCCCAGCAGGCAGCAGTTCCAGTACCCACCAGCAGGACTAGTACCAGCCAGCGGTATCTGCCAGCAGGCAGCAGTACCAATACCCACCAGCAGGACCAGTATCTACCAGCAGTACTAGCAGGCAGCAGTACCAGTACCCGCCAGCAGTACCAGCCAGCAGTACCAGTACCAGCAGGCAGTACCCAACAGCAGTACCAGCACCTGTCCGCAGTACCCAACAGCAGTATCAGCCCTGGAGGACAGCCAGCAGCAGACACCAGTTATAACCACCTGGGGGACAGCAGCAACCAGCTGCAAGAATTCTGAAGTAAAGATCAAGGTCAGTTGAGGTGCAGGTAAACCACTGCATCGGTGTGAAAGCGGCCCTAGGCACCTTTCACACGATTGGTCCGATCGGGTATGTTTGTCTTTCAGGTGGACCCAATCGGACCCTCCATTCACCTCTATAGAACGGCAGATGTAAACAGACTCTTGTCTGCTTACACCTTCCTATCTGCAATCCGATCTGCTTAAAAAAACAGAAGGGGATCTGTCCCTCCTGTCTGGGCGGATCAGAGCTGCCATCCGCCAGCTACGCTCATTGTGGCCTGCGACCGGTTACCAAGTCGCTAAAGTGGCCCTCGCTCTTCAAAAGGTTGGGAACCCCCTGCATTAGATCAATGGTTTACATTAAAATATACCACAATCGAATCCACATATTACATGATTATAAATAATTTGTGGTGAAGCAACTAAATGTATATGGAGCGACTCAACACATTTCGAACACTCGTCATCTTCAGGGTTATGTTTGGCACATATTGGAAACATAACATAAAGTTTGAGAAATGTGTTCTTTCACTGTCATGAATAAAATGTCTGCTCATTCCAGAGTTCAGCTTTACCATAACCATCCCACAACACTGGGTTGATAATGAGCTGATAATAAATTATCATGCTGAGCTGATAATGAAAATGCCCTAGCAGAGCTTACCTTAAAGTGGTTCTTTACGCTAGAAAAAAATAAATAAATAAAACTCAGCAGCTGCAAATCCTGTGGCTGCTGACTTTTAATAAAAGGAGACTTAACTGTCCAGGGACCTGTTCTCACCTGAGCTAGTTCTTCACTAGCCTTCGGGTTCCTGGTGCCGGCATCTTGACTGTGGACAGTGCGCATACGTGAGCTGCGCTTTTTGAATGGTCTGTAGTGTCATGTCCCAGAAGACTGCAGAAAGGGAGGGAGAGAGGAGATCTTCTGTTCTGATCACAGCTGAAATGGATATCTGAATGGTGGAAGTTTAACTTGGCCATTCTGTTTACTCTTTCCTGAGCTTTCTCATTGAACATTGGGTCCACCCATCACATTTTAGGCCTAATTTGAAGAGGAGAGACAGATTTAAGCTCATCTTTCACAGGAAAGGTCAAAATTTCTCTGCATTAAAAGGTAAAAAAAAATCTCTGCATTAGCTGGTTGTTTTAACATGTAGAGAAACACTAATGCTTTGTCATTTTTCTATCATCCAAGCAAGAAATACTTAGATTTGTGACAGGTTCATTTTAAGGGTAATTATTTGACATTTAATTTTTCTGAGTACCATTTCATGTCTAGGGGCCCCTTCCTATCCAGAGAGTGAAGGGTTAAGCTCAAGCTGATGGCAATAGCTGCTGTCAGCTTGTGCCCATTTTTCTCTGCCGCCTCCTGGCTGTAAGTCAAAATGATCAGATCACTTTCACAGTGCAGGTTATTAGATGCCATTGGTTTTAGAAGGCTGAGTGGGAGAAGACCGAGGGGCATCCTTTCCCCGATCACCTCTGCATTGAATGAAACCAGATATAGTGACCTGAAATTATGAAAGAGGTTAGAAAGTGCAAGTGAGATAAAACATCCAATTATAAACAAATTACACTGTGTGCTCCTGTCCAACTACCATCTCCACCAAGAGTCCAGATGTACAGTCACTAGAACCTCACCAAGACCTCAACAGCATTCTTAGAAGGCTATTTGTGCCTGGTTAACTGAAGCAGATTAGCGACATAGGGAGGTTGATTTACTAAAGGCAAATCCACTGTGCATGGCAAGTGCACTTTAAGTGCATTTGCTCTAGGTCAGAGTGGAAGCTCTGCTGGTTTTTATCATCCAATCATGTACAAACAAAAATGCTGTTGTCTATTTTCCTTCTATGTGAGTGAGTATTCTTTGCAATGTGAACTTTTAGCTCATTTACTAAGCTCTGAAGCAAGTGCACTTGCAGTGCACAGTATTGCTTGTCTTTAGTACATCAACCCCAATGAGTCCCAAATCAGGCCGTCTCCCCCTCAGCAAAGTCTGACAGATTTACAGTCCTGTGTGTCTGTATTCCCTGGCAGCCAAATGCGACAATTTGCAAAGTTCAAAGACACATTTTTTACTGAATGTAGGACAGATTTTCATGTAAAACTGACTGATAATTAGGTGGTCAGGGTCAGACTTCATTCAGCCAGCTTTAGGCTGGATTCACACCTATGGCATTTTTAGTGCTTTTTGCATTTTGCAGATTTGCACTACAGTCCATTTAGTATGGTTTCCTATGGAACACGTTCTGTAGTGCAAATCTGCAAAATGCAAAAAGCACTAAAAATGCATAGGTGTGAATCCAGCCTTAGAGCAGACTTTAGACTCTGGCTGTAACCTTGTAACAAATCTGTCTCGGAATGTGCCCTGTGCTCCAGTTTAGAATTGCTTTGCCGTGCAAAAGGATTATGCATGTCCTCGCCAAATTGTAATGTTATATTTAGATAAAAATAGAGCCATGACTTGTCCAAGTTATAAAGATCCTGTCACCAACATGCACATAAAAATAAAATAACTACTACAAATGTAAGCTAAGCTTTGTGTGGACACCTGTTATTTCAGGAGACAGATAATCTTTAGTTTGCTCTTTTCCTCCCTGCTACTTTTTTATGTTTTTGTTTTCTTCCCTGAAGCACAAGGTGCTGGTGCTCTCAAGCTGAGTTCTCGTGACAAGCCCGGAAACCGTGAGGACAAATGTGACTCTTCATTACTCCTAGGATTGAATTAAACTTGAGTGTAATTTTCTTCAAGGTCACAATGAAGTGTTTTACTGTTTGCCTTCTGTTTATTTGAGGATGCAAATTGAATTTGGTGATTCAAATTGAAGGCAAGCTGGAAATATAAAACCCATCAAAAGACGATGTGGAAGGAGATCAGTGACTGTGTGTCTGTCGTGCTTCAGCTGCCACAGAGGGCCTTTCTTTCTGAGTACTAATTATTTATGTCTATTGTTTTTCTCATTTGCAGCTTTAAATCAATATTATTTGTTTTGACAAACGCTGCGCTATAAGAGAGCAATTAGACTGTGTAAGATGGATTTCTTCCTCCAAGATGTTTTTTTTTTTGGCTGTGTTCTGTTCCATTGTGTTAAAAAGATGTTTGACTGATTTAAACTTTTCCACTTGACCTGTAGGATTATTTGGTCTCATCTTGAACCTTTTGATAATCAAATGAGGATCCCATGTCCTAGAGGGCAAAGATTTCATGCTATCACCGCCTCTCCTTTGCATGTTGGATTGCTTGCAGTCCAGATGGAGCAGTTGTGTCTCATGGGGTAATTTTTGAGTGTTTAACCACTTCCCGCCCAGCCTATAGCAAAATGCCAGCCAGACGGTGGTTCGGTTATCCTGACTGTACGTCATATGACGTCTTCCAGGATAACTGCCAGCGAGCGCTGATCAGTAGTGTGGCGTGTCAGTCTGACACACCGCTACGCCGATCTGGAGCTCTTTACTATGTGATCAGCCGTGTCCAATAACGGCTAATCACAGTGTACACAGGAAAAGCCGCAAGTAAAGGAGAGCCGATCTGCGGCTCTCCTGATGGGGGGTCCTGCGCTACCCCCCCCCCCCACGGAATGCCCAGGACCACCAGGGATGGCCACCACAGATGGATGACCAGGTATGCCACCCATGGCCACCAAGGATGCCACACAAATGGTGCCAGTCAGTGCCCATTACTAATGCCTGCCAGATGTTTCCTTATCAGTGATGCCCATCAGTGCCATCTATCAATGCCCACCTATCCGTGCCCATCCTTGCCACCTGTCGGTGCCACCCATAAATACCCATCAGTGCTTCTCATTGCCACCTCAGTTGGTGCCACCTCATCAGTGCAGCCTCATCAGTGAAGGAGACAACTTACTCATTTACTTTGTTGCGTTACTGGTTAATAGCAAACACACTATGATGATCATAATGTTGTATTATCACACACCAAAAACTGGGTAATGTAGATTATGAATTACTTTAATAACCTTAACCACTTCCCGCCCGGCCCATAGCAGATGACGGCAGGGCGGTGGTTCAGTTATCCTGACTGGGCGTATCGCGGCGATTGGTGGAGTGGTGTGTCAGTCTGACACACCGCTCCACCGATCTTGGTAAAGAGCCTCCGGCGGTGTCCAATCATGGCTGATCACGATGTCAATAGGAAGAGCCGTTGATCGGCTTTTCCTCACTCGCGTCTGATAGACGCGAGTAGAGGAGAGCTGATCGACGGCTCTCCTGACGGGGGTCTGTGCTGATTGTTTATCAGTGCAGCCCCCCCCTCAGATGACCACACTGGACCACCAGGAATCGCCACTAGGACCACCAGGGAAGGGGGCACCATGTGGATGGCCAGGTATGTACCCCATGGCCATCCACATGTGCCCAGTCAGTGCCCAAACTGTGCCAATCAGTGCCCACAAATGGGCACTGATTGGTAACATTATATTGCAGTGATGCCCAGCAATGCCACCCTTAGGGGCATCAGTGCCACCAATCAGTGTCATCAGTGCCACCCATCAGTGTCCATCGGTGCCACCCATCAGTGCCGCCTACGAATACCCATCAGTGCCGCCTATGAGTGCCCATCAGTGCCGCATACCAGTGGCACCTATCAGTGCCCGTCAGTGCCACCTCATCGATGCCACCTCATTGGTGCAAATCAGTGCAGCCATATCAGTGCCCGTCAGTGCAGCCATATCAGTACCCGTCATTTAAGAAGAAAACTTACTTATTTTTAACAGAAACAAAGAAAAACTTGTGTTTTTCTTCAAAATTTTCGGTCTTTTTTTTGCACAAAAAAGAAAAACCGCAGAGGTGATCAAATACCACCAAAAGAAAGCTCTATTTGTGGGAACATAATGATAAAAAAAAAATTGAGTACAATGTAGCAAGACCGCGCAATTGTCATTCAATTTGCGACAGCGCTGAAAGCTGAAAATTGGCCTGGGCGGGAAGGTGTCTAAGTGCAGGGTATTGAAGTGGTTAAAGTAACAAATATTGCCAGGCCAAATTACACAACATCAAGGTTACTAATTGAAAACCCAACACCTGCCTTATTTTTGTTTTGTATAGAGCGGGGGTCTCCAAACTTTCTGAACAAGGGCCAGTTTATTGTCCTCGAGGATTTAGGGGGGCCAGGCTGTGGCGACTGGGATTAGAAAGTGCCCCATCACTGGTTTTAGTGTAAGTGATGGTGACCTATTTTTGGCATCAGTGGGAGGAGTGGTGCCCCATTCTTGATATTCAAGATAGGAATGGTGCCCCATTACTGGTGCCTTTTGGAGGAATGGTGCTTCATCCTGTAGGAAAAATGTTGCCACATCATTGGTGTCTGTGGGAGGAAGTGTGCTCCATCATTGTATGTAGGAAGAATGTTGGCACGTCATTGGTACCTGTGGGAGGAATGGTGCCCCATTACTGGTTCCTGTGTGAGGAATAGTGCCCCATCACTGGTTCCTGTGGGAGGAATAGTGCCCCATCACTGGTTCTTGTGGGAGCAATGGTGCCCATCACTGGAGCCTGTGGGAGGAATGGTGCCCCATCATTAGTGCCTGTGGGAGGAATGGTGCCCCATCATTAGTGCCTGTGAGAGGAATGGTGCCCCATCATTGGTGCCTGTGGGAGGAATAGTGACTCATCACTGGTGCCTGTGGGAGGAATGGTGCCCCATCAGTGGTGCCTGTGGGAGGAATGGTGCCCCATCGTTGGTGCCTGTGGGAGGAATGGTGCCCCATCGTTGGTGCCTGTGGGAGGAATGGTGCCCCATCGTTGGTGCCTGTGGGAGGAATGGTGCCCCATCTTTGGTGCCTGTGGGAGGAATGGTGCCCCATCATTGGTGCCTGTGGGAGGAATGGTGCCCCATCATTGGTGCCTGTGGGAGGAATGGTGCCCCATCATTGGTGCCTGTGGGAGGAATGGTGCCCCGTCATTGGTGCCTGTAAGAAGAATGTTGCCCTGTCATTGGTGCCTGTGGAAGGAATGGTGCCCCATTTCTGGTTCCTGTGGGAGGACTGGATCCCCATCATTGGTGTTTGTGGGAGGAATGGTGTTACTGGATGGCACAGTGCCCCAAGGACTGGATAAAGGCAAGCAAAGGGCCACATGTGGCCTACGAGCTGCAGTTTGGAGACCCCTGGTATAGTGCAATGAAAAGGCTATAGCCCCATACACTTTTTTTTTTTTTTTTTTCTTTCCCCCCTTTGCTGTGTGTCCACATTGGAGAGATTTCCCGTCACTTTCTGTGCCAAGTACAGGGTGCCACAAAGACGGGAAGTAATAAGATATCTCTGTAATGAGACAGATGACCGCAAAAGCACTTTTATTTAGTTGAGTAGGGAAAAGTGGAGCATCTGGTAGATTTGTATTGCTCTTTATTTGCCACATTCTGACCTTTTGTATCCTGGTGTCACCAAGATAGGAAGTTGTAAAAGTTCTTTTTCTTTTGTTCACCAATATGTGTATAATAAAGTAGTGGAGAGAGTTGATCAGAGTTCAGACAGTGTCACCTATTGACTGTTTCTGTCCAAACATCTGTCCTGCAGTGTTTTATTTTTATTTTATTTTTAACACTTTTTGTTAAAATGATGGAGGTGGGGTTATTCATTTTTGTATAGGTTTGCTGTAAACCTTTTACAATTTTTGAATTTATAGACATAAAGATGCTGTGTAGGAAGGGTTACTTGGAAAAACTTATGTAGACTCTCTCTATGGAATATTTGCATAAACATAGCACGTTATACCACAGTTTAGGCAGAGAACAGGTCAGCTTTTTTTTTTAGAACCTGACATTGGGTATCCACTGATAGTCACTTTTTTTGAAGTATCGGTCACAAACGTACCCAATATTACTGGTATTGCTTCAAGGGGTTTTACCAGTGTGAGGCATTCAGCTGCGTGCATCACACCTGTACCGTTCTTTAGAGCGGACGGTCTGCTTTATTGTAATAACAACCGATGCGGCTCAGCAGCTGCTCGGCTGCTATTACAAGTAGTGGCAGGGGACATCCCCCCCTCCTCCTGCCACCTTCCACTGCTCGCCCGGGCTCTCCTGTCCTATCGGGAGGCCTGAGCAACCAGCTGGCACGTCCGCCGGCTTGCCAAAGACCCGAACAAAGCCGATACTTCGTTCGGGTCTCGGATCTAGTAACTTGGAAGCGATGTCTTGACATCACCTCCTGGATTACTGACATCTTAAAGGCGCCAGTTTTACAAAATATAAAGTATTCAGAAACGCAGATCTTGACGTTTTGAATACTTTCGAGCTCAGTGGAAGGGTTTGGGGTCTTACAGACCCCCCGATCCCGCCATAAAGAATGCCTGTGCTACCTATTACTGTCACAAGGGGTGTTTACATTCCTTTTGAGAGCAATAACAGTGATAAAAAAATATATATATTTTTTAAATGTACAGAATATTGTCAGACAATATCGGCCTGAGAGGTGGCCGAAATATCGATATCATATCAGCACCGATAAAACTATATCGATCGATTCCTACCTGACAATTGGGCTGACATCTTTGCTCTAATAGAGATAGAATACAACCAAATAAATACAACCAAATAACCGAACACACATCATCCCTGAAAGGTAAAGCAGTACTACCAAGTGCATAGATTAACCATTTTTACAAATTCCTATTTCTAAGTTGATCTTTAAAGTGTATCCCTGACTTATTTATTAAAAATTAACTTTTGCGCAGAGAATTATGGATGCTGTCATTGCTAAGTTTGAGATTTAAACGAGAAGTAAGCGATTTTTTTTTCAGTTTCATACTTTCCCAGTGCCTTAACACTGACTGAGAACCGAGCTATCGAACACCGCCGATGGCTCGGTTCTCACAGATCCCTAAGCACAGAGCTGCTAACTGCCACTCAGCAGCTCTCCGCTCTGCTCTCTCCCCGCTCACTGCAGCGCTGGGCTGTTGGGGGGGGGGGGGGAGGGGGGCCGTCTCTGGCTCTCAGTGAGAGGCTGAGACAAGTGTTGGTCCAGGCACCCGGCGGATCCAGACTCCCATTGTCAGGGTGATGTGCTGGACTGGTTTCCGTGACGGTGGCAGACAGCAGACTTTATCCCGCTGTCTGCTGAAAACCGATCACAGTAGTGCAAAACGTATTGCACTCCTGTGATTCATAGAAGTCCAGCCAAACAAGCTTTTTGCTGGACTTCTCTTTTAAGTTCCAGGCTTTCATTCTTCCTGTGACTCGTCTACCTATTAAGTCACTTACCTTAACGCATTCCTTGCATTAAGGTAAAAACACATCTCTTCTCCACTCTCTTCCTCTTCACACAAGGATTCGATCAACAGCAGGAGCCATTTACTTCTGCTGCTGTCAATCAAATGCAGTGAGGAGGATATGGGGGGCAGGGCTAAGCCCCACTATGTATGCGTGGCTCCATTGACACATAGCTTGGGAGCAAGCACACACCATGTGCCCCCATAGGAAATGGCTTGCTATGGGGAGAGACAAAGGAGAAGATGCCAAGATCACCAGCGAGGGGACCACAGAGGAGGAAGATCGGGGCAGCTCTGTGCAATACAATTGCACAGAGCAGGTGAGAATAACATGTTTGTTATTTTAATTAAAAAAAGTACACTTTAACACTAACACTTTAACGTTAATCTTTTTCTGGGAAATATTGCGACTATACTGAAGTTATAAAGTCCCCCCATCCTACTATGACAGCGCTCTGTACCTGAGCAGTCAGGTTTCAGGCACTAGTGCTGTCATGAGGGAGGAGAGGCAAAGAGTCCCAATCTTCTGCAGAGATGCTCGATATTTAACCTTGTTTTCTCAGACGAACAGCAGTTATGATTGACATTAAAGTGGATCTATTGCTTTGCTATTCATTGACAAAGCACAGGTTCACTTTAATAAAATATTCTTTTCAAGTGGTTTGCCAGAAGGTGAACTAGAGATCGTTTCTGGCTACGGCAGTAATTTTTGAAAATATATAAATATTATGAAATCATTTTCCATTCTGATTATTTAGAAATTTAGATTTTTAAACTCATTTTCTCCTCTACTTAAATTATAAGTGTAGTTCTTTGAAATGACATGGCATCTATTGCCCAGAGGTCACAGGTAATCAATAGGACCTAAAACATCTCCTTCTTTCCCTCATTGATGGTCTTTCTCTAACCTGCATTTGAAATGTAATGTTTAGACTTTATAGTTAATCATATCTGAAATGTTTTTACTGGAATAGATGTGTGTCCCCCTAAGGCTTGTAAAGAAATGTTGCAAAAAAGACGGATTATGCACGGCAAGCTTCTTTGTTCGCACAATATCCAATCAATCCCGTAGCCCTCTTTATTTTGCCTCTGGCTGTTCCCAGTGATGCTTGCTGGAAAATAGACTTCATTGGAGCCTGATAAATGACAGCTATCACCAAGATTAAGGCCCAAAGCGGCTGTGGAAATTGTTTAATGTTTTAGATTGCAGTCTATGATGGAACTTTTTGGCTCTTCAGAGAATGCCTCGAAACGCGTCAGTCAGAGTCCACGGCACAAATGGAGAAGCTTATAACCTCTTAAAAATATTTCCACTACATCACTATCAGAGTAATATGCTCTTAACTGCTTAGACCTAAAGAGATGCAAATAAAATAGATTACTTAAAAATGGCTTATCTTCAGACAAACTTGCATATTTTATATCTAAATGTCTCTCATAAAGATGCCAAGATCTCCTTTTAAATGTATGCTTTAAAATAAAATTTTAGAGCTGAACTCCAGGGAGGTTTACAAGAACACCATGTAATGCAGGTTTGTAGTTCTTGTAAAATTAATTAAAATGTGTTTTTATATATAACCAACATTAGCACCTTATGCTTAATATTGGCCTCCTGAAAGTCACTGCACAACACGACCCTTAGCTAATTGGTGCTGGTGATCCAAGACTGTGACCATAATTACAAAAAGGAGAACATCCGTGTTCTGCTTATTGTCCACTCAGGACTAGGCTGAGTCCGGCACTATGTTTTACTGGTTAAATTAGGTGTAAACCCTAACTAACATTGTTTTACTAAACCATAAAATACTTGTTTACAACTTTTTTCATCCTTGGTTGCATTTTAGTGCTGCTGATCTTTCAGCCCATATTTAGTCTATTCAAACATGCTTTTCAGCATTGAAGGCATTGCATCTTTTTGATATTACTTTAACAGTTAAAACATAGAGATTTTAGTTATTGATTTTACATATGTTTAAATTCTTTAGCCTGCAGGTAGGTAAAAAGGTTTGTATACTTATACAGCAGTTTGTAGGGAGGTGTGCTTTTAACATAATGAATCTTTAAATGGATCTTCACCCTCTTAACCAACTTCCCTCCACTCAACCACTCCTCACATCCTGTATGCGTGTAGTGCATCTTTTTTTAACCTTTTTATTTGGGGGGGTGGGGGGGGGGGTGGTAGGTGATGATTGTTAAATAATTTAGCTGGTGATTTTGGTAGCTTGCAATGTAGCTCAAACACACCAGGAACACTTCTGGGTGGTGGAAGTGGCTCTTCTCCTCCTAGTCTTACACACCAATCTTTGGCACAGTATCCCCTTGTCCCTGCCTACTCTTTTCTGCAGTTGATAACCCTACCCTCTCCTTCAAAAGTTTTCAGGACTAACCCCTTGCCGACCGGCTCACGCCGATATACGTCGGCAGAAGGGCACGTGCAGGCATATTAACGTACCTGTACATTGCCCTTTAAGACGCCGCGTTGTGGGCGCACGTCGCAAGCTCCGTGAGTGTGATCGCGGGTCCCGCGGACTCGATGTCCACAGGAAGACCCGTGATCGTCTCACAGAGAGGAAGAACGGGGAAATGCTGATGTAAACAAGCATTTCCCCATTCTTCTTAGTGACAGGACACTGATCACCGCTCCCTGTGATTGGGAGCGGTGATCAGTGTCATGACACACGTAGCCCAGCCCCCACACAGTTAGAACACATCCCTAAGACACACTTAACCCTTGCAGCGTCCCCTACTGGTTAACCCCTTCACTGCTAGTCACATTTACACAGTAATCAGTGATTTTTTTAAATCGCACTGATAGCTGTATAAATGTGAATGGTCCCAAAATAGCATTAAAAGTGTCCGATCTGTCTGCCATAATGTCGCAGTCATGATAAAAATCGCAGAACGCCACCATTACTAGTAAAAAAAAATTAATAAAAATGCCATGAAACTATCCCCTATTTTGTGGACGCTATAACTTTTGCACAAACCAAACGCTTATTGCGATTTTTTTTTTTTTTTTTAACCAAAAACCAAAAATATGTAGAAGAATACGTATCGGCCTAAACTGAGGAAAAAAAATGTTTTTTATATATTTTTTGTGGATATTTATTATAGCAAGAAGTAAAAAATATTGCGTTTTTTTTTTTTTTCAAAATTGTCGCTCTTTTTTTGTTTATAGTGCAAAAAATAAACTGCAGAGGTGATCAAATAGCACCAAAAGAAAGCTCTATTTGTGGGGGAAAAAATATGTCAATTTTGTTTGGGAGCCATGTCGCACGACTGCGCAATTGTCAGTTAAAGCGACGCAGTGCCGAATCACAAAGAATGCTCTGGTCTTTGGCCAGCCAAATGGTCCGGGGCTGAAGTGCTTAATACCCTTCAATTTGGATGTTCTGCTGTGGGACCTCTCACATCCCCATGGCCATCAGATGATAACCTTCTTTATCATGGACCTCCCTTTTCCCATGAAGGCATGAAATAGGCGTGTCAGGCTGGGTTCACACTGCAGCATGGAGCGGCTCACAGAAGTGGTCTGTTGAGAGCGGTCACAATCTCCTGTCATGCAAATTGGATGCATGGAAACAATAGTGAACCCAGCCTTAAGCCCAACTTTTTTCTGCTATTGGCCAGCTGATCTTCCTTTGGACATGCTTTGACTGTCCTTCCATTTCCTAAGCTCAAAGGTTAGACATATTAGACGCACGCTTTTACTGCTGTTTTGAACAGTGTTTGTTCACACTATCTCTTAGGGGATCTGTTTGTTTTTTTTTGCTCTGTGACTTACAAACATTTTTTTCTTTTTGATCATATGAGATGTTGGTTTGTTTTTCCCATTTGGATGGTGTGTTTTTTCCATCCAGTTTTTAGTGTATGGTTGGCCCTCCACCTTCGCTGGTTGAAGTCTATTGTTCATACAGGTAGCAGTCTCCCCCTAGTGATGACTATCAGTACTTATCTGGAGCACCAGGTTGATCCTCCGTTCCTTTCCTTTGATTTGATTGTGGCAGTTTCCCTCTTTTGCTTGACTCTTTCTTCACCTAGTCTTATTGCTTTGATTTTTTTTTTAGATACTCCTTTGTACTATGTTTTCATCTGTTGGAACTTTCAGTGGCTTTTGCACTCTGCTCAGTTGGACTGTTTTTGAATGTTCTGTTTAACCGCTTGCTGCCCATGGTACGTATATAAATGTCCTGGGCAGCCACTGGTAATACCAGGATCATGGCTGCAGCTGAGATCTTGGTACCATATTTTTTTTTTTTTTAAAGGTGGTGATTGTAAAACTACCTGGATTACTTTTACAAGAAAGCCAATCACCTGATCACTCCCCACCGGCCTTCCTGGGCTCCCCTGGGTGGTTTTAGTACAGCCAGGGAAGCAGCTGATCAATCACAGTCTGGGTTTGGTCAGCTGCCTTGGAGGGCAGGGAGTCTAATAAACCCCAATGGCTCCATGAATAGTATCTGTCACTGCCCAAAGCTATCACTGTAGCTTTGGGCAGTGACAGAGGGGGGCTTGTAAACCCCTTTTAATTTTTTAATTTTAATTAATATTTTAATTAAAAAAACATATGTCTAGCACGCATATTTAAACATTGATTGTACCATGTGTGAGATATCACCATAAACGGCAGAGTGAGAGCAATAATTCTAGTGCAATAGCTCACCTTTAACTCTAAACTTATAACATGTAAAGGCTTTTAAAGCGTCAATTTTAGGTACTGTAGTTTGTCGCCATTTCATGCGCAATCTTAAATCTTGACATGTTTGTTATATTTTACCAAAACCTTGGTTATTGTGTTTGTAAGCACTAAAATTTATTAGTGCACAAATATGTGATGTATTGTAAAAATGTGCAACGGCCGTTTTATTCTACAGGGTATCTGCTTTCTGAAAGTTTTTGGGATCTCAATTTACTAGCAAAAAAGCAGATTTTAACATAAAAAGAAATGTGCCTGCACAACAACCATTGAGGCGTAACAACCATTGAGGCGTAAGGGCGGAGAGCTGTACGACGTCATCACGCTGGCCAGCTCTGCTGTATCAGCAAGCTGCTGCTTGTAGCAGCTTGTGCTGTTGTCATCACTGTTCCTGATCTCCAAGGAAATTGTCATTGCTATGCTGATTTTATTTATACTGTGAGTAGATTAAATGCTATTTTTTCTTTTTCATTGTTAAACCTTTTAAAATGGAAAGTACTAGATGTGGTTCTTTTGAGGAATTTTTCTGCGTTTGGTTAACAATACTGAGAAGGATCTAAGCGGTATTACAGATTCTATTTTATAGCGGACCTTCAGTCATTCATCTATTAAATCTTCTGCCCTTGTTGTTTTAACTTTGGATAGTAAAAAATGTTTTTTCTGCCAGTAAATACCTTATTCAGCCCGCTTCCTGTTTCTTCTCTGGTACAAACCCTAGGCTTATGACATTATGCACAGCTCTCTCTCTCTCACTCTCCTGAGAGTTTGCCATGAAGGGAGGGTGGATGAGTCATAAGAGGGCCAATGAGAGCTGCAGAGCTGGAGGTGTGCCTCCTGTGTGTGTGTGTAAATCCAGGAAGTGAACAGGCAGCAGCTTCAGCTGCCCACAGTTAAAATGGATGCAGCCAGACTTGGTGGAGGGAGATTTCTGCAGCATATTTGGCAAGTACAGAATCACAGTATAAAATAATATGCAAAGTGGTTGGAAGGAAGCTTCATAATGGCAAAGATGTTTTTATTACAAATTATGTGAGCAGACTGCAGTTTCTCTTTAAGGTGGAGGAGTGAAGTTTCTCCTTTTGATATTTCAACATTCAGTGTCAGTTTTGACCTCTTATGGTTTAGAGGTCAAATCCAAGGTGAGCAGACTTGCACAGCTGCATGTGGAGAGTAGGTGTTCACTGGGACTGAAGTACAAGATCTGCTGTTTATATTACACACTGTGGTGCAGATTGAGTGTACTTACATGGACACTTTGCACTTTTATGAGGTCAGATCCTTTTGAGGAAAGTATTACATGAATTATTTTTTAATTTTATTTTTAACCACTTAAGGACCAAGCCTCTTTTTGACGCTTGTCGTTTACAAGTTAAAATAATAATTTATTTTTTTAGAAAATTTCTTAGACCCCCCCAAAAATTATATACATTTTTTTCAGACACCCTAGAGAATAAAATGGCGGCCGTTGCAATACTTTGTCACACCGTATTTGCTCAGCGGTCTTAGAAGGCCAATTTTTTTTTTTTAATAATGTTACGCTGTGTAAATTGATATCCAACATGTCATGCTTCAAAATTGTGCCCGCAC
This sequence comes from Aquarana catesbeiana, assembly GCF_042186555.1. Lineage (NCBI taxonomy): Eukaryota > Metazoa > Chordata > Amphibia > Anura > Ranidae > Aquarana > Aquarana catesbeiana. The sequence goes on from NC_133329.1 coordinate 119,074,504, forward strand.
GTGAAATGGTGACAAACTTTGACCCTTAAAAATCTCCATAGGCGACGTTTAAAAATTCTTCAGGTTACATGTTTAGAGTTAGAGGAGGTCTAGGGCTAGAATTATTGCTCTCGCTCCAGCGATACCTCACGTGTAGTTTGAACACAGTTTTCATATGCAAGCGCGACTTACATATGTATTTGCTTCTGCGCGCGAGCTCGGTGGGACAGGGAGCTTTTAAATCTTTTTTTTTTTTTTTTTTTTTTTTTTTCTTATTTATTTTACTCTTTATTTTTTATTTTTACACTGTCCTTTAAAAAGAAAAAAAAAAGTTGGTGACATTTATTCCTATTACAATGTAAACATCCCTTGTAATAATAAAAAAAAAAGCATGACAGGACCTCTTAAATGTGAGATCTGGGGTGAATAAGACCTCAGATATAACATTTACACTAACATGCAATATAAAAAAAAAAAATACTCCTTAAAAACCATTGGGCGGAAGTGACGTTTGACGTCGCTTCTGCCATTCAATGTTATGGAGCCGAGCGGGGCCATCTTTTTCTCACTCGGTTCCTTGTCTCAGAGGAGAAGGGATGCAATCATCTCCGGTTCTACCGACGGCTCCGGTAAGTGGTGGAGATGGCAGAACGCGGCAAGAGGGGGGAGCCCTCTCCTGACCCGATAAAAGTGATTTTGCGGATCTGCCACAGAGACTTGTATTATCTGAAAGCCAGCCGCTCGCCGTTGTTGAAAATATGGGGGTTATGGCAGCCTTCTGCTGCCAGAACAACGGATTGTTAAAATGAAGTTGGGATCTGCCCAAATGCCTGGACCGGCACCTGGCTCAGCCTCTCAGCGAGCTGCTAAGAGCCTGAGCTGGCTTCTTCTGCACAGCTCAACGCTCCAGTGAGTGACATGGGGGCAGAGCAGAGAGCCCTGAGAACTAAGCGATCGACAGTGTTTCATCGCTTGGTTCTCAGTGTTAGAGCCAGCGAGGGGACAGATGCAGCCTTACACCAATGCTGTATCACCTAAGTAAGTATAATGCTGCAAAAAACAAACTCCATACTTCTCTTTTAAATTCTAGCGTCCTTCAATAGTTGATAAGAAAATTAAAAACGTAAATAAAAATTTGTGTCTATTATAACATACTTACAGTATGACACAGGCACACCACTCTGTCATTGGCACTGTTTACTGCTTGTTTGCAAAACTAAGCATGATGGTTATAGAGGGACTGGCTAGCATTTTTGACTGCCAGTGTCCTAAGCTCCTGTAAGTAGCAGTATAGCAGGTGTCTAGACTGGCTCCTGGGTGTGCAGGCTTCTGGATTCTATACAAATCTTCACTGCAGGACTGCCCTGTCCTTTTCCTGCTGTTGAACTTCTAGCTGACTAGCTTCTAGACTGGCTCCTGAGTTCCATGGTTATGTTTGGAAGTTGTTATTGTTCACATTTTATAGCTGAAATTTCGTTTTTCCTCTACACCTCTGGTTACGTTACTTACCTGTAATGAAGTCTGTCCCATGGTGTGCAAACTGCTGGATTCTGTAGAAATCTTCATTGCAGGATTGCCTTGTCCTCTTCTTGCTGTTGAACTTCCAGCACGGTGGAGGTTGACAACTTAAGGTGTCTGGACTCAGCTGCAGGAAGGATAATCCAACAGGCCCTCTTCTCGCTGATTCTTGATCTTTGGCTGATTACACTACCGGTAACATGATCTTTGAATGGGGGAGAGAATTCCGTGACTGATCAGACCTCCAGGAATGATGTTGTCACGGTTCATCCATTAAAGCCGCAGAAGCCTGTGAACCTGGAAGGTAGACCAGGTGAAGGTGGAAGACCGTGCCGCTGGAGTGCCTTGTTTGATGTGATGCAACTAGCACAATATGATATTGTCTTGCAGGAAGAAACTGTTTTTAATTTTTTTTTATTTTTAAAAGGAGCTTTAAGGCATGTCTAACAAAGACATTAGATCCTCCGGAGGGGATTATTTTTTCTCAACAAAACACTCGACTCTTGACCCTGTAGCACTTCTGGAGCATCCTTATTGGCCCATTTATGCTGAATTCCAGGATGATATTAACACACATTAATGTAACCTGGTATTAATTAACATATCATTACATGTATTTGTTTTGCTGTATATAGTGCAAGTACTCGAATTGGACTTCTTTTAATCCTTCTGTACAGGTGTACTCAGACTGGGAAGGGGGTGACACACAATACTGTGAGCCAGTCAGGTTAACTGCATGCAAATATACTTAAAGCTTACTGGAGGAGAGAGCAGAGTTTGCAGAGAGATTACCTCATGAGTCTGCTGTCTGCTTCTGCTCCTTTTAAAGTCAAATCAAAAGGCTGTGGGCAGAGTGGTGTCAGTAGTGTATTCTTTAATTAAAAAAAAAAAAAAAAAGTGGTGCTATCTTTATGACTGTGCTGTGGAGCAGAGCTATATAAATCTCAGGTCTGAAACCAAAATCCTTTGGCAGGTAAGTCAATGTATTTAACTTGCGCATTTATACTTTTTTTTTTTTTTGGAGCTTTAGGAGATTGGTTGCCTAATTGACAGTAGGGACACTCTGGAGATGAGATGGGATGGTGCCAAAGTGAAGATTAAAGTAAAATTCTCTCAAGCCAGTATCACTAGATCTAGTGAATGTAACTGCAGCTTAGGTTTTTTTGTTTTTTGTTTTTTACTTTATACAGTAAAACGTTTGATTGCGAGCATAATTGGTTCTAGAAACATGCTTGTAATCCAAAGCACTTGTATATCAAAGTGAATTTCCCCATAAGAACGAATAGAAACTCAGATGATTTGTTCCACAACCATTTCTTTGTAAGTCCTTCAGTTTATAGTCCATGTAAAAAGATTATAGCAATGTGATAGGTCGTGTAACCATAAAATGTCCATCCACAAATGGAAGCCTCCACAAGGGGATTATAAGCAAAATCCATCAGGAGCTACAGAGTATAAAAGAGAAGAGAGGCGCCTCTAAGTGTAGCAATATGGTTACATTTAATGAAGGTACAACATTTAGCAACTCACATGGTTGATTAAAACAGACACATGTAAGTATGCAGGCATCCGGGGTAAAGCAGTGCACATAGACCTTCCTCCGCACCACCAGCTCTCGCCACTGTCAGTCTGCAATCGCGTCCAGGAAGACTGCTCTGCAGTAGAGTGATCTTAAAGTGAGGCCTGAAGCACTTGTGGAGCAGAGAGTGGAAAGGATGATGTCGAGGTTGGTATGGAGGATGGTCTATGTGGACCGCTTTACCCCGGATGCCTGCATACTTAGATGTGCCTCTTTTAATCATCAACCATGTGAGTTGCTCAATGTTGTACCTTCATTACATGTAACCATATTGCTACACTTAGAGGCGCCATCTTTTCTTTTATACTCAGTTGTGACATGAAGCTACTTGTATATCAAGACATCGCTTGTTTTTCCAGTCAAAATTTATTTAAAAAATGTACTTGTCTTGCAAAATGCTCTCAAATCAAGTTGCTCTCAAACCAAGGTTTTACTGTATTCCTAACATTTTGTCAGGTTTACAATAGGTATGTGTTAATGAAACCCAACACTGTTGTTAAATAACAGTTGCACTTTGCAAAAATGGGAATCTATCACCTCTTGTGTGTTAAGTTCACAGATTTAACAGTGGAGATGAAAACTGCCATTCTGATTTATATGCCTTTATGTAACTTGATGCATCCCAGAAAGTTTTTTGTAAACTAATTAAAAACATGAGCAGAAGCATTGACGAAGCCTATGCAATTAAATGATCTGTTTTCATGGCAAGATTTAAACCCCAAACAGTGAACCTTCCCACCTGAATGTGCAGCTGAAAAGACTTGATTTCACAGCTGGTGATTATAACATTGAACTATAGAGTCTGGAATTAAACTGTATCCTAAAATTGCTTTTCAGTTTATCAACAGTAACACATTGTTGGTTTTGCTTTGTACTTTTTAATCACTTATACCCGAAGGAAGACGCTGATACTGCAGTAATGTCACTTAAATATACTATTAGACAGGGCACAGTGATAATTACATTTAACAGGAAGATGTCATTTTTCGAGGCTTTGTTTGCTCGGTATGCCAACCTTTTGCTTAGGCAGGGCTCTCTAAACCTAAAACATTTTTTAAAGCATAACAAATAAGCTTTTCTAATACTTTCAATAACTGTCTTCCTAAAGCAGTATTAAACCCAAAAGCAAACCTTTATTATATTGCAATTTACCAATTCGTAGATGTGATTGCTGTATTTGTTTTCCTTTTTAGGCTTGATTCTATTTTCATCTGGCGATGCAGCCAGCAAGTCATTTTTTTTTCAAAATCACAAACTCTATAGCAGAATGTATCGCATTACATGGATAAGGCAAACCACTTATGCCCCGTATACACGATCAGAAAATCGTACGGAAAATACCGCTTTCGAATCGATCATACGATAATCTGATTGTTTTTCGAGAGCCGATCATGACAGTTCATCCGACGTTGTTCTATCGGACATGCATGAAAATTTTTTTTGTACGATTTTCATTTTAACTGGTACAGCTATCGTTCGAGAATGTAATACAAATGCATTACAACACATGACGTCACTTTGGAAATTTTTTTTCTGTCGTACGGGAATTTTCGTGACTTTAGTGAACTCATCAGATTCGATCTAAGACTAGCATGCAAAAAACGACGGACGATCATTCGTCCGATAATCTCATCGCGTGTACGAGGCTTAACAGGAGTGATTAAATTGAGCAGCCTTTATTCATGCAAAACCTTTTTCCCAAAAGGAACAAAAAAAAAACTGCTTATAAAATGTGAGCTGGGGTTTAGCAAGAATGGACAAAGCCTCCATAAATGGCTTGTGCCTGGTTAACAGCACTGCATGGCAGTGGTGTGCGGGCACAATATGCTGAAAAAATGTACTGCATGCAGTACTTTTTTCAGCACAACTCCGTGCAAGGCAATCCACTGCCTCGCACTATGCAACTGGCAGTTGAACTTTATGAGAGATGTGTGTGACCTCTCAGTTTGTTAAAAAGACCATGCGACCTGCCAAGCTCAGCTCATCATCACTGTGCTGATCTCAGCCTGATCGCCCCATACACCAGTCGCTGGTGTAATCCAGCCCTTTGATTCAAGAGAGCATTTCTCTTTCCACCTCAGTGCACCAAATGCACTATCATGATGGGTTAGCTGGAAGATGCTCTCATATTTATTATGTCGGGCTCTTAATGGTAACAATATTACTAAAAATTTCACTTTCACCAAATAAGTATCTAAAACCTCAATTTTCCCATGACAAATCACCTCCATAAATCTAAGAATATACTGTTCTGTGAAAATCAATGTAACCAATCATAACAAAAGTAATCAAAACAACAAATATATACTGTGTGTGGTGAAGAACTATGATTACACCAATAAATAAATGAGATTCTACAATCCAAGGCGTGAAAAGTCCACATGTATCTATAAACACTAGTGTGACACTTGGTGATCTGTTTAAAAATGTTGCTTGTGAACTCCACCCTTCCCTGTGAACACACTATAGCCTTAGGCTCCATTCTCACCATGGCGTTCCGATTTGCGGACAGTAACGCGATGCTTTAACGGCACAAATCGCGGATTGCCCTTGCGATCCTCGTTACACCTTTGAAAAAGTTCCTCGTAAAATCACGCAAGCAGAATCGCGGGATGCCCAAAAGGTTGTACTACTTTTAGGCATCGGGCGTCCCACGATTCTATTTGCGTGATTTTACTGCCATTCGTCGGGCGACAATCGCGGCAAAATTGCACCGTGGCATTCAAAGTAACAGGGATCGTAAGGGCGTCCCGCAATTTGCAGCATTTCTGAATCACGGTTATAATTACAGCGATCCTGCCTGCAAAACGGAACGCCATGGTGTGAATGGAGCCTTAGTGGTTGGACCTTAACATTATAAAAGTTCTCAAAGACGGGTTCCATTTACAGCAAAATGAAAGTTCTGCTGTTATTCGATCCAGCGATGTGCCCCTGTGCAGCAGTGCTGCTCTCTCTCCTTCTCCTCACAGGACTCGCTGAGAGTCAAATCCATTGAGGAGGGGGTGGGGTCAATGTGTTGTGAGTGTCTATAGATGCACACAGCCTGCCCCAAAGTGCGCAGCACTTAGCACTCAGCTTTCTGTTGGCACATTCATAGAAAAGGGAGAGTAGAGACCAGAATAGGAGTTAAGTGGCTGCTCTGTGCAACTCATTGGGCAGAGCAGGTAAGTATAAGATGTTTGTTATTTTTAGGAAAAATAAATTAATTCTACTGTTAAAGAGTGTCTCCAAAGGCCCCACCGTATCTAGTAATGTAACCACCCTCTCTTGCTCACTCCCAAGATGAATTATAGGAATTGTAGTTTGAATGGAGCAGTGCACATGTCCACAACTAATGTGCACTGCTTGTTCCAAACTAATGAAAGTGAGGGGGAAAAGCAAAGGCTTTTAGGATGTTGCAGTCAGAAAATACAGCAAGACAATTTCTAGAAAAATAGAATACAGGGACATTTAAGTAGTGGATGTGTATGGATTTTGTTAGGAGAATACGGATATTGCATAGTGTCACTTTGAAATGTCAAATTTGAATTCTTTTGAAATAAGGTAAAGATATCTAATAGTTTAATTTTTTTTAGTGAAATTGTGTTTTTCCTATTTATTTATTGTGCATAGTGAAGTTATTTTTTTGGCTGTTAAATTTTTTAACAAGCTCCACCACTGTAACACCTGTTAGGTGCTGACATTACTACCAACAGCAGCTCTGTTAAACACATTAGGACCTTGCTGTCAGGTTGAAGGTAAGTCCCCTTTCACACGGCCTGTCCGATCATGTCCGCCTGTCAGTTTTTCAGGCGGACCTGATTGGATCCTGCATTGTCCTCCTACGTAGCGGTGGATTTCAGCGGACACCCGCCGCCATCCTATTTGATCCTGTCTGCAAAAAACAGACGGATGGTGGTTCTATTTTCAATCCGTCCAGCAGATCAGATGGAAACTGACAGGTGGTCTGTTTCCATCCGATTGCCCCATATAGGAGAGTGGGACTGTGTCTGTGTCCACTCTGCATAATGGAGCAGACACAGATCTGTCATCCACCTGCTCAGTGGGGATCAGCTGAGAGATCCCCCACTGAGCAAGCAGATTGTACTTAGCTGAGGCGCCCAAGTGAAAGGGGCCTAATACCACCAGATACACCTGCAGGTGTGCATCAATGACTGTAAGACTGCATTGCATAGTAAAGTTTATCTTTAACTTTTTCCAAGGCTAAAGTATGTTTTTGCCACCTAAATCTGTTTAGTTAACGAGAACTGCTTAAAAGTTTTTATTTCGCAAAACTTATGGTATAAGGTCTGAAAACATTTTTAGTATTAATATGAAGAATATCTGGAAACTGTCAGGGGTTCCTCTGCATTTAAAAAAAATAATAAAATTTGGCGCAGAAAGATACTGTCAGATTTGGAAAGACGTTTTAATAATGTGGTGATTTCTGATCTCCAAGCTAATAGCAATAAAAGGTCTACCTATAAACTACAATGTACTAGCTTTCTTTTCCTTGCCAAGAACTCTCAATTACTGTAATTCCATAAATACATATTTAGAAGTGATTTGCATTGCTGTATATTCTTGATGGTGACCACAACATGTAAAAATATCAGTCCGTTGTCCAGCCCATGGAACACCTAAGCATCCTGGGCAAATAGCTAATTGTATACTTCACAGCGAGCAAAGGAAATCCAGATTGTGCATACCCAACTGTTAACCATAAAATTCCAATATTTTTATCATTGGGAAGTGGTAATGGTTCGCTCTAAACTCTTTAAAATGACTAGAGTTTGATCAGCATGTAATTATGTTCTTAGTCGGTTTACTCCTGACCATTTAAAAGCATAATAATAAAACATTATGTGTAAAGTTGTTTAGTTACCTTTTACTTCAACCCATAGTTCCCGTTTTTCTCTTATAATTGAATAATAAAATAGCTGACATATCTGAATTTTGAATTTAAGACTCAGTTTAAGTTTATCTGTAAACATATTTGAAAAGGCCTTGAGGCCTGGATCACACCTTTGCATTTTTTAGTGCATTTTCAGTTTTGTAGAAATACACTGCAGTCCATTTAACATGGTTTCCTATGGTTCACGTTCACATCTGTGCATTTTATGAAAAGAGCCAGGGATTTTTCTCTCTGGTTTGTGGTTCAATAGATTTCAATGGATCCAAAATGTGTGTTGAAAAACGCAAAATGTATCTGGAATATGCAAACTGCAATCTGCATAGGTGTGAATCGGGCCTCAATCCCTGTGTATTCGCAGAGCTCATTTGTGGACATGTTGAAAATAGCAGCCAATCAGATTAAAAGAGATTTGCAAAAGAACCTTAAATTGTAGTCATAAATTTGCACTTGAAAAGCAAGTTATGCATGCTGCTTGTTTTTAGGATGTTTTGGATGATATAGGAACAAATAAAGCCTGCCTCAGACAAATTTCTTGCTATTACACAAAATGGAGACATCCAGCTTTTAAACCAGTGGTTTTCAACCTTACTAGCGCCGTGACCCCTTGATAAAATTTCAAGTTGTGGGGACCCCTAACGGTAAAATTATTTTCGTAGAGTGGGTTGTCAGCACCCAAGGCAAGACAAGTAATTTGCGCCCCTAAGCCACGGATATTTAGCACTCCCTGAGTCCCTTCCACTTAGGTTGTACCACTCTTTCTTTTTGTTCTCCTTTCCTTCCCTTTTATCTCTCTCTATCCTAATTTCTTGTTTTTTCCCCCATCCCTCTCTCGCCGTCTTTTTTGTTCTTTCTCTTATTCTTTCTCTCTCTATCTTTCTCTTTGTTCCTCACCCTATTTTCCTCTCGCTTCCATGTATTCTCTATTTTTATTTCCTTCTCTTACTCCTTGGTGGTGGTGGGGGGGGGGGGATGGGGAGAGTGGCAGTGCTGGCGGGGAGTTGGGATGAGTCAGCCCCTCCCAATTCACATTCCTCACCAGTCAACTGACCTCTAGTCACTGCCCCCCAGCCATGCTCTGAACTGAATGGGCGGCTGTGAAGAGGCTGAGTGGGTGGCCGCAGGCTCCAGGGACAGCCGTTCATGAGCGGCAGCGAAAAGGCTGGGAGAGCAGTGCAGGCTTCAGGAACAGCCCAGAATTCAGTGACCCCTGGCAAATCGTCATTCGACCCCCGATCGGGTCCCGACCCCCAGGTTGAGAACCACTGCTTTAAACACTCACCAAATGTGCTTTAAAACACACCATCATTGACCTCTGTAGCTGCAGACACTGTGGGGCAGTTCATAGCTCATCTCCCCCTGCTCATCTCAGCCGTGACTTGGCAGTCTTCTGTTGTAAACAGCAGGTGCTCTGAGCGGTTGAGAATCCAGTGAGTTTGATGCCCCTGTTGTGACCTTTTGAGGATGATCACATTTTTAAGATTTTAATGCTCATTTATTAACAACATGTACGTTAATGCTCAGTGTGACCATTGGCTCACCTAAAATTTCCTCCTAGCAGTTGAGTTTAACATCTTTGCCCATCTTCTAAGCCTCTCTAATGGTCCATTTGTGAAATAGTTTAATCAAAATACCAAAAGGAATGCACATAAAGCAAGAATGGTTTGGAATAGCTTGATTTTAAGGTGACCATTTTACATTCACACATAACTTCAGTTACCTTTTGATCTAGTGATCAAAGTATTTTTTAAACGTTTTGATGTATATATTTTGTTTTCTTGTTTTGGTTTGTGACCTGTTTTATCAGCAGAATAGGCTTTGAGAGAATAGTGTCCTGTAGAAAGGATGTGTTTAAATGTCACAGGCCATTTACATTGTGCTACTGATTTTCTCCACTTGATAATGACTGTCTTCACTATGTTCCATGGTATATCTAATGCCTTGGAAATTCTGTTGTACCCTTCTCCTTATTGATACCTTTTAACAATGAGATCCCTCTGATGCTTTGGAAGCTCTCTTCGGGCCATGGCTTTTGCTGTAGGATGCGACTAAGGAAATTTCAGGAAAGACCTACTAGAACAGCTGAACTTTATTTGGGGTTAATCAGAGGCACTTTAAATGGTGGCAGGTTTGTACTGACATGATTTTGATTGTGATTGCCTAATTCTGAACACAGCTATATCCCCAGTTTTAAGAGGTAGTGCACAATTATGCAAACACATTATTATAAAAGCTTGTTTTTCAATTGAGTTGTACATTTTATAGGTCACCTTAAAGGTGGAAAAAGTTCTGAAATGATTTATCTTTGTCTCATTTTCGTACATCACAGAAACCTGACATTTTAACAGGGGTGTGTAGACTTTTTATATACACTGTATTGACACTATTGCTAGTGTAGCTCACCTCCTGCTCACTCCCTCTCAGGATTTGATTCCTGCCCGAGTCCCTAAAAGGGAGGGTGAGAGAGCAGTGCTGTTGCTCATGGGCAAAGCGCTCTATTGAGATTTGGCTCAGGTAAGTGTTAGGGAAGAGGGAGCTGAGCATGGAAGTTTTTTACGAATTTCTTTTTCTATTAGTTCGCGAACACCTTCTTGTGATCTTATTAATTTATTGACACTTTCTGCCTTCTAGTGCCCGGATGTTAGAAAATGCCCGGCAGAAACTGCAGGATGAGCTTCTAAAAGTGCAAAATAGCTTCTTAGAGGAGAAAAAGAAAAGAGAAATGCAGGATGCCCTAGTAAGGCGCCTCCAGAAGAGGGTACTACTGCTAAGTAAGGTAAGTTAAACCAGTGGGTACGTTGCAGCATTTGCCAATGAATGGGGACGTAGTTCTATTGAATCCTGTAAGGCTCACACCATCCTATGCTCAAATGGAATCTTGGACAGATGGTGAAGAAAGTAAAAAGGTCTTTATTACCTGGCAAATATTTATGTTGGTGCAAGCGAGCGTAATCTTCAGCAGGCTCGATACGACCTAATACCCCATCTGTGGGTTTGCGTTAAAACAGATGTGGGACTGTCTACAAAGGTCTCTAATAAGGCTTATTTGTGTATCTGCTTTCTACAAAGGTAAAATTTAACATAAGTCACAATGCATTTAAAGCAGCAAGACTAACTCAGGGAGAACATTCACAATTTTGAAAGGCTTGTAAGGGTGTAAATGAGCCAGTATATATTTTTTGTAACTGTTTTTGAATTTTATCAAACATTGTGCTCCAGTCTGAGTTTGTGCTTCGACAAAAAAAAAAATTAAAAAGCTATTGGAGCAAGGTCGGAGGAGAATATCAGACTCTACATGAAATGTGACAATAAAGTGAATATTTTTCCTATAACCTCACCTGTAGAAAACTGATTTTTATTTTTTTTTCCAGTGTGGGTTCTGGTGCAGGTGGAAGTTAATAACCAAATTCCTGTTACTAGTAGTTTTTATGACGACACTTGATTTTAGAAAACATTAAAGTGCATCTAAACCAAGAAACCCAATAACAACAAAATTTAATATATTGTAGCTTACCAGTACTTAGATGTGCTCACTTTACAGTACTTTATGGAGGAACCGCATTGTCAATCTAGGACAGGACTAAAGAACCATCTACCCATATCCCTTCTCAATAATGGTGGATAGGTTTGGTAACCCATAGAGAAGACTGAAAGCAGTTCACTAATTGGTGAGTACCGCACATGCAGAGAGCACAGGAAATTATCAGCTTATTAAGATTTCTGCCAGGATCAACAGGTGTTTATCAAACAGATGTAACAAACACCTTAAGTGGTATATTTAATAGACCAAAAGGAAGAAAATAAGAAAAGTAAATGTTTAGGGTTTACGTATACTTTAAACACTGTCTAGGTGTGACTTTAGGTCATCTGACCCTCTCCATCTCTACACCACACGACCAAAATCAGAAGAGTAAGACCTCTTTCACAGGTGTTAAAATAGGCTGTTGGACCGTGTTTTTACCACTTCTTCACTGCCTATCCATGCCACTCATAATTGCTAAAACAGGGTGATGATGGAGGTGTACACACGGCAGTATTAGAGTTGCTTTGGGTCTCGGCGAGGCAGAAATAAAACTGCCTGCAAAAGTTGGCAGGTGTTGATGCTTTGCAACTGCTTCCATTCATTTCTATTAAATGTACTCAAAGTGCTCCATAAATGCATCATAAACATACTTAAGGTGTTTTATTTTCTCACACCTACGTGATAGTTTGTTTTTGGGGTTATATTCAAGATGTGCAAAGAGAGTTCACGCAAACACTTTTAAGTATAATATTTCATTAAGTAATGACAGATGCAGGTAATAATATTAGAAAATATAACAAAAATACTTAACTAAAGATGCTTTTTCGCCATGGAGTCCCTGGCCGCTTGCGTGACATGGCACAGATGATCACAGACGCATGCGTGATTCAGCTCTTATACGAGACTTAATATTCCAAATTTTAGCTGTAGTATATACATGTTGAGTTTGTAGAATTTAACCAATCATAAAAAAACATTACCTTCTAAAGAAGAAAGCACATTTCTTAAAGGAAATTAGTGGACTGGCTTGTCCATATAGTCAGTCAGTTTACAATCACATTCCTATAGCATGAAGTTATCTAAAGTAACTGGACTTTGGAGGTTTGCTTTCTTATATATTGTGAGACAACTTTAATTGTAAAATGTGAAGTTTCCTCATGTTTATAGCACATTTAAGGTGTGATTGCAAAGTACCAAAAGCGAACATTTCTATTTTAGCATTGAAAAAAAGTAAAAAAATCACAGGGTGCTTAACCCCTTCCCGCCGACCATACCCACATGTGGCAGCTGCATGCATCATCCTGGTACCATTTTTCAGAGCGGGCGGTCGAGTATAACAACCGATGCGGCTAAAAGTTGCTCGGCTGTTATCCCGGGGGAGCAAGAGGGGACATCCATCCCCCCCCTGTCCCGCTGCTCTTCCCGGGCCTTCCGTCCCACCCGGAGACCTGAGGCGTGATCTGGCACTTCCGCCGGCTAGAGTAGGACAGGAACAAAGCTGGAAACAGCTTCGTTCCAGTGTTCTTTCTGTCAACACCCAAGCAACGTAAACCTTCCGGTTTACTCGGCTGCCAATGGCCCCGTTTTCAAATAAAACAGTATTCAGAATGGCTGTTTTTGGCGATCTGAATACTTTGAAGTGCAAAGCAGGGATTTGGGGTCTTTTAGATCCCTGATCCCTCCATAAAGAGTGCCTGTCACCACTTATTACTGTCACAAGGGATGTTTACATTCCTTGTTGCAGCAATAAAAGTGATCAAATGTTTTTTTATTTTTTTTAAGTGACCATGTAAAAAAATAAAAATAACTCGAATAAGAAAAAAAAAAAATTTTAAAGTGTCCCCACGAGATCGCGCAGCAAAGAAAACGCACATCTAAGTCGTGCCCGCATATGTAAATTGTGTTCAAATCACAAATGTGTGGTATCGCCACGATCATCAGTACGAGAGCAATAATTCTAGCACTAGACCCCCTCTGTAACTCTAACCTGGTAACCGTCATTATTTGTAAAAGTGCCACCCATGGAGATTTTTAGGTACTGTAGTTTGTCGCCATTCCACGAGTGTGCGCAATTTCTGAGCATGACATGTTGGGTATCTATTTACTCGGCGTAACATCATCTTTCACATTATACAAACAAATTGGGCTAACTTTACTGTTTATTTTTTTTTTTAATTCATGAGTGTCTTTTTTCCTAAAAAAAAAAAAATTGCATTTGAAAGACCACTGCGCAAATACAATGTGACATAAAATAATGCAACGATCGCCATTGTATTCTGTAGGGTCTCTGTTAAAAAATATAATGTTTGGGGGTTCTAAGTAATTTTCTAGCAAAAAATAGGGATTTTAACTTGCAAGCAACAAATGTCAGAAATAGGCTTAGTCAAGAAAGGGTTAAGGAGTGTTGCTTGACATGAGCGTAAGTACCATTATATTCTCTTGATTTAAAACAAATATTATTATTGCACAAAGATAACCTGAGTAAATACAAAATGCAGTATATAAATGATGGTTTCATTAATTAAAGCGGAGTTCCAGCCGGAATTGTTTTTTTTTAAAGTCCGCAGCTTCAAACACTGTAGCTGCTGACTTTTAATAAGGACACTTACCTGTCCAGGGAGCCTGCAATGTCGGTCCCCCGAGGCCGAGCCTTCAGGCTTCACTGCCGGTTTCCTACTGCGCATGCGCGAGTCGTGCGGCGCTTCCTGAATGGCCCATCATCTTCTGGGACACACAAAGGTCCCAGAAGGCAGCGGGGGAGAAGAGGACGTGACACACTGGGCCACGGCAAGGCTGGGACGGAAGTACACAAGGTACTTTATAAAAGGTAAGAGGAAAAAAAATATTATCCAAAATTGATTGGTGGAGAGGTTGTCATTCCTTTAAGACAAAGTTGTAAAAGTGGGTGGAACTCCACTGTAAGGCAAAAAAGCTGTCCAAACCTGCCTGGCTTTATGTTAAAAAGTAATTACCCCTTGGCAATGAGTCTTATGCATTTCTGTGGAACAATTTTGGCCCACTCTTTTGCAGAATTGTTTTAATTCAGCCACATTGGAGGGTTTTTCAGCATGAATGGCCTGTGGAAGATCATGATGCAGCATCTCAATTGGATTTCAGTCCGGACTTTGAAGAGGCCACTCCACAACCTACATTTTGCTTTGTTTGAACTATTTGGAGGTGGACTTGCTGTTATTTTTCAGATCCTTAGAAATGGCTTTGAAACCCTTCCTAGACCGATACATGTACATTACTTTGTTTCTAATAAATTTTTCTAGATTGTGGCATGATGTGTGGCTTTTTGTGATCTGTTAGCGTGCTTCACTTTGTCAGAGAGTTTGTGATTTTTTGATTCAACAGGTCTGGCAGTAATCCGGCCTGGGTGTGGCAAGTGAAATTTAACTCTGCTTTCCAAAAAATTGTGGTTAATCACAGTTCATTCATGATTCAGCATGGGAGGGGGCAATTACCTTTTCACATAGGGCCAGGCAGGTTTGAACAGCTTTTTTCCCTTAGTAAATGAAATAATAATTTAAAAACTACATCTTGGATTTACTGGGGTTACCTTGGTGTACTATTAAAAAAAATGATTTTCTGAATCATTGAAGTGTGAGAAATATGCAAAAAATAAAACATTTGGAAGGGGGGAAATACTTTTTAACAGCACTGTATGTGTAGCTGTATTCAGAAGAAAAGCTTGATCCCAGCTGCCCAAAATGCAACGTGCCAGTGAGGTATTTTATTGTCTTGTATTCTTCCTAGTATGAATATTGTGAGTGATTAGGATGCAAGCAGTGACGGGGTGGTATAGATCAGTCAAGCTCATAGTATATAATGAGCATCCCAGCACACCCTCCCTAACGTCACTGGACTTTGTTGCCTGCTTCTTATGGACACTGCAAGGACCATAAACGGACGGAAATTTTGTGTTGGCATTAATCTTCCTGCTAAATACAGAAGAATACTTTTGTGGTTGGCAGAATGCTAGATTTCTACATGTTAGCCATGATATCTTAATTTACTTTTAGATGTATATGTACTTTTCAGAAACCGTGAATGCACTACTGCAGGATGCTAGATCATTCTGTTCTGATCTTTTATTATTAAATATTGTCTCCCAATTAGCCTCCATTCTACCTTCTAATACTTTTATCCATGCATCTCTCTAATTAGACTGTCTGGTCCTGAACTCTCCCAGTTTTATTTGATATATGCAGTATTTCACAAAAGTACGTAAACCCCTCACATTTTTGTAATTTTATTAATTATATTTTTTCATGTGACAACACTGAAGAAATGACACTTTGCTACAATGTAAAGTAGTGAGTGTACAGCTTGTATAAAAGTGTAAATTTGCTGTCCCCTCAAAATAACTCAACACACAGCCATTAATGTGTAAACCGCTGGCAACAAAAGTGAGTACACCCCTAAGTGAAAATGTCCAAATTTGGCCCAAAGTGTCAATATTTTGTGTGGTCACCATTATTTTTCAGCACTGCCTTAACCCTCTTGGGTATGGAGTTCCCCAGAGCTTCACAGGTTGCCACTGGAGTCCTCTTCCACTCGTCTATGATGACATCACGGAGCTGGTGGATGTTAGAGGCCTTGCACATCTCCACCTTCCATTTAAGGATGCCCCTAATATGGTTAAGGTCTGGAAACATGCTTGGCCAGTACCTTTACACTCAGCTTCTTTAGCAAGGCAGTGGTCATCTTGGTGGCGTGTTTGGGGTCGTTATCATGTTAGAATACTGCCCTGCGGCCCAGTTTCCGAAGGGAGGGGATCATGCTCTGCTTCAGTATGTGACAGTACATGTTGGCATTCATGGTTCCCTCAATGAACTGTAGCTCCCCAGTGTTGGCAGCACTCATGCAGCCCCAGACCATGACACTCCCACTATCATACTTCACTGTAGGCAGGACACACTTGCCTTTGTACTCCTCACTTGGTTGTCGCCCCACACGCTTGACACCATCTGACCCAAATAAGTTTATCTTGGTCTCATCAGACTACAGGACATGGTTCCAAAAATCCATGTCCTTAGTCTGCTTGTCTTCAGCAAACTCTTTGCGGGCTTTCTTGTGCATCATCTTTAGAAGAGGCTTCCTTCTGAGTCGACAGCCATGCAGACCAATTTAATGCAGTGTGCGGCATATTGTCTGAGCACTTGCAGGCTGACCCCCCACCCCTTCAATCTCTGCAGCAATGCTGGCAGCACTCACACGTCTATTTCCCAAAGACAACCTCTGGATATGACGCTGAGCACATGCACTCAACTTCTTAGGTCAACCATGGTGAGGCCTGTTCTGAGTGGAACCTGTCCTGTTAAACCGCTGTATGGTCTTGGCCATTGTCCTAAAGCTCAATTTTATGGTCTTGGCAATCTTCTTATAGCCTAAGCCATCTTTATGTAGAGCAAAAATTATTATTTTTTTCAAATCCTCAGAGAGTTCTTTGCCATCAGGTGCCCTGTTGAACTAACCGTGACCAGTATGAGAGTGAGAGCGATGACCCCAAATTTAACACACCTGCTCCCCATTCACACCTGAGACCTTGTAACACTACTGAGTCTTATGCCACTGGGGAGAGAAAATGGCTAATTGGGCCCAATTTTGCCATTTTCACTTAGGGGTGTACCCACTTTTGTTGCCAGCGGTTTAGACATTAATGGCTGTGTTGAGTTATTTTGAGGGGACAGCAAATTTACACTGTTATACAAGCTGTACACTCACTACTTTACATTGTAGCAAAGTGTCATTTCTTCAGTGTTGTCACATGAAAAGATGGAAAAAAAATATTTACAAAAATGTGAGGGGTGTACTCACTCTTGTGAGTTACTGTAAACCCCTTTCCACCTGCATTAGTCAATATCATTTTTTTTACCCTCAAATGTCCACCTTTCTAGCCTAGAATTTACGTCCAGCATTAATGAACACAATTTCCATTGACGAAAAAGGCAGCCCATAGATCCCCCCCCCCCCTTTTTTTTTTTTACCCCGTTCAGTTGGCGGGTTCAACTGTGGCAAGGAAATTCAATTGACCATGGCCACATGTAACAAAGCATTTTAAGGATGCTGGTGATCTCATTGACCTAATATGGCCAAATCTTTAATGACAATGTCCATATAGGGCCATGTTGCCATATTAAGTCAATGATGCCACCAGCCCCTGTGTTACTTTGCAGCTGTGGGACAGGGAATTCTTTGGCCGCAGCTGATTGGGTTGGCGGCCTGCTATGGGCTTGAACCTTTGCTCACCCCTGCCATTTTAGTGTTCACCTTCACAGAAAAAATGTAAAGGTATAGTAACACTAGACACCCTCCCCACTTTCGAGTCTTCACTGTACCTATATCCAGGGTTGCTGAGTGGCTGGTGTCCCCGCAGCTAGTCCAGTGGTCTGGAGATTTAAAATCCCTGTGTCCGATGTTCCCCTTTACATTTTTTTCTGTAAAGGTGAAGTAACACAAAACCATATCTATCTTTTTTTTTTTTTTTTTTAACCGTGCCATTTGCACTTACTGAAGGTGGACGCTATTTGTTTTTGTTCCAGTTTGCTGCAGTTATTTAATATTTCTTGTTCATCTTCTTTCTAGTTATATGCATCAGTTTTCAGTCCCTTAGATGGAGACCATAGCTGGTTTTGGATTCTGACACTTTTCCTAGCATAACTTTTAAAACCAAATACATTTTTTGTATATATTCTTAGACCTTTTTTTCCCTATAATGTAATAATAGTAATACCAAAACAAACTGGCATATTAGTTTTCATCAGCTGTAATCGTATGGTTGATGGGATCACCTTATGTAGAAATGATGATGAATAACATTATGGTAAATGATATACTGCATTTATCCAAACCTGTTCACTGTATGGCCCTAGTGTAATCCAGCCAGGATATGGTTTATGCATGTGTTACAGGCCTGTCAGTCATTTTTAGAAGGATTATCAATTGTGTAATACACTTATGTGATGGGTTTTTGTGTTAGATGGATAATTTCTTGGAATTGTAAATAAACACAGATGCAAAATTACAGAACTTTCATGTGTGCTTTAATTGCACAGATGGCTATCCTGTACACTCAGCAGACAGAAGTGCTGCCATTGTTCCCTCAGGGGAGCAATAACTCTTTGTCAAAATAACCTAACCTGGCAAGTATGTTTTCCCCCCAGAGCTACATCCACCAAAGGTGTTGTCTGAAGTACCTATAGATATCTGTTAGATCAGGCAACAATCGTATAATGGCAATAGACAATTTAAAGATTGAATGCAGTTTGCAAAACTGCTGTAAAATATAACCATACATTAGCTCTCTTATTGCTGCCATTTTTTTTAAGAGCAGGCCTGTGTGTGTTTGCTTTCCCTCCTGTCTTTGCAACCCTTCCACTTAAATATAAGGAAAGGGTTGCCTAGTCTGGGTGCTTGCTATGGATAATTTTCAGCCATTCAGGCTGCCTCTAAAGCAGGCCATACACGGTCGAATTTCAAACTAGTTTTCTTTTCAAAATCAGAAAGTTCGTTTTTTTTGTGATCCGATGATGCCACCATTGATTCGAAATTCTGCCGACCAAGCCTTCAATTTCACCGCATTTTGCTACAGAAAAGAATTTTCTTGGCCGGGAATCTTCTTTTCTCTCCGTAAATTTTCTTTTCTTATTACATTTCTCGCACGATTCTCCCATCATTGATTAGAAAATCGTTAATTTTTCTAAAAATTTCCAACATGTCCGATTCCTCAAATTTGATTGCCGCACGAAAATCGGTCATTGTTGCAGACCACTAATGGTGCGAAATTCATACGAAAATTCTTTCATACGATTTTAGAAAGAGAATTCTTACGAAATTTGAACCGTGTATGGCCGGCATAAGTTTACACTTGGAGGCTAGTGGCAAGCTAGGTGATGTCATCTGCATTTGTAAACCAGAAATGCTGATACAATGTTTCAAAGGAATGCAAAGTACAGGTAATCCATTGAATTAAAAGATTTGCTGCAAATCATTATATGTCGCCTCCAATTTGTTTTTTGAAGTACCAAAGCAACTGTTGGAACCGCCTGTGGGGTATTAAAGTGGAGGTCCACCCTGAAAAAAAAATTGCACAAAAAAATAGCTAAAAAAATGGAGGAAAAAAAAAAATTTTTTTACTTACGTGAAATGGCTGTTGCTAGTCAGTCTTACTAATCTGCCTCTTCCTACACCGTGGTGATCTTCAGTCTTCTGCTCCCCGCATTGTCTTCTGGGGAATGGGGCGCGGTGTGTTATGGGAACTGTGTGTGTCCCACAACACATCGTGTCCCATTCACTAAGCGCCGCGCTGCAGGAAGCTCCACTGCCTGTTTCCCTTACTTAGGATGGCGGTGCTGGGAGCAGAGGGACGGGTCGGCCTCGGGCGGCTGACGTCGCGGGCACCCAGGACAGGTAAGTACTTATTTAAAGTCAGCAGCTACAGTGTTTGTAGCTGCTGACTTTAAAAAAAAATTTAGCTGGCCGGAATCCCGCTTTAAATGATGTACGTTTCCCCTTTGTAGAAACTATCCCATGCTTCCAGTTCTATTTGACTTGACAGAAAGTGAAGGGAAGTTCCTTCAGTCAGTTCAGCATTAAAAAATATCTGACAGAGAATCTAACCCTTTCTAAAGTTTAAAGTGGGACTTTAAACTTTAGAAAGGGCTCAGCATAAATGAGTACACCCCTTTTGAAAAGTATGATTTGAATCTATAGCGCAATGAACACAAGAACAGTTTCTGAAATTTTGATAAAACTGAGTTTTTTTAGAACATTTGTTTAGCTCATTAAACTAAAGTAAGGTTAATAATATAACTTAGATTACAAAACCTTCACTTTTACTCAAATTAGTTAATGCAAAATTGAATACACCCCACAACAAAAACTACTACATCTGGTATTTTGTATGACCTCCATGATTTGTAAGGACAGCACCAAGTCTTCTAGGCATAGAATGAACAAGTTGGCGACATATTGTAACATCAATCTTTTTCCTTTCTTAAAGAACAACCTCTTTTAGAGCCTGGATGCTGGATGGAGAGTGATGCTCAACTTGTCTCTTCAGAATTCCCCTTAGGTGTTCCCTGATTGGGTTCAGATTAGGAGACATACTTTGCCACTGAATCACTTTCATCATGTTCTTCAGAAATGGATCAGTGGCTTTAGATGTGTTTTTTGGATCACTGTCATGTTGGAAAAGTGCTCGACGACCAAGGTAGCATCTTCTCTTTTTCAATATAGAGCAGTAAATCTGTGAATTCATGATACCATTGATGGGATGCAGCTCCCTGACACTAGCAGCACTCATGCAATCCCACAAAAGGACACTGCTACCACCATGTTTCACTGTAGGCACCATGCATTTTTCTTTGTACTTCTCACCTTTGCGACGCCATACAGTTTTGAAGCCATCGGTTCTAAAAACTTTTATTTTGGTCTCATCGCTCCAGAGTACAGAGTCCCAGCAGTTGTCCTCTTTTTCAGCATGGACCCTGGCAAATTCTAGGTGGCCTTTTTTGTGCATGGGCTTTAGGAGAGGCTTCCTTCGTGGATGACACCCATGCATGCCAATCGTCTGCGGTGTGTGCTGTATTGTGTCATGGCAAACAATCAGCCCAGTTTTCCTTTTTCCTTTTTTAGCTAACTGCAGTGAACTTGCGATTTTCTTCAACCCTTCTCATCAGAAGACGCTCCTGTCAAGGTGTTAACTTTCGTGGGCGGCCTGGGCATCTCTGTGAGATGGTTGCAGTTTCATCTTTCTTAAATGTTTGTATCACTTTTGCTACAGTTTTCTGACTGATAAGTAAAGCTTTGCTGATCTTCTTGTAGCCTTCACCTTTCTTGTGTAAAGAAATTATTTTATTTCTCAGGCCTTGTGACATTTTTCTTCCATGTGGTGCCATTGCTGACAGCATGAAATTGGAAGGGGTTTTCTTAATCAACTGTCTACTGGACACCTGTTTAATGAATAATTAGACTTACCTGTAGTTGAATTCTTGTTAACCACTTCAGCCCTGGAAGATTTTACCTCCTTCCTGACCAGAGCACTTTTTACAATTTGCCACTGTGCCGCTTTAACTGACAATTGCGCAGTCATGCAATGCTGTATCCAAACAAAATTTGTGTCCTTTTTTTTCCCCACAAATAAAGCTTTCTATTGGTGGTATTTAATCACCTCTTCGTTTTTTGTTTTTTTTTGTACTATAAACAAAAAGCGACAATTTAGAAATTTTTTACTTTTTGCTATAATAAATATCCCCAAATTGTTTTTAAAAAAAGGGAAAGCCGTACCCGTATGGCCCAGGAGAACCATTGTGCTGCACAGATTAACCGCTTCAACACTGGAAGATTTTATCCCCTTCCTGACCAGAGCACTTTTTGCGATGCGGCACTGCGTTGCTTTAACTGATAACTGCGCGGTCATGCGACGTTGCACCCAAACTTAATTGACATCCTTTTTTCCCCACAAATAGAACTTTCTTTTGGTGTTATTTGATCACCTCTGCGTTTTTTATTTTTTGCGCTATAAATTAAAAATGAGCGACAATTAAAAAAAAAAACACCATATTTTTTACTATCATAAATATCCCCCAAAAATATATAAAAAAACATTTTTTTCCCTCAGTTAAGGCCGATATGCATTCTACATATTTTTGGTAAAAAAAAATAGCAATAGGTGTATATTGATCTGTTTTCGCAAAAGTTATAGCGGCTACAAAATAGGGGAATGGCGAAAATCTGAGATTTTTATCGGGACTGCGACATTATGGCGGTCACATCTGACACTTTTGACACATTTTTGGGACCATTGCCATATATACAGCGATCAGTGCTATAAAAATGCACTGATTACTGTAAAAATGTCACTGCCAGGGAAGGAGTTAAACACTAGGGGGCGATCAAGGGGTTAATTGTGTTCCCTCTCTGTGTTCTAACTGAAGGGGGGAGGGGGCTGTCTAGGGGAGATGACAGATCTCTGTACAAACTGTGTATGGACAGACGATCAGTCTCTTCTCCCTTCAGAGAACCGGAAACTGTGTGTTTACACACACAGACCCCGGTTCTCTGTGTGTCAGCAGCGATTGTGGGAAACCGTTGGTGATCGCGACCGCCAGGCACTCGCATTGGCCCCGGATGCGAGCAGCAGGCGTGCGCGCGTACCCCTAGTGGCCACAGGGCGAAGCGACGTTGCATAACGTCGTTTCGCCCAGCCGTGCCATTCTGCCACAGTAAATCTGCGGTGAAGCATGTGAAGTGTTGAGTTCCATTGTGGTGGCACAGCCTGAATTAAGTTGGTTTTGGGTTATAAATCAACCCGGCAATGCAGTCCGAATTTGGGGACGATTTGACAGACATCTGTGTGGGTTCCCGCATAGATGTCTATTCAAATCGCCCCTGAAGTCACCAAAAGTAGTACAGGGACTACTTTTGGGATTCAGTGCGGTGCCATTGCCAGCAAAAGCCGCCGATTTAACATGTCAAATCGGACCAATGTGAACGCTCTCTGGGATGACAGGCCATCATTTAGCACAAGTTACAGGGTGTGTGCCATGCAACTGAGGTCTGAAACTTAAGCAAGCATCATTCCTTTCACCATGTTTGCTGCGCTGTCTCGAAGCACAAGCATCACTCAGTCTTAGTTTATTCTCCAATCTTCAAGCATGCCATTAATCTAATGTACTCCCCACTGTGGGATCCTTGCATCACTTTTGCATTCATCGCCAATTGTCTTTTTGTTCATCCGCTGTCAACGAAGTAGCATGTAAGACTTATTAGTGACTCTGGTCCTGACCAGCAGTCAGCCGTGAATGAGAGTGAGTTGCCAGCATTCTCTGGTTGCAGCATAGCCTTTACTTTCTCAATTACCTTTTGGTAAATCTTTCCCAGCATTTTCGGCTCGGTAATACTTTTTACTTTTCAGTGTGTACCTTGGCTCAGCTATAGACATCATTCGGTTAAATCCAGAGTCAGACATCATTGTAAATGGCTGGTTATCAGTAACCATCTCTGTGATTGCTTTGTGCAGCAGTTGGAATCTTCCATCCCAATTTAGCCACTATTTTTTCTGAAACCTATATTTTATTGTTGTCTGGGATAGTGGTATTTCACTTTGTGATTCAGTTTTTCTCTTCATTATATAATTCAACATGATGAACTCTTAGATGGGCCCAAAGATTTGACATGTTTTTGCAGTTGTTGATCCCATGCTCACATTGTTTGTGCATGTGTTGCACACTGCTGCTTTTCCTGGGGATGGTTAAGATGAGAAATAGTCCCAGACCACACTTTTTCTCTCTGCACCCATTTGCCTTGAAGTTTGAAAGAGTACAGATAAGGTTAAAAATAGCTGGCACCCTGCTGTGTGTGGGTGGCTTGCTGGCTGGCACCCTGCTGTGTGTGGGTGGCTTGCTGGCTGGCACCCTGCTGTGTGTGGGTGGCTTGCTGGCTGGCACCCTGCTGTGGGTGGCTTGCTGGCTGGCACCCTGCTGTGGGTGGCTTGCTGGCTGGCACCCTGCTGTGTGTGGGTGGCTTGCTGGCTGGCACCCTGCTGTGTGTGGGTGGCTTGCTGGCTGGCACCCTGCTGTGTGTGGGTGGCTTGCTGGCTGGCACCCTGCTGTGGGTGGCTTGCTGGCTGGCACCCTGCTGTGGGTGGCTTGCTGGCTGGCACCCTGCGGTGGGTGGCTTGCTGGCTGGCACCCTGCTGTGGGTGGCTTGCGGGCTGGCACCCTGCTGTGGGTGGCTTGCGGGCTGGCACCCTGCTGTGGGTGGCTTGCGGGCTGGCACCCTGCTGTGGGTGGCTTGCGGGCTGGCACCCTGCTGTGGGTGGCTTGCGGGCTGGCACCCTGCTGTGTGGGTGGCTTGCGGGCTGGCACCCTGCTGTGGGTGGCTTGCGGGATGGCACCCTGCTGTGGGGGGCTGGCACCCTGCTGTGGGTGGCTTGCGGGCTGGCACCCTGCTGTGGGTGGCTTGCGGGCTGGCACCCTGCTGTGGGTGGCTTGCGGGCTGGCACCCTGCTGTGGGTGGCTTGCCGGCTGGCACCCTGCTGTGGGTGGCTTGCGGGCTGGCACCCTGCTGTGGGTGGCTTGCGGGCTGGCACCCTGCTGTGGGTGGCTTGCGGGCTGGCACCCTGCTGTGGGTGGCTTGCGGGCTGGCACCCTGCTGTGGGTGGCTTGCGGGCTGGCACCCTGCTGTGGGGGGCTGGCACCCTGCTGTGGGTGGCTTGCGGGCTGGCACCCTGCTGTGGGTGGCTTGCGGGCTGGAACCCCGCTGTGGGTGGCTTGCGGGCTGGAACCCCGCTGTGGGTGGCTTGCGGGCTGACACCCTGCTGTGGGTGGCTTGCGGGCTGGCACCCTGCTGTGGGTGGCTTGCGGGCTGGCACCCTGCTGTGGGGGGCTGGCACCCTGCTGTGGGTGGCTTGCCGGCTGGTACCCTGCTGTGGGTGGCTTGCCGGCTGGTACCCTGCTGTGGGTGGCTTGCCGGCTGGTACCCTGCTGTGGGTGGCTTGCGGGCTGGCACCCTGCTGTGGGCGGGTGGGTGGCTTGCAGGCTGGCACCCTGCAAACCTTCTGGTATAGATTACGACTGATACAGATTCTTCTAAAATTGTGAATATCGGCACTCAATCAGCCAACTCCTAATGTGTATGTATTTGTGTGTGTATGTATGTGTGTGTATATATATATTTATTTTATATTTCAGTGCAGTTTGAGGCAGGTATGAGAAAATGCTGTAAATTAGGAATGCTTTCAGAAATATTAGTGTTAATAGTTAATTTACATTCCATTTTGTTAATTGATAAAATTAACAGAAGAGAAATCCAAATCAATATTTGCCGTGACCACCCTTTGCCTTTTAAAAATAGCGTCACTACTAGGTACACTTACACACAGTCTTTGAAGGAACTCGGCAGGTAGGTTGTTACAAACATCTTTGAGAACTAACCACAGATCTTCTGTGAATATAGGCTGCCTTCAAATCTTTCTCGTCATGTAATCCTGACAGACTTGGTAATGTTGAGATTAGGGCTCTTTGGGGGCCAAACCATCAGCTGTATGTTTGGGGTCTTTGTCCTGCTGCAGAATACATTTTGGTCCAATCACACACCTAATTATGGCTAAGAATCTGCCTGTTTCTCCGCATTGAGGACAATATTGATTCTGACCAAATCTCCAACTTAATTTGCAGGAATGCAGCCCCAAACTTGCAAGGAACCTCCACCATGCTTCACTGTTGCCTGCAGACATTCATTATTGTACCGTTCTCCAGCCCTTTAGCAAACAAACTGCCTCTTGCTACAGCCAAATATTTCAAAATTTGCCCCTTCTGTCCAGAGCACCTACTGCCATTTTTTTCACCCCAGTTCCTATGTTTTCATGTATAGTTGAGTCCATTAGCCTTGTTTCTATGGCAGAGGTATGCCTTTTAAGACACAATTCTTCCATGAAGATCACTTCTGGTCAGACTTCTCCAGATGGTAGATGGGTATACTTGGGTCCCACTGGTTTTCACCAGTTCTGTGCTGATGGCACTGCTGGACGTCTGGTTGAAGAGAAGTAATCATGATGCGACTTTCATCTGCTGCATTGTTCATTTGGCTGACCACTGCGTCTTCGGTTCTCAACGTTGTCTGTTTCTTTGTACTTCTTCAAAAAAGCTTGTACAGCACACCTTGAAACCCCAATCTGCTTTAAAATCTTTGCCTAGGAGAGACCTTGCTGATGCAGTATACCCAGTCTTGCCATGGTGTAAGACCTGTGACATGAAACTGTCTTCCACAACCTAACCTTAGTAGCAGAGTTGGGCTGTTCCCCACCCAGTTTTAAGCCTCCTGCACAGCTGTTTCTGTTAGCCCTGGATCACGCTGATTTTTCTCCTGTTCACTCTTTGCATTTTGTCATTTGATAAAAAAAAATAAACAATTAAAATATATATTCGTGAAAGTATTCTTACTTTACAGCATTTATACACACCTGCCTAAAACTTTTGCACAGTGCCGTGTGTGTGTGTGTGTGTGTGTGTGTGTATATGTATATATATATGTGTGTGTGTGTGTGTATATATATATATATATATATATATATATATATATATATATATATATAAATAATGTTTTTTGCTTTCATACACACTAATAAAACTAGCTTAAAGGGGTTGTAAACCCTCGTGTTTTTTCACCTTAGTGCATCCTATGCATTAAGGTGAAAAAACACCTGACAGTGACCGGCCCCCCTGTTTTACTTACCTGTCGGCAGAGACACGCTGTCCCTCTCTCCCCGGCTCTTGATTGGATAGATTGATAGCAGAGCAGCCATTGGCTCCCGCTGCTGTCAATCAAATCCAATGACGCAAGCGTCGGGGGGGAGGAGCCGAGTCCAGAATTTGTGTCTACGAACGCAAATGCTGGGCTGGGGAGCGCACCCCCAAGGTAACTTCCCAGGAGAGCGCTTCTCCTAGGGGGTTATTTGATGTGGGGAGGAGCCGCTGAGGGACCCCAGAAGACGAGGTTCGGGTCCACACTGTGCAAATCGAGATGCACAGTGGGGAGGTAAGTATGATATGTATGTTATTTTAAAAAAAAAAAAAAAAAAAGAACCCTTACAATCCCTTTTAAAGGTTTTGCCTAACCATGATTTCTTCTGGAGACGTGTTGTATCAAAATTGAGTTAAATAGAGGAATACGGAGAGCCTCCATATGGAAATGAATAGTGGAATTGTTTGTTACTTTGCCGCCCAGTGTCATTTCGGTGTTCAGAAACAAGCATGGAGAAAAATAATTGAAATACAGCTGATTTACATAGCCTCCTGTCGACTTTTGTATCAAATTGCACAAATATTGCATTGGGGTGAAAAAAAAAGTTTCTTTTGAAGACCTGTGTTTCGTGTAGTGTAGGTTAATTATATAATCAGCGGCTTTGCTGACTTGTGTCGGAATAGAGGGGGATGAATTCTGTCCTTTACATCTTCCTGTCTAATCTCTTCACCCTGTTTTGGAAGTGAGAATTTTCATATTCTATTTTGATTAACATTATCAAGTGGAAGCATTCTCCCTGCTGCTTCAAAGTGTGTGGTTATGCTGTCTGTGACACTAGGGGGAGATGTTCTGCAAGCAGAAAG
This sequence comes from Aquarana catesbeiana, assembly GCF_042186555.1. Lineage (NCBI taxonomy): Eukaryota > Metazoa > Chordata > Amphibia > Anura > Ranidae > Aquarana > Aquarana catesbeiana. Next base: position 119,102,109 of record NC_133329.1, read on the forward strand.
AAAAATGACAGGCACTGGCTTATTCATGTAAGTCAGTCTTTTCAATCTTTCCAACACAGAGGAACTCTTGAATTAACTTTACAATCTCAGGGAACCCCTGCTACAATGACAATATCTACTCTAACTCATGATACATTAGTGTGATGGTCAGTTGGAAGAATTCTCCTTACACTTGTGGTCATTAGAAAGAGCTACCCCCTTACAGATAGCTAAAAAGATCAGTGGTGTCAGTGGGAACTTATCTGAAAGGCAGAAACTGGTCCTTGCTCAGGGAACCCCAAGGTTCCATGGAACCCCTGTTGAGAAACCCTGATGTAACCTCTGCAAAAACAACATGAAGTTAATACCCTTAGTGCTGGTTCACACAGGGGCGACTTGTCAGGCGACCTAGCCGCCTGACAAGTCGCCTCCCATTCTGTACAATGGAACCGTTCTAATAGGAGCGACGCAAGTCGCTCCGACTTAGAAAAAGGTTCCTGTACTACTTTGGGGGCGACTTGCATAGACTTCTATACAGAAGTCGTTTTGCAAGTCGCCGTGGCAGTCGTGCCGCCCCTGTGTGAACCGGGGCTAAGAAACCAATTAGATATTAACTTACTGAAGTAATACTTGCAATCTTAATTCTAGTTGGTTGTTATGGGTTACTCTACTTGTCACAGTTCTGTTTGTGCCATTGAATCATTTAGCTAAAGGCCGTTGAGCTTTTAATTTTTTTTTTATTTATTAATTTGATATAATTAATTTTGAGTGTTAAGCTGTAATAGCACAATAGTATTTTTTTTTTTTTTTTACTCCAATGATGAAGCTTCTACTTAGAAATCCGAGCTTTGCTTTGTCAAGCCCCGTGACATTGTGTTCCAACCTATAAAGAAAAGTAGTGATATAGTCACTAGTGATATAGTGCCTAGTCCTACAGCATGGGTAAGCAACCTTTAAGAGATGGAGATCTACCTGAACAACATGGGAGAAGTCAAAGATTACAGGGCACAGTGTTGGCTCCTCACATCTGATTTAAACCTCTAATGCTATACTACCATGTCGCAATCGCGTACATTGCAAGGCAATCATGGGTTTAAATCAGATGGTGAGGAGGCAACATAATGCCACCTGTCAAACACACTTGGATCGCTTTTAAGAGGAGCAGCAGTGCCTGCTGCACTTGCGAATGAGCCCTTAGTTACTTTCGGCAACAGCACGCTTAGGGCTCTTTCACACAAAGTTGGGAGGTGGTAAAACTGTGCGTTTGTTTTGCGGATTTACCACCCCCAAGCCCTACTCCCTTTAGCCACTGAGGTAGCAGCCAAAGGTGTACACATGCTGCAGCAGAAATTAAACCCTCTGTTGCTTATGGTGGGTGCTACCACCTGCCAAACGTGACCCATTCAAGTAAATAGGGCCACTCTGCAAGCACCCTGCAACTGCATGCTTCTGTGGAGTCCAAAGGGTTAAAGCAGGCGGTGAGAAAGCAACACAACACTGCCTACTTTAAAGGATAAGTTCACCTTTGAGAACATGTTACATGTGCCACCCGTTTTTAGGGTGGAACATGTGACGTTCCCAATGCTGCAGCCACTGCCGGTGCCCCCCTCCCTGTGGCAGCAGGACAAGAAGTTGTACTAACTGTCACTTTTTAAAATCCGCGCTGCCATGCGGGGCCCCGCCCACACTGCTGTGTCATTCATTCACACAGTTCTGTGTGTGAACTAACTACAAGCCCAGACATCCTTTGCAGTTGTTGGCTTGTGGTTCTTAATGCACTACCAAGACGATGTGGAGCGTTGTGGTAGTTCATTAATTTCTTCCTGCCAGTGCATCTGCCTGCCCATATGGGATGTATGGGCACACAGATATACTGAGACAGATCTAAAGAAGACTTGCATGGCACCAGTGATCTGCTGATCGCTGGTGCAATGTTTTACAGGCTCCGAAAGAGAAAAATACATGCTATTTTTTTTTACCTGCAAGAAAATTCATTTATTATTTTTCTCTAAAAGGTGAGCTTATATTTTAACCCCTTATTCGCTGTACTGCACAAGGTTTCAGGGCATTTGCAGAGCGGCCTCATTCACTTGAATGGGTCATGCTTGGCAGGTGCTACACCCACCAAACATGATAGGGCGTATAACTCTTGCTGCGGCTGCTAAATGTGTACACTCCTGGCCACTGCAGCTAAAGGGGGTGTGGTTGGGGCAGAGATGGTAAAAACATGTCTTAGCTATGGGGTTTTAGTTTCTCCCCCCCAAACTACAAATGTAAGTGAACCCTTACTATACTGAGCCCCCTATAAGGCTGCTTTCACACTGATGTGCTGCAGTTTACATGCACCGTATCTGTGACCGTCGTGCGCTTTGCCATAGACTTCTAATATATCCTGCAAGTGTGGTGCACTTTCCGAAAGCGCACCAAACTCCTGCATTCAGCAGCAAACCCGCAGGATATAATTGAAGTCTATAGCTAACCACAGCAAGCACGCAGAAAACCTGAAGGTGTACTGCACTGCACCTGCGGTGTGGATAAACCTCAGCACATCAGTGTGAAAACAGCCTTATACTTTTATAAATGTGCTGTTTAATTACCTGCGCAATAGTGTATGGTAATGGTAAATACAATTAAGGATTACTGTGCCCACTCATTGCATACACATCCTCCTTCCTTATACTAATATTCCCAGTGTATTGCTTTACACTGACCTGAAGATTTCTTCTTTCCTGCTGCTGCCACCACTCTGGAGACTGCTAGCTGGCATAAGAGGTGGCGTGCAGTTGGTATCACTCCACATGGGACAGGAGCCAGCTTATGCGGCTCTTGCTCCTTACTGCAGCTACCACTTTACACGTAGTCCCTCGGCATTGCACTGTTTGATCTGTGGGATGGTGGGTCAGCAAACTCAGACCACAATCTACCAGTCGCCTGGCTGCGATCTACTGGTTGCTGACCCCTGCCCTACAGCCCCATTCATTCATCTGAGAGCAACAATCTCAACTGGACAGCTTCAGGCCCCTTATGAATGAATACTTATGAATGGGGCCTGGTGCACATGCGCAATAAGAGGACCCAGCAAGGGTTTTTTCAAATTGAAAGCTGAAGAGCACCCATCAGGCCCGCAGAGTGACTATCGCTGGAACATGGAGAAGGGTTAAGGTAATTATGGAATTTCTTTTTCGTACATCATGGGGCACAGAGTTGGGCTGATATTCATTACCTGCTGTGTTATACTCCATCTCCAGGTGAATGGACACTGGTAGACCAAAGGTCTTCAGACATGACGTGATCCCCTCTATAACCCCTCCCACACAGGAGGGACTTCAGTTTTTTACCAGTGTTTGCAAGGTGGATGGCATGATTTGTTTGAGCTCTCTGAGCTCCAAGTCTCTAGTCCAACAAGCGGTTCTTAAATGAATCAAGGGATTGACTGATCAGATCCATTTGACACAGGCTTTATTTGCCTAGATAAATGGTACCCGAGTCTTACAAAGAAGACTTAAAATCCTGCAATCCTGGTTTTGCCTGTAATGCGGCCTCTGGGCGCTGGACCCTGCAAAGTGGAATCCTGGACACTACAGCGCTATGGCATTCCTGCAGGGTGCTGTACAGGTCCACGGGAGTGGACCCTAAACATGAAAAGGGAGTTTTGGGCTAGCTGTGGGTGTTTGCAAAGTGTACCTTTTTGGATTGTGTCTCGCTGTTTTGTACCTGTATGATGGTGCATGGCAGCGCGCCATTTCGCCTTGGTTTAACATGGCACACGTGCGTTCGCAAGAGCGCCACTGTGCTCAGCAGTTGCTGTTTGGCGCCCATGGTGCACGTGCATTCGCAAAAGCATCTTTGGAATTAGCAGTTTGTTTGGCGGCCATGGCGCATGCTGCTTCGCCGCATATGCGCTGTAGCCTTTATTTGGACATAAGATGATTTGTGCCATACGCAAATACAACCACGCCCGTTCTCCGGGACCGTGCATGTGCACGCATGCACAGAGCGTTCCAGTGTACAGCCAGCCTATTTAAGCTGTGTATGCCAAGCATGCAGTGCTTCCAGAAGGCAGATGTTGGACACAAAGCAGACTTGGAACAGACCCTTGCATTTCTCCTTACCCGGGTCTCGTGAGTCAGTAAGTGTTGCTTGGCAGGCTAAAGATGCTTAGCAGGATTGTTGCATAGGGGCTTGGTGAACCTTATTAAAGGGTCTCCATTCTGAGGTGTTTTAATACTCTCTTTTTGTGGCTGTTAAATGTCTTCAAAAAAGAGGAGTGGGACTAACACTACAGGGAAGGGCACACCTATGTTGTCAGTGCAAAAGAACTGTGCATGAGATGCACATGGGGGTCGCCCCTTAGGACTTTAATGGCAAATAGTATGTTAAAGTATAAAGAGTAGATTATGTAAAATGCACAAAAGTGCCAATTTTATTAGGTTATAAAAAAGATAGAAAAATACAAATACAATTCTACAATATACGTATTCATTAAAATACACACATCGAATTATACAAGATAGCTATATCAGCCCAGTGCTTACAACCCGCAGCCTATGTCATTAAAGGTCAGGCAGATGCATTTACAGCACATATCCCGCCATGTTTCGGAAATTGGTATGTATTATTCCTTCATCAAGGGATTTACAGTTGGGTGATCAGATCTTTATCTGTAATGTAAATTTCAACATAGTAAAATAGCAACATAATATATGGAGCTGCTATGAAGTATTGATCATATCAAATATTGTAAAGTGTTTGGGCTAGTTATACTTACATAAAAGGTTCATAGAAAAACAAAACGGAACAGGAACCATAGATTAGAACAGGCTGGCTGAGAAGTCCACAGAGATATATTCGGGATATCATATCCGCTGGTGACGCGGCGACGCATGACGTCATCACGCCCTTCGGGGCGTGGCTACGCCGCGTGCCTCGGCATCAGGGAGACGCTCTGAACTCCACTCACAGCTGCTACTCATGCAGCTAAGTAATTGGGGCAGGCTCTGATTGGCTGCAGCCGGATCAGATGCACTATTTGAGACGCAGACACTCACTGGGCACTTGTCAGTTGTGGAACTGCTGCCCAGAGGTCTGTGTCTCATGTGAATATGTGAAGCTAAAAGGTAATTAGATTACTATTGTTACTGACGCAGTGGGTTTTAACATCCCTATGTCCCTATACTTCAGTCAGGCAATTTTTCCAAGCTGCATCCGGGACTAATTTATATATTCCTTCTTCTCTTCTACTATTTGATTGTGTAGACTTCAATCAGGCGCCTCTTGTGAATGTGTTAAGACATCCGGTCCTGTACCCAGAATTGCCCATCTCATATCTCTGTGGACTTCTCAGCCAGCCTGTTCTAATCTCTGGTTCCTGTTCTGTTTTGTTTTGTTTTTCTATGAACCTTTTATGTAAGTATAACTAGCCAAAACACTTTACAATATTTGATATGACCAATACTTCATAGCAGCTCCATATATTATGTTGCTATTTTACTATGTTGAAATTTTCATTACAGATAGAGATCTGATCACCCAACTGTAAATCCCTTGATGAAGAAATAATACATACCAATTTCCGAAACATGTCGGGATATGTGCTGTAAATCCATCCGTCTGACCTTTAGTGCGGGTTGTAAGCACTGGGCTGATATATCTATCTTGTATAATTCGATGTGTGTATTTTAATGAATACGTATATTATATAATTGTATCCATATTTGTATTTTTCTATTTTTTCTATAACCTAATAAAATTGGCACTTTTGTGCATTTTACATAATCTACTCTTTATACTTTAACATACTATTTGCCATTAAAGTCCTAAGGGGCATGCCAGTCGTAGATGCAGCTGTCTCTTCCTGAAACTAGAACTTAACTTGTCCTGTAGATAATGCATAGGGCTTGAAAGACCCTGTTGACAAGAAATTGGAGTTATTAATAAAGGCTTCCTTTTCTTTGGCCAGTTCAGCTATTCAGCCAGCTGTTGCAGCAATTGGTATTTCCATAAAAGATCAGGTCAAACGGCCTGATAGGCCTAACCAGGAGGATGATCTGCCTGAAAGTAAGAGCGATATTCCTCGAGCGCTGTGTTTTGCCGTTGATGCCCTAAAAAGGATTCAATACAGCAGGCTTTTCGTTTGTCTCTCGTCTGTCTGTGCATATGTTTGGCTTAAGAACTTGATCAGCTGAGCTTCCTTGTAAAAGGTTATTGGCAGGTTTCCCTTTTCATGGGGAACATTTATTTGGTGATCATTTGCACAAATATATCCAAAAGATTTCTCTACTTCCTGTGAAGAAAAGCACAAGATGTCCCTTGTTTAAAACCTCAGGGACTGCTTCCTCAAATGTCTCAGCGTCAAGGAGGTTCCGCCACCAACAGGGGGCTAGGGCCAGGGGCAAGTCACAAGGCCAGGGCCAGAAAAAGCCCTGGGTCCAAAATTCTTATAAACCCAGCACCAAGCCCTCCTTTCAAGGTGACGCCCCCACTCCATCAGGCGGAGGGAAGGCTGCTGCACTTTGCGGACATTTGGAAAACAATAATTTAGGATGAGTAGGTCACCTCAATTATATCTTGCGGCTACAAGCTGGAGTTGCGGGGGGTTCCCCTCAGAAGTTAAGATCCTGCGTTCCCTCGATTCCTCCAAAAATAAACTTATTGCTTCAGGCACTACATCTAGTACATCAAGGAGTGTTTGTAGTGGTTCTCATATCCGAAAGGGGCACAGGGTTATACTCAAACCTGTTTACGGTTTAGAAATCAAACGGGGACACAAGGCCCATTTTGGACCTAAACTCCCTGAACAAGTATTTATTGATACAGTCCTTTAGGATGGAGTTTGTCTGCTCAGTAGTAACTTTCTAGCCTCCATCAATATAAAAGACGCGTATTTACACGTACCTATCTTTCAGCCTCATCAGAGGTTCCTATGTTTTGTAGTTTTCTTTTTAGTTTGTGGCTCTACCCTCCGGGCTTGCTATAGCTCTCTGGGTGTTCACAAAGGTCCTAGCACCAGTTCTGGGTCGTTCAAGGGCCCAAGGGAACCTGGTGCTTGGGTATCTGGACGACCTCCTGCTCAGAGATCACTCATTACAGGCTCTAGAACAGAACATGATATACACAGTGCGTTATTTGAAAAGCTTAGGCTGGATCATAAATACAGAAAAGTCCGCCTTGAAACGAGCTCAAAGTCTAAGGTATTTTGGTCTGATCCTAGACACGGTCCAAGCAAGAGTATTCTTGCCACCTGTAAGGATCTGTGCCCTGAAGGTTCAGGTGCGTCAGATAAGGGGCACCAGGCAACCCTCCATTCGGCTCTGTCTGAGCCTTCTAGGGAGGAGGGTAGCCTCCTTCGAGGAAGTGCCCTATGCCCAGTTCCATTCCAGGCCTTTGCAACAAGACCTCTTGTTGGCTTGGAACAGAAGAGGAAAAGCCCTGGATTATTCAATGTGTTTATCTCCTCAGGCACACTTAAGCCTAAACTGGTGGTTGCAGGATCAGAACCTGCGAAAGGGAAAACCCTTTCTTCAGGTAACTTGGAGAGTACTGACTACAGATGACAGTCTCTCAGGCTGGGGAGCAACCCTAGAAGGGCTCACAGCTCAGAGGAAATGATCAGGGACAGAACAGATCCTGCCCATCAATGTCCTGGAATTACGGGCAGTATGTCTGGGCCTGTGGTCCAGGACGGTGGAGCTCCAGGACTGCCCTATCAGGGTTCAGTCCGACAATGTCACTGCAATGGCCTATATAAATCACCAAGGCGGTACCAGGAGTCGTTCAGCTCTGAAGGAGGTGAACTACATACTAGCCTGGGCACAGGGACATGTGGCGATTATATCGGCAGTCCATATCATAGGAGTAGAGAACTGGAAGGCAGATTATCTCAGCCGCCAGCAGACCTGCCTGGGGGAATGGTCCCTATACCCAGAGGTGTTCCAGGAAATTTGCCAAAGTTGGGGAGGGCCAGAGGTCGACCTACAGGCATCCAGGTTCAACAACAAACTACAGCAGTTTGTGCCCCGAACAAGAGATTCTCTGAAAATTGGAGCAGATGCATGTTCCATGGAGCCAGCACTCCCTGGTTTATGCTTTCCCTCTAATCCCTCTCCTTCCACATTTGTTGCGCATGATTCGGAGAGAGGGGGTTCCAGTTATTCTGGTGGCACCAGCCTGGCCCATAAGGCCCTGATTCCCAGAGATTGTGAGACTGACAATAGACGGACCATGGACGCTTCTACGCCGCCCCGATCTACTGTCTCAAGATCCTATATTCCATCCCAATTTACAGTCTCTAAATTTGACAGCATGGCTATTGAAGCCAGGGTGCTGAAGGACAGTGGCATCTTGGTACCAGTAATGCTAGAAAAGCTGTCACTAGGAAGATTTATAAGGTCTGGAAGACTTTTATATTGCTTGGTGTGAAGCCAGAAAATGGCATCTTCGGAAATACGTGATCTGGAAAATTCTCTCTTTTCTAGTCAGCTGTGGAAATCAAATTGGCTTTGAGCAAGTTTCGGCCCTATCAGTATTCTTGCAAAGGCATTTTTGTTAAAAAAAAAAAAAAAAAAAAAAAAAGATTTGCAAAGGCCTTTAGACTCCCATTCACTGATCCGAACCTTTATGCAGGGGGCAACTTGCTTGCTACCCCCCCATTAGGTCACCTATGTGTCCTTGGGACTTAAATTTTGGTGCTGTCTGTGTTACAGAAGCAGCCATTTGAACCTATTAAGGAAATTCCATTAGACTTGCTGTCACACAAGCTTGCCTTCCTGATGGCCATCACCTCGACTAGAAGGGTGTCCGAGTTGGCGGCCCTTTCGTGCAGGAAACCATACTTTATCCTTCATCACGACAGGGTCGTGTTAGGACCTGTTCCATTCTTTTTGCCAAAGGTAGCGTTGGCCTTTCATGTAAATCGGGACATTATTTTGTCTTTTTTTTTTTCTCTCAGCCTCTTACCATGGAAGAGAGATGACTGCATTCTTTGGAAGTTGTCCGGGCAGTCAAGGTTTATGTGTCTAGATCTGCAGAGATCTCAGACTCCTTTTTTTGTTTTACCAAAAGGACCCAAGAAGGGGCAGGCAGCTTCCAAGGCTTCCATTGCCAATTGGGTCCGTCAGTTGATCATTCAGGCCAAAGGTCTGAAACGTAAAGCTCCTCCCTTTAAGGCGAGAGCTTATTCTACCAGGGTTGTAGGAACCTCCTGGGCTTTTCGCCATCAGGTATCTGTGGCTCAGATTTGTAAGGCTGCTACCTGGACTTCAGTGCATACGTTCACAAAAATCCTCGAGTAGCCGAGGATTTGTTTTTCTGCAGGCTGCTGTATAAGTTCTGATGGCTATTGTTTGGCAGGGTATTTCCCTCCCCTCAAGGCTATTGCTTTGGGACAACCCAGCAGATAATGAATATTAGCCTGACTCTGTGTCCCATGATGTATGAAAAAGAAAATAGTATTTTTTCGTCATACTTACCTGTAAAATCCTTTTCTTTGAGTACATCATGGGACACAGAGGTCCCTCCCCTCTTTTTTGAGGATTCAGTACCTACTACAAAACTGAAGTGCTTCCTGTGTGGGAGGGGTTCTATAGGGGATCACTTCCTGTCTGAAGACCTTTGGTCTACCAGTGTCAGTTCACCTGGAGATGGAGTATAACCCAGCAGGTAATGAATATTGGCCTGACTCTGTGTCCCATGATGTAATGAAAAAGAAAAGGATTTTACAGGTAAATATGACAAAAAAATCCTATTTTTCTTATTTTTTTTTTTTTTTTTAGGTTTTGACACTCCCTAATATCAATTCATATCAATTCCTTAAAGCGTACCTAAACCCAAAAACAAAAAATGCAGATTATATTGCAGCTTATCAGTCCTTCAATCTTGTGGTTCTTTTACTTTTTTTTTTATGGTGTTTTCCCATTTTCACCTGGTAATTTTCTGAATTGCTCAAATCCCATCCCTGGTTGGCCAGGTTCATCCTTCCACTTTTTATATGGATATTGCCACCCAGCCTGGACTTCAAACATGTCTGCCTTCGGTTAAGTCCATTACATTAGAGCTGTTGGGATTAGTAGTATACAGATGAAAGACAGGGATGTTTCTGCTTTCTGTTAAGGCTCCCTTTTGACTTCAACAATTGAACAGGCTCCTCTTCTGTACTGAAGTTGTTTAGTCTGATTTTCATTTCACACTGTGTTCTACCAGTGTGCATTAAAAGGTGCAGCAGGTCAGATAGACGCCACCTTATTTCCAGGCTGGAGTATGTCCAGCCTCAACTAACTTTCCTCCCTTAACCTGCCCATTTCTTTCCTTGGATTGTAGTTATTTAAATCAAGGCTCAGCATCACGTGTGGATGTATGGTGGTCTTCGTGCAATTATATTCTGCCTAGAAACATCAATTCCTCCGGATTGACATCCACCCATTGAGGCATTTTGATATTTACATTAATTGTGAACCTGGACAGGTTTGTCCCTAAGACCAGGGATCCTCAACTATTTGCAGTGGAAACTGGTGAGATTGTGGGACCAGTGTTCCCTAAACTGTGCCTTGCCACCTTTTCAGCTTCTACCTTGTCTGCTTCGCCAGATTTGGATGGATGGAATTCCAGTGAATTTTATTACCCTTGACTAGCCCAGTTGGTACTTTGACATTGTGAACATGTCGTTGGATGACTCTTAGACCTTTTCCTTTTGTGATAAGGTCCAATATTCCATTCTTTAGTGTTGCTGTCTTTAAAGAGGAAGTAAACTCTCTCTGTGACTGGCCGGAGCAGCGATGACGTCACTCTGGCGCCTGCGCGCGGGAGCCGTCAGTGACGGCATGATCGCCTTTACTAACGCACGCTCAGTGCGCCTGCGCCGTTGTTTATGGCGCGCATGCGCTGTAGACATCGGTGCCCGTTTTTAGGAAAATATCTCCTTAACCGTGTAGTTTAAAGGGGTTGTAAAGGTAAAATTTAAAAAAAAAAAAAAATAACAAACATGTTATACTCACCTTCACTGTGCAGCTCGTTCTGCACAGAGTGGCCCCGAACCTGGTCTTCTGGGGTCCCTCGGCGGCTGTTTCAGCTCCTCCCCGCAAGCATTAACCACCTTAATGCGAGCTCCCTCGCATGGTGGTGAGTGCTTGCGGGCGCGCTCCCGTGATACAGCCGGCGGCTATAGCCGCTCGCTGTATCACTCGGCCCCGCCCCCCGGCGCGCCGCGTCATCGGATGTCTTAATCTAGGCTTACCTGTAGGTTAAAGTGGTCTGTAAGGGTTTACAACCACTTTAACAACATGGCTGTTGAAGCGCCAGGATTCGCCAGGATTCTAAGGGACAGGGGAGTCTGATTCAGATGATCCTACTGTGAGGCAAATTCCAGGAAAATTTACAATGGAATTTCAATGTCTTCTTTTGCCTGGTGTGGTACTCAGGTTTTTACCCTTGCATGTGGCTGGGTGCATTCTGGCTTTTCTGCAGTTTGACGCGGATCAGGGTCTGGCCTTGAATTCGATTTTGGCCTTTTTCAGAGATCAATTCCTTTGCACTCTTTGGTGGGATCTCAACTTAGTACTTTATTGCATAAATCTCCATTTGAATCCAATATGGGGATGTATCTTTTTAGTGCTTTTGACACAGAATGCTACATTTCTGGTTGCCATTACTTCGATTTGCAAAGTTTTAGTATTGGCTACTCATTCCTGTAAGCAACTGTTCTTGGTGCTCCACTGTGACAAGGTGCTTTTACAGTCTCAGATGTTCTTTTTAACTAACGTGGTTCCTTCGTTCTATCTCAACCAAGGTATTGTGTTACCACTTTTTGTCCTAAGCCTCATGTGGACTGTTGCTATTTGGCAGTTATATTTCCTTTCTGTGCTTCCTGAAGGCCCAAGGAAGGGCTCACACAGCTTCCAAATCTACAATCTATTGATGAATCCTTCAGCTAATTTCTTAAACTTATGATTTTAAAAAGTTTCACTTCTTCCAATGACGGCTCATTCTACCAGGAGTGTTGGTGCCTCATGAGCCATTTGTTCTCGAGCTTCAGTAGCTCAAATTTTGTAAAGCTGTTTAGTGGTCTTTGGTTCATACTTTTACAAAGTTGGACCATGTAGATCTTTGATCCACTGAGGATTCTACCTTTTTGTTAGCACGTTTTGCAGGCTGATGCATTTAGTTCTAACCAGTGTTAATTTTGGCATCAATTTTCGATTTTGTTAAGATGATGAACGAAAAACTTGCAAAAATTGTGATTACTAAGTGAACTAAATAATGTAAACACAACAAACGTGAAAAAATATATAAATGAACTAAAAAAAATAATAAATGGAAGTGAACCAAATATGCCAATAAGACAAATGAACAAGAAGTTTACACTAAAAGCATAAAAAAGAAGAAAAATCGTCCCAATAATGCTAGAATGAAGCTCAACAATAAAGGTGAACAATAAAGGATTGACAGATAAATGAAAGCATATAATGACAAGTTGTCAACCTGATTAAGTAATAATGATGCATAATCTTCTCCAACCAAAAAATGTTCTTAAATGTGTAACAAAAATAAGTCCATATAAAAATAGCAGAAAAACAAGATGAAAGAAAAAACTTTCAGTGATTCTAACTGCATGTGCTAATGGTAACTGCTGAGACTTTGGTTTGTAAATTCAAAAATGATAGTCCATAAGGATTTATCAATAAATCCTCCACGGTGACATATAATCCAAACACCCCAGGAAGTGTGAAGAAATAGGAAAGTGCCTCCACCTGAGCACACGCTGCCGCTTACCAGATCGATATGGTCCCTTATTACAGGGGAACAGGGGGCGCCTATGACTTATAACCCAGCCTATGGTCTTTGTGCCGTGCACCGAACTCCTCAGCCTTAGTGGTGATGATCCTCGATTAGTGGATCTCCATAAAACAACAAAAGGCTTGCATAGTATAAAACCCTTTACATTTAATATGCTTAAAAAGACGAATAAACACTTACAGTTAAGTGAAATAAAACCAGCAATAAGAGAATCGAGCCACCGGCTCTTGACAACAGCAAATTACTTCCCGGGACTAGCGTAATACGCGCTGACGTCAGCACGCCGCTCCTCCATACACGTTTCGTCACATAAAAAGGACCTTGTCTCAAGGTACGTGTTCATTCGTCTTTTTAAGCTTAATAAATTTAAAGGGTTTAATACTTGCCTGATGGGCAGGGGTTGTGTATGGGAAGGGATTTCCTGTCTTTTTTTTTTTTTTTGTCAATGTCCAATCATCTGAAGGTCGCAGCATATCCTGCTGAGGATGCTACTTTTGGTCGGCTCATTTTGCAGGCTGCTGCTAGAAGTTCTAACCTTTTTTCTGGTTTGGTTGTTTGGTACCTCATGGCTTGTTGCTATGTTGCCCTCCCCTCATATTCAGTGCTTTGGGACATCCCTATTGTAATGAAAATGAAGGTTCCCTCAGTCCTGTGATGTACTGCAAGTAAAGGAATTTACAGGTAAACAAAAATCCCATTTTTGCCAATAAATTGAATCCATACCCCACTGCTCATCCCAAACATTGGCTTTCTGGTAATGTCAAAGCTTGACCGCAATATATGCAATTTCCTTTTAGCCATTAGTGATGGGCTAATAGCAGTGCTTGGAAGGATGCTGGGAAGCCTTGCCTGTCAGAATTGCCCAACATTTGACCAATGTGGCCTCTTGGTGCCTGACTCTCAAATCTAACAGACACCGCTGCTGCTTCCATACTGACTGCCACGTGAGAGCACAGCCTCGAACATACGTCTGCGTTAAGGGCTGTGCACCCACATGCATCAGTTTGGGAGCCACAGCTGTGTCCGTGCATCTGCTGCATCTCAATTGACTTGGTGGAGATTGTCTGCATAGAGATGCACAGAACCCCTGTGTATCCCTCTGTGGGCAAACACTGGCCGTGTACGCTGTAGTACACCAGTGTGAATGAGACCAAGTGTGTTGAGACTGAGCTGAGCACCCTTGTCCAGCTCAGTCCCAGTACAGGACAAGGCAAAAAAACATTATTCCCTATGAGCCAGTTCATACCACAATGCTGCGGTGGTATATGTTGAAAGAAATTGTGACATGCAGTTCTTTTTTGACATGCAGTGTGGTGTGACACATTCCACCACATCACACCGTGAAGGTATTTCTTAGGGTAGGCTTCTTAAGGGTCGCCACAAGCACCATCCCTGTGTAACGTTTGTTGAAACTAGCACTTTTGGTTAAAAAGGCCATAAGGCCATATGACAGGGTGACAATGCAGGAGCACAACTGGGAGATAGGAATAAATCGTTGTTATAACAGAAGTTCCCTGAACAAGGACCCTTATGGCAGGATCACCTGGGTTTGAAGGCTGATGATTTACACGTAAAAATACTTTCAAAGCTACCTTAACATTTTAAAGCTTACGTGATGTCTTAGTGATAGGATATTGGCATAACTTAAAGCCCAACTCCGGGCTTTTTTTTTTTCCTAATGCAGTGGGGCTGTGCCTGTACTGCATGGGTCACATAGTTACATGTAGGTAGGTAATGTTTAAAAAAGACAATAGTCCATCCTGTTCAACCTGTGTAGGTGTACATGTGTCCGTGTCAATAATTATTTTCCATATCCCTGTATGTTGTGTTGTTTAAGATGCATATCCAAGAGTCTTTTAAAAATATCAATACTCCCAGTTGACACCACCAATTGTGGAAGAGAGTTTCACATCCCCTGACAGTGAAAAAAACCTGCGCAGCTTAAGGTTAAACCGCTTCTCCTCCAATCTCATTGGGTTGGCCCAGTGTCCTCTTATACTACCTGAGACTGAATAGTTTTTTCTCTACACTGGGATCACCATTAAGGTATTTGTAAATCACGATCATGTCCCCTCTCAAACATCTCTGCTCCAGTGAGAATAATTTTAGTGCTTGTAGTCATTCTGCATAATTGAGGTCCTCCAGTCCCCTTATTAATTTTGTTGCCCTTCTTTTGACTCTCTCCAGTTCCAGCACACCCCTTCTGGGGACTGGGGACCAGAACTGGATGGACAAGACAGGACTTATTATAATGGTTGGATTTTGTCTATGAAAAACTTTCTCAAAATGAGCAATGTCTAATTAGTGAGGCTTGTTTCTTTCAGAAGCATAGATGCTTTTAAAAAGAAGTCTGAAAAGGTCTTTAGACAAATGACAAAACAGTACGTTTTTATGTACTGCTTTTTTTTTTTTTTTCTTCTCTAGGGGAGAGCACAAAGTTTTTATACTTACCAGATCTGCCGATAATCTGGGAAACCATGCTCTCCACAGTCCAGCAGTGGACTGTTTCTGTCCAAGGAGTATGCATTGGGTGTGCTGACATCAGGAATAGTCGATTTTCGAAATCGCTGGAGTGCCGGACCCGTCTTGTGCGGGATGGATTGGCAGATCAGTTAAGTATATCTCCCCTGTATTCTCCCTTAGATTAAAATTATCAGTTAACCTGTGCAGTGCAGTGAATTCCACATATGGTTTTGTGTAGTTACATTAGTCCAGTTTGTGGGACTGCTGTGGAAGCAGAAAACAACTGCACTAGTCACCTTAACTACAGTGATTGCCACTCTCTTCTCGGTCCTGTGCCAAGCTGCATCCCTTCTACGTAGAAGCCCCCCCACCATTGACTAAGCAGAAAAAATAACTGTGTTGGGCAAGATAGAAGTCCAGTCAAATACAAATTATAGTTAAACCTGCTTCGGTCACTTAAATCCTATTCTCTGGTCCGCTCACATGAACCCCAGCAGCGAACTTCAGTGAAGAATAGAGATCGCCGAAACCGGCTGCAGTGCCTGGGTGATGATGTCACCCATAGCCTTACTATGGGTTGTCTGTTGGCTGCCCCTCCTCTACGCTGAAGCTGGCTCCAATTGTGACTTTACTGGAGCTCCCCCAGAATAAGCAGGTATGAGCATCTTTCCTTTACAGCAGGGATATGCAATTAGCGGACCTCCATCTGTTGCAAAACTACAAGTCCCATCACCCCTCTGCCTCTGGGTGTCATGCTTGTAGCTGTCAGAGTCTTGCTATGGCTCATGGGACTTGTAGTAATGCAACAGCTGGAGGTCTGCTAATTGCATATACCTGCTTTACAGAGTAGTTAGAATAGGGGTGGGAGCATGTTTAAGTATTGTTAGCCTTTGATTGGACGTCCACTTTAAATCTTGTTCTGACACTTATCACTGGGGCAGAAAATTAAAAGAAACCTCCTCCGTTTTTATCCATAACTCTTTTTGTCCAAAAGCAAACGTTTGGGAGTGATTGGGCTTTCACTTGTTTAACCTTTACAGAATGTCATGTCTCATTAGATTACTTTGCTGCTACATCAGAATATCTAGTTTTCCTTTTTAAAGAGCAATTTTACTAATTAAAAAAACATTCTAAAAGCTAGAAGAGCTACTTTTTCTTTAAATCTTAGATTCAATGTTTTTTTTTTTTTCTTGAGATGGTGAATTAGGTGAACATTGATTAAAGTCGACTGATTGTTTCAAACTATTGTGTTTCTAAGGTGTCTCTGAGACAATCAATACTAATCATATAAGTGACTTGTCCTAGCCTATAGCTGCAGAGCTGCCTGCGAGACAGAGCTCGGTGATTAAACTGTTTTCTGAATGTCAGGCAGATCTCCCACCGTCTATTCATCATATGGGGCTTATGAGTCCCACGTCTTCATTCCCTGTAAATAAGGTACAATGTACAAGCTTCCTTATCCCATAACTGATCAATATCAGGTAGCTTATGTTTTTATTCAGATGAAATTTTTTTATTTTTATTTTTTTTGTGTTATGAAAGATTTGTTACTTGTGTTGTATTCTTTACCGCACAACAATACCAACTGTGTGATTTACACTGTGTATGTTCCATAATTTGTGGCACCTGGCTGGCGTGTACCAAATACAATTTGAAGGATTGCCTTCACCATACTTAATGATATTGTATTTGGCTTGCAATGCCTCGGTATTATGGTTAAGTAATGTTCTTTTTTTTTTTTTTTGCTGACGTATTATAAGATAAATGCCCCCTAAATGTACATAAAAGGTTGGTTTTAGTGTTCATGCAGAAATATCAATATTTTGATATGTTGAGATATTTGGCCTAACCTTTTCCTAAAATAGCAGTTTTATAGCAGTGACTGCTGTAGATATCTTGAAATCTTTACATATGTGGTTTTGAATAATTATTGGTATTGTATATTATGCCTTTTTACAATTTTAGTAGAATTTAAACATATTTTCCACTTTAAAACACACCTGTACTTATTTAAAACTAAACTTCAGGCACAAACAAGTTAATTTAAATATGCTTTTCAAAAGCCACAAAGAATACAAACCCACATTGTGTACACCAAATGCATTTACAAAGCCAGATATTACTTTGTGCAATTAATTTAGTAGTGACATCATCACTGTGCTGTGCAGAAAGTAGAGCTGTGGGAGGGGCCTAACCGTTCCTACCACTACAGCCTGCCTGCAGAAAACTACAGACGTGAGACTTATGGGGGTGTAGAGGATTTAGGATTTGTCAGCAGCAACTATAGGTCTTTATTACAGGAAGATCCTGCACAAAGGCAAAGTGCAAGAGTATTTCAAGCTGGATTACTGCACAGATCTGGCCAGCTTTAAAGTAATTCTTCAAGTCACTCTTTTTGGAAAAAAAAATGTAAGCTGCTATTATGTATAAAGTACAGGGACATACCTGCAGCAAGCCTGTAAGTTATTTACACTAGTCACAATGCGGTGTAATTGGTAGACGGCAATTGATTATGAATGAACACAAATATGTCATTTGGATTATAACACAAAGAAGTGAATACGACAACAATAATTTGTGACTATTCCATGCTAAATACACCCAAACTATTTATCAGAAACCTAAAGTTGGGACTTACAATTAAAAAGATAAAAACAGTTTCATATCTCACAAGTCACAACAGTTACTAAATGTTCTGTGGTTTTGAAAAGCATTCTCTTTGGTTATATAATTCTGACTGCATTTTTTTTTAAGTCTGGTTCACACTGATAAGATTTCAGATGTGACTTGGGTCGCGGTGAATCGTATGACAACGGTAGAGACATTACTTCCAATGGTGCTTGTTCACATCAATACGGTGCATCTGCAATGCGACCTTGGGGAAGAGTCCTGTGCTACTTTGATGAAATGCTGTGCAGTTTTGTGGTCAAGACTTAAATATAAATGCATCAAAATCACATAATTTGCGTTATTTTGCACATCTTTATGAAAAGTTTGTCGCAGCATTGGTGCTTTGAGCACAAACTTGCTAGATAAAATATTATTATTATTCACATTATTCAATATCTACCTTGAGAGATCAGACACATGTTATATTACGGTTTGCAATTCTTTATATAGTTTCAATATTCTTTTTGTTTTTGAAGCATAGCGCCACTTCATATTTTTAAACAGTTGTATTTTAGATGTGGAGACACATTAAAGTGGAGGGCCACCCTGAAAAAAAAATTGCACCAAAAATCCTAAAAAAATAATAAAAAAAAAACATTTGAAAAAAAAAAAAATTTTTAAACGTACCTGAACCCCTGTTGCTAGGCAGTCTTCCTAATCTGCCTCTTCCTATTCCGCGGCATGTCCTGTTCCTCGGTGAGCGGCCCCGTTGCCTTCTGGGAAGTGTGTGTGTTCCCAGAAAACTACGGGGCCATTCACAGAGCGCCACTCATGCGTGCGCAGTAGGAAACTGGCAGTGAAGCTGCAAGGCTCCACTGCCTGTTTCCCTTAGTTAGGATGGCGGTGCCGGGAGCCGGGGGACGGGTCGGCCTCGGGTGGCCGACATCGCGGGCACCCAGGACATGTAAGTGTACTTATTTAAAGTCAGCAGCTACAGTGTTTGTAGCTGCTGACTTTAAAAAAAAAAAATTTCGCTGGCCGGAATCCCACTTTAAGTTGTGAGTTTGATTTTATATCTGCGCATCTACAGGTCTCTTTTTATGAGGTCTTGTGAGAAAATTGTCCTGGTTTGGATACATAGTAGGTAAGGCTGAAAAAGGACAATAGACCGTCCAGTTCAACCTGTGTCGGAGTACGTGTGTCAGTGTCTATCATTATTTCCCATATCCCTGTATGTTGTGTTCTTTAAGATATACATCCAAGAGTCTCTTAAAAATATCCATACTCCCCGCAGCCACCACCAATTGTGGAAGAGAGTTCCACATCCTTATTGCCCTGACAGTGAAAAAAATCCCTGCACAGTTTAAAGCGGAGGTCCACCCACCCCTGCAAAAATTAAAAGCCAGCAGCTGCTGACTTTTAATAATAGGACACTTACCTGTCCTGGAGTCCAGCGATGTCGGCACCACAGGTAATGTTTCCATCAGCTGTTGGGTGCTGCCGCTGCCATTGCCGGTAAGGGAACCCGGTAGTTAAGCATTATGGCTTCATGCCGGGTCCCTACTGCGCATGCCCAAGGCACTGCTGTGCTCTCCTACTGGCCTAGCGGCAGGTCAAGGGAGAGGGAGGAGGAGGGAGCCTAGCTGCTGAAGTAATGCGCTGCGGCCCGGTCTCCCGGAAGTGGGCACTTTTGGGTGGATCTCCGCTTTAAGGTTAAACTGCTTCTCCCCCTGTCTCATTGTGTGGCCCCGTGTCCTCTTACACTCCCTGAGACTGAATAATTTTTTTCCTATGTAGGGATTCCTATTGAGGTATTTGTAGATCGATATGTCTACTCTCAAGCGTCGCTTCTCCAGCGAGAATACATTTTGTGTTTGCAGTCATTCCTCGCAATTACAGTCCTCCAGACTCCTTTATTAGTTTTGTTTCCCTTCTTTGGACTCTCTCCAGGGCATCTTTTCTGAGGACTGGTGACCAGAATACTCCAGATGTGGCCTCACCAGCATTTTATAAAGTGTCAGGATTATAGTTTTATCCCTGGAGCATATCCCTTTTTTTATGCATGCTTATATTCTGCTGGTTTTGGTAGCTGCAGCTTGACATTGCATTCTATTGCTCAATCTGTCGTCTACTAGGACCCCCAGATCCTTCTTCATCCTTGATTCCCCCATTGGTTCTCCCCCTAGTCTAGTGAGTAGTTTGCACTTATGTTTTTTTGCCCCCAACTGCATTACTTTACATTTCTCCAAATTAAACCTCATTTGCCAAGGTTGAGACAAAAGTATGGGCAGAGTTCAGCTCCAAAAGACCTTAATCCTAATATAGTACCAATATCCCAAAACATATAAAGAGCAAGAAATAAGGATAGACTTTAAAGGTACATTTTATATAGAGAAAATTATGTGTATACCAAAAACTCAAAAAAGGTATATAAAAATTAATTTATTACAGAAAATTGATAAAAAGTGGAGAGTACAGTGAAGGACGCAGTCATAGGTATATACACATTTGCCTATTATTGACAAACTGTAGTCACATACAAAGAACTAGTGCATCCACAAAATTCGACATGTTTCGCTGGTGTGGCTTCATCAGGAAAAAAGGGGACGCTTTATCTAGTGACCATAAAAACATAAATTTTTCACAGCTATAGGTGTATAGAGAAAGAAAAGAAAAAATATAAAACATTATTCAATATTAATGTATGACAATTTTGTTAAAAAAAACATTCACATAAGCATGACTGAGAGGATTAAAAAAAAAAAAGGGAAAGGTCACCCCCAACCCCTATCCAAACAGACCCGACTACCCTGACCCCCCGAAGTGAAAATCCTCCCGTACCTTGAGGGGCATGAGAGTGTATTCAATTGATGATACTCCTAAGCAGGTGGGCACTCCTTGACCTCACTCCAGTTCAAGCGTAGCTAGATCACCCGTAGAGAGGCATGTAGCTAAATTTCAAAAACGTATAGAAATGCCTGTGACACGTAACGTGTATTAAATATCTTTGAGGTTTCAAGGTTGTTGGGAGCCTGCACCTCACCCCTTTCCAAAGTTCCTCTCAACTTTCTTCCTTCCCCCATGTTGAGGGCATGTGGCCTGCTGGTGGCACTCGCTCATCACCCCCCTTTGCTGGCCTGCCAGGCTGCATTATTTTTTTGGTGTGGGGTCCCTCCTAAAATCCATACCAGACCCAAAAGGTCTAAAATGAATTGGGAGGATCCCCACGCTGTTTTAATAAAAATGTTTTATAATGCCAGCTTTTTTTTGTTTACATTTTGCTGTCTGTCGGGAATCCCACACTGACAGCAAGGATTATTTATTGTTGTTAGGAAGCTGGCATGGGCCAGCTGCTTAACAACCAATGACTCAGCAGGGGTGAATCATATTAGTAAAAAAAGACATTAAAAAGTATCAAAATTGCCACAGGTCGCACTGCAGCTGCAGTATGAAATCGCATTGAAAATTGGATCAAAACCACGCCACACTAGTGTGAACCTAGCCTTATTCTTTTTCTGGATAAAACTGCCATGTCACTCCTCACTTTGGTAGTATTGCTTTTTCTTCTCCTGACAAGAACTCTAGGTTTAAGAAAGCTATTTTTACAGTAATATGAAACACAAATCATTATACATTTTTGCATTTTTGTTGCTTTTTTTTTTTTTAAATAAAAGGAGCCTAACTAGGGCTGAAACAACTAATCGATTAATCAACAACTAATCGATTATGAAATTAATCGATTGCTATTTTCATAATCAATTAATCGGCCAGCCGCTTAGTTGGCCTGCATACAGAATGCACTACTTGTTTACATATCAGGAAATACATTGCAGCACACATACAGTTCAGTACATCATACATACATGTCAGTAAGTGCCTGAGAACTTGTGAATGTGTGAGGAGCAATGCTTCATGGGACATGTAGTCCTGGGCAGGAAGTGAGTGGTTGTAAAGGCAGAAGTTTTTTTTACCTTGCTATTGGGGCACTCTATACTGTACTTAACATACAGCAAAAAGCAGTGTAGAAACAGATCAAAAGCAAACTGCATGTGTACTGAGCCTTATGCTGGCCACACGGATCAATCTTTTTCCACCTTTAAAGCGGTTGTATACCCATTCTTATGACTTTCTATTGAATTATCGATTGCAGTGTTTAAAATAATTAGCCATCAATAATTGTGTCTTTACCTGCTTGCCTTGCGAGTTTTCGCTATATTAGCTTGTGATGACGTCGCCCTCGCATGCGCCATATCTTCTATCTTTCCGGCAAGCCGAGACCCTGCCGGAAAAATGCTGTGTCTGTCGGGCTGCGTCATTTCCTGTTGTCGACGATAGCCCCGACATCCCGCGATGCTTCCTCCTAATTCTTCGCTGATTCGCTATGCTTCGTTTCCGTAGTAACTGGAAACGAAGAAGAGGCTTAGATTTATGCGATTACTGTGCATGCGTGGGATTACGGAGTCGAAAATATACTGCGGGCGGAATTAACTATTCAGATGCAGAACACCACAGTTCAGATGGCGCCGGCTATTATGAAGAAGCAGCGTTTCGGATATAAAGAATATTTACAGTAAGAACTATTTTTATGCTTACTCATAGTGCCCATTTGAATCTAAAGTAATAGTTATTTTATAATATTGTTAAAATCGTTTTTTTTAGAAGGGTTTACTACCGCTTTAATGTGACCTATAAACTGTACAACTCAGTTGAACAACAAACTGAAATCTTTTAGGTGGACGTAAGTAAAAATAAAAAGCTAAAATAATATATATTTGGATAAATGTGCACACCCTTAAACTAATACTTTATTGAAGCACCTTTTGATTTTACTATAGCACTCAGTTTTGTTTGGTATGAGTATCAGCATGGCACATCTTGACTTGGCAATATTTGCCCACTCTTCTTTGCAAAAACACTCCAAATCTGTCAGATTGAGAGGGCATCTCCTGTGCATAGCCCTCTTCAGATCACCCCACAGTATTTCAATTATGTTCAGATCTGGGCTCTGGCTGGGCCATTACAAAAGTTTCATCATCTTCTGGTGAAGCCATTCCCTTGTTGATTTGGATGTATGCTTTGGGTCTTTGTGATGCTGAAAGATGAAGTTCCTCTTCATGTTCAGCTTTCTAGCAGAAGCCTGAAGGTTTTGTGCCAATATTGAGTGGTATTTGGAACTGTTCATATTTCCCTGTACCTTGACTAAGGCCCTTGTTCCAGCTGAACAAAAACAGCTCTAAAGCTCTATGATGCTGCCACCACCATGCTTCACGTGGATATGGTGTTATTTTGGTAATGTGCAGTGTTCTTGCACCAAACACATATCTTTTGGAATTATGGCCAAAAAGTTCAACCTTGGTTTCATCAGACCATAACACGTTTTCCCACATGCTTTTGGGGGAGACTTCAGATGTGTTTTTGCAAAGTTTAGCCGGGCTTGTTTGTTTTTCTTTGTAAGAAAAGGCTTCCGTCTTGCCACTCTACTCCATAGCCCAGACATATGAAGAATACGGGAGATTGTTGTCACATGTACCACACAGCCAGTACTTGCAAGATATTCCTGCAGCTCATTTAATGTTGCTGTAGGCCTCTTGGCAGCTTCCCTGACCAGTTTTCTTCTGGTCTTTTCATCAATTTTGGAGGGGCGTCCAGTTCTTGGTAATGTCACTGTTGTGCCATATTTTCTCCACTTGATGACTGTCTTTACTGTGTTCCATGGTATATCTAATGCCTTGGAAATTCTTTTGTACCCTTCTCCTGACTGATACCTTTTAACAATGAGATTCCTCTGATGCTTTGGAAGCTCTCTGCGGACCATGACTTTTGCTGAAGGATGCAACTAAGAAAATGTGAGGAAAGACCTACTAGAACAGCCAAACTTTATTTGGGGTTGATCAGAGGCACTTTAAATGATGGCAGGTGTGTACTGACAACTATTTAACATGAGTTTGAATGTGATTGCTTAATTCTGTACAATGCTACATTCTCAGTTATAAGAGGGTGTGCACACTTATGCAACCAAATTATTTTTAGTTTTTATTTTCTTTCTCTATTTAGGCCATACCAAAACCCTTTAATTGCTGTGGGGGTTACTGCCTTGGATTTTTGACACTTTGTTATTTCTCAAAGGTAATACTGGTGCTGGGAGTGTCTGCTAAGCGCATAAATGTGCATACAAGCCTTCACATCAGTTTGCTAATGTGGAAGAAGAAAGAGTTGGTGGGTGGACCTGTGTGCACAAATCAGACTCTTATTTTAATATATTACTTTTTTGCTAACAGGCTTTTTTTTTGTTTTTTTTATAGGAAACGTTTACTGAGATTGCTATTGCTAACCACTTTATAAAAAGGCTAGTTGCCTGGCCATCTCTGACACAACTGTGCAGATCAGGAATTTCATATCTCATAATCTGAACACTTGTTTTGAGATGGTGGTTTAGAAGAAAGTGTTAAAAAACCACTAGATGAGCCACGGCACTCAGGATATTAGTATTGGTAGAAGGCATTAGCACTGACAGCCCCCATGCTTCCTCACCACGGGTTTCCTTTAAGACAAAAAAATAAATAGGTTTGGGTAGACTAGCCCTTTTGTGTGTAAACAAATTCAGCCACTGGGTTGTTTGCTTTCCTACATAATTGTTTAACTACTCTGCAGTCTCAATTGCTCGACCTTTGCGTACGCCGCTTCAGTTACCGTTACAATACTTTAAATGTGCATTCAATTTCATTGTCTGTGATGCTCACAAAGAGGATAATTAAAATATCACGACTATATTAAGCAAATGGAAATTGCTCTCTGAAACCATTCTGCTGCTATCATTCTGAAATGCAAACTGCAAGTAGATTTTTTTTTTTCTATTTTTGAAGTATCTGAAATGCAAACATTGGAAGGAAAATGACTCCACGCTTTGGAAATCAAAGTGAATGGGATCTCCACTTGAATTGTTTCTGTGGAGAGGCATTGATCTTACATTGCAGAGTTGGACACAAACCATGATTACATATATATCTTCAGGCTTGGCTAAATAAGTAGGACGTTTCCTCACTCCATTTTCACGCCTAATGTATTGTTTTTCAGGGGAAAAAAGGGTAATAATTTTAATGTCCTAAAATATGCCTTTAAAATTTACCTTTTTAAATTTTCTTCTATAGATTCATACAACTGCGCCATGGTTTGGAGGCTCAGTTCAGGGATCGGAATAAAGCAGTCTTTGAATATCCACTAATAGGAGTAGCAAGGCCCCAAAGGGTTAATATTTACTCTTATACACTATTTTAACCTAATACACGTTAACATGGGAGAAACGCCACTGACTTATTAAATGGCACATGTTTACAGGGGGGGTGGGACAATATATGCTCCTCCTTTCATGTTGGTTTCATCAGTAGTTAATGTATTAAAGTGGGAGTAAACTCCCATGTATGATTTTTAACTATACAGTGCCTTGCAAAAGTATTCACACCCCTTGACATTTTCCACATTTTGTCACGTTACAACTAAAAACGTAAATATATTTTATTGGGATTTTATTTTATAGACACAACACAATGTGGCATCTAATTGTGAAAGTGGAAGGAAATAATGATAAATGTTTTTCAACATCTTTTACAAATATGTGAAAAGTGTGTCGTGTATTCAGCCCCTTTGTAGAACCACCTTTCACTGCAATTACAGCTTCAGTCTTTTTGGTTATGTCTCTACCAGCTTAGCACATCTAGAGTGACATTTTTGCCCATTCTAATTTGCAAAATAGCTCAAGCTCTGTCAGATTGGATGGAGAGTGTCTGTACAGTAATTTTCAAGTCTTGCCACAGATTCTCAATTGGATATAGGTCTGGACTTTGGGTCATTCTAACACATAAATATGCTTTGATGTAAACCATTCCATTGCAGCTCTGGCTGCATGTTTAGGGTTGTTGTCCTGCTGGAAGGTGAACCTCCGCCCCATTCAAGTTTTTTTTCAGACTCGAACAGAACAGTTTTCTTCTAAGATTGCCCTGTAATTGGGCTCCATCCAGCTTTCCATCAACTCTTCTTCACAACTTTATTCCCTGATCTGTCTGGTGTGTTCCTTGGCCTTCATGTTGCTGTTTGTTCACTAAGGTTCTCTAACAAACCTCTGAGGGCTTCATAGACCAGCTGTATTTATACTGAGATTAAATTACACACGGGTTGACTCTATTTTCTAATTAGGTGACTTCTGAAGGCAATTGATTCCACTAGATTTTAGTTAGGGGTATCAGAGTAAAGGGGGCTGAATACAAATACACGTGTCACTTTTCAGATAATTATTTGTAAAAAATGTTGAAAACCATTTATCATTTTCCTTCCACTTTACAGTTATGTCCCACTTTGTGTTGGTCTATCACTTACAATCCTAATAAAATACATTTACGTTTTTGGTTGTAACATGACAAAATGTAGAAAATTTCAAGGGGTATGAATACTTTTTCAAGGCACTGTAGGTAAGCCTATAATAAATAAGGCTTACCTATAGGTACTGTAAATATCTCCTAAACGTGCACCGTTTGGGAGATATTTACTTTAGATGCAGCCGGTGACGTCACCGACACGTGCGCTAAAGGAACGGCATTTCCGTGCCATTCCTTTAGAGCCGTGCTGTAAACAGCGACTCCCACGCACATACATGGGAGTGACGTAATTGCTGGCTCGGCTAATCAGATGGCTGGAGCCCATGAATCCTGAAAGAAAACCCGGTGAAGGTGGAAGCGCCTTCAGCGGTGACGGTGTGTAAAACAACACCTAAAAAGCTTATTGGCAGTGATGTAAAAGGGATGAACACCTCTAAAATGTTTTCCTAGTATCTTATTAAGAAAGGAAAACCTTTTTTAGGCCACTCCGTAGTCAAACTATTTTAAATATGCCAAAATGTCTATAAAAACCATATGTATTTCTAGGTCCCATTGGGTAGACAGGCTTCAAAAATTGTCTATACTACCAAAATTATTTTTCTGCTAAGATAACACATTCACAGGAAGCTTGCCAAACTTCGAGCTTGCAAACGAGGAGCTGATAAGAAAATCATTACTCACGTAGGAAATTGTTGTAAAGTTTTCATTTATTTTGTTTACCCCCTTGGCAACACAATTTAACCCAGCAACCTGTGAACAATTTTGGTGGCAAATGTCCCCGCTGTTGCAGGTTAACCGATAGAGTTTGGAGTGGCACTTTGGCCTTTGTCTTATACCTTTTGTGAGCTGACATTATTTTGTGTCATGTTTCCCAGCGCCGGTTTCCGTATGCAGGGTGGGGAAATGACCTTTAGTGAAATTATTAGTGCACTGACCTTGTCAGAGATATCAGTGCATTAACGGCGGTCTTGGCAGCGAGCGCATTGCATGTATGAGCGGCAACATCTAGAAAAGCAATTTCAGGGAATGTAATGAAATCAAAACAAAAATACCTTTTCTGATGGGAAGATGTTTATTAAGATAGGTTTTATGTAAGTGTGCTCGGGGAGGAGAAATGAATTTGAACTGCTTATATTTGCTTTGTAACTCCTTGAGATCAGAGAAGTTTTTAAACCAGCTGGGTCACGAGCCAAGGTGACTGTATCCTATGTAATCATGGTCTTCTACACCCCTCCCATGTTTTTATGTCTTCTAGCAACCTCAAACTCTAAACTACTTAAAACAATGATGCTTCACCATTGGAACTTCACTAAGTACAGTGCCAGTTATTTAGGGATAAAGGCATAAGAGTGCCTAAGGCAGCAATGCACATCATTTAAAATTCAGGTTTGCATTTTATTTTCTTCTGTGTAACCATCTCTAGTCAATTGTAAATAAATTGACATCAGAAATAAACTTCAGCACTCTTTATCACTTCTGGCTGCACATAAGCACTAATATTGCGTAGAAATGAATGAGGCTACCTGACAAGACTGGAAGCACTTTGTAGTTGGCCCTACTCATACCTGTAGAGTATCGCTGAATATTTTCTTCCAGCAGACAACAAGAAACCGCACAAAGGATAAAAAGTACAGCTCATTCAAAGTTGTGACTTTGAGATTCTGGTATATTTAAAACATCCTTTAATGGTGCCTATGAGGGCAAGATGGTGTACTGCACATTGTTGAAAAGTGCAGTTGTCCTCTCAACTATCTTTTTATGTCTTTGTATCTCGCATAAAAAAGCCAGCTTGCCAACTTAAAATATTTTGCCCATGTGCACCATGTAATTTGTATTTACAGCTAATTACCGTCTGTCCACTAACTATAGTTTACTTTTGCGTGTCTTTTTATTGTCTTTTGCAAATTAGCTATCCTTGT
This sequence comes from Aquarana catesbeiana, assembly GCF_042186555.1. NCBI lineage: Eukaryota > Metazoa > Chordata > Amphibia > Anura > Ranidae > Aquarana > Aquarana catesbeiana. The sequence goes on from NC_133329.1 coordinate 119,130,235, forward strand.
TAAAATTCCAGACCCCATATTTTGTTATTGCACCTTCCGTATGTTGGCGCTTCCCTCGCACTTGCTGTTCTGGACCGATAGGCATCCGGAGGCGGCATTTAGGGACCTCCTAAGAAGATCCTGCCTAGCACAGCATCAGAACAGATTGCAGCATGGATTTGCAAAGGATTAAAGTTAATTAAAGAGCCGTTCTTTGCTTTCATTTGCCACTATCTGTCAGCTATTTACATGCTAATGTTAGGCCTGCCAGGAAGAATAGGAAAGGTGTCATCAATGGGCATATTATCATACCAGGAGACAGCAGAAAATAATGAGATGAACAATTTATTTACGAATAGAAAAGCCTCAATTGAAAGTCTGTTTCTCTGTCGTGTGTGTGTGTATTTTTGTTGTACGTGATCCAAGTGAAAATAATTCACTCTATTAAGGTTGCATAATAAATTATGCAGTGTAATACATTAGAAACATCAACAGTGGAGCTGAGCTTAGACATGCTTTTTAAAGGGAAATTATTATGCATTTTGTATTTCCTTTGTTTTTTGGCACAATATTTATTTTAACCTCTTAAGTACCAAAGGTGTTACTGCTTAATGTAGCACCTTTTTCTTTATCGCACATAACGGGACACAGAGCAGCTATCGTAATTACTATCTGGGTAATAAGCCACCTGTAGGTGAATGGACACTGGCACAGCAAAAGACAGGAAGTCCCCCCTCTATATAACCCTTCCTATACAGGAAGTACCTCAGTTTTTTCGCCAGTGTCTGTAAGGTGGTGATCACTGTGATACATATGCTCTTGGAGCATACTTGGAGGTCTGGACGGTTCTATTAAGAATCATGGACTTCAATCGGATCCATTTGAAGAAGCTGTCTGCCAAAATGGATGGTACCCGAGCTTCATTGGAAGGAGAGAAGATTTCTCAAGGTTTTCCTGTAATGCAGCCTTACACGCTGGACCTTGCGTAATGTAACACTCTGCAGTGTTTGTTCTGACCAAGGTACTTTCCTGCAGGGTGCTATACAGGTCCGGGGAAGGGGACCCAGTCTCTGATGGTCTTTTATGACAAAGCTCCCGTTGGGTGAAGATTGGACTCCTGTTATGTTCAGAGTCCTGCAGCAGGAATGGTAAGTCTGCATTTGTTTACAGTTTATAATTTTTTTTTTTTGAAAAAAAAAAGTTCTGTCGGTTCTCCAGGTGACCACTGAGAGCAGTGTGCCGTTTAATCATGCTATGTACTCTTATTCATGTTGGCTGCTGTTTCTCCTCCAGCCACTAGAGGGCGAAGGCTCACTCAGTTTCATGTTTGTATAAATATACATGGTTATACATGATTGCATAAAGATGCAGGGTTGCAAAAAAGATGCATGTTTGGACATGTTTGCATAAATAGACATGGTTATTCACGATCGCATAAAGATACATGTTTATACATGTCTGCATAGATACGTGTTGCATAAACACGTTTCATAAATGCATGCTTGCTTATTGCGAAAATGCTTGTTTCCATGGGCACATGTTGCATAAATGCGTGTGTACAGTACACACTTTCATTTTTTCCGAAATGCATAGTTGCATGAGCACATGCTTCCATAAACACATGCTTCCATAGATGCATATTGCTTAAACACATGCTGACATATTTTCATTTGTACTGCATATGTATGTTTACATTAAGCTGTATACATATGTACTTGTTTTCCTGGGACTACATACATATGTGCTTATTTGCATATGGGCTTATTTGCCTGGGTGCTTGTTTGCCTGGGGGTACATTCATGGGTGCTTATTGACCTTGTACTGCATACATAAACGCATGAATGGCAAGAATACTTGTATACCTGCATGTTTGCATATGTAGGTACTTTCATACCGAAGGGGTTATATAGAGGTAAACCAACATTGTTTTAGGCCTGCATCCTTGGATGACTGTATATTAGGTTTGCTAATATAGTTGCTGCATAATTTACCTCTTATACCAGTTAAATAGTTCCAGAAAAGAGAAGCAGCCGGGGAAGCAGGGGCACCGCTCTCAGGTTCAGGGATCTGGCGGTGTCCACATGTCCCGATGGACAGTGGTTTCGGGTGCATCTGAGCCACTGAGGTGTTTTGCATTGCAGTGTTTCCTGGCGCATTCATTTTTTGTCAGACTGCGGCCACATCACCTTGATCATGCCTGATCTCGGTTGATCGAAGCCTAAGCAGGGTCAAGCCTGGTTAGAATATAGATAGGAGACTGCCCGGGGATACTAGATGCTGTAAGCTTTCCCCACCTGGGTAAGGGAGGCATCTGAGGCTGCTGGGTTTTGATAGTATCCCAGGCCAGAAAATCTTAGGGCAGTCTCTGAGGTGCTTTATTCCATCTTTAGCTGGCAGAAACCTTGTAGGTTAAGTGCACCTCTTGGGACTGTCTAGGTCTGTCACAGAGTCATCAGTCTTTTGCCTTGCATTTGCTCTTGGAGCAGAAGTTATGGGCTCATTATTGTGAGACAATTAATTGGTAGCAGTTTTAAAGCCAAATAGGGACATGAGGTCTACCTTAAGATCTCAAGCTGCTGAACAGCCTTCTTTTTCAGATAGGCTAGAGTGTTCAGTGATGTTCTCTCTGCAAGAGGTAGATTTCCGGGTCCATAATCATCTGTAAATGGACATCTTTGTGTGGCGGTTTGTTTCCAGGCTCATCAAAGATTTCTGTAATTGCAGTGGAAAGACATTTTCTTTGTGAATCTTCCTTTTGGGTTGGCCACAGCTCCGGAGGGTTCTCAAAGCGTCTAGCCCCAGTGCTGGGCTTGCTGAAAACACCTCAATACTCTTTATCTCAATCTTTGCTCAGGAAGCAGTCGATTCCAGGGGTTTCTTCGATATATTTCTACAGGAGGAAGCTGTGTTTAGATCAAAGCACCTTCTCTATATACAGCCCTACTCCAGGTCTTGGTAGAGGTTCATTCTCTGTCTGGAACTTGAAGATCCAGGCATTGCATTGCTGGAAGGCTCTGTTTTCGGGGTGTCGCAGAGCAAAAATTGGTGCTTGATATTCTTCCTTTTCAGGAATTTGGAAAATAACCACTGATGCCAGTCTCTCTAAGTTGACTTGAGGCTGGCTACAGTTCAGTAAGCTTGGTCTCCACAGGAGAGAATACTGTCCAGTAGCTTGGAATTTTTGGCCAGTATGCCTTCCTCTGTATTATAGGACAAACCTGTTGTAGGTTCAATCTGGAAATGCCTCTGCAGGCATATATATCTCAACCACCAGGGTGGCACCAGAGGTCATGTGAGGTGTACCACATTCTGTCTGGGACAGTACAAGTGCTGTCTCTATCGCCAATACATATTCCAGGTATAGGATAGTGGCAAGGGGAACTCTGCAGGGGAATCTACTAGATTCCAAGTTCTACAACAGTTTGGGACAGGTGTGACCGGGACAAGACTCCCACTGCCAATAAGGGTACATGTACTGGTAACACCTTAAGGTCTGGTTCTCCTTTATTTGACGCTTTTTTCCCCCGTTTCGCATTCTGCCACATCTTTTGCAAAGAATCCATAAGGTGGTAACACTGATATTAGTGTTGGCTGAATTACCCGGGGGGGGGGGGGGGCTTGGTACACAGGCATAACGAGTCTTACGGGGGGTTGCTCCTTTGGACACTCCCAGTCCAGCAGGATCTGATGTTCTTGAGTCCTGTATCTCAGCACTGTTGAGCCCCTGGAAGCCAGCTTCGTAGAACTTCAATTACAGGACTTGAAATTTTTTTTTGCTTGGGGTGAAGCCAGGAAGTGGCAGAAATATGTGGGTGGAGGATTTTCTATTTCTTTCTGCTATCGGTAGAGGAAAGGAGTTTGGCCTTAAGTACCGTTAAGGGTCAGAGTTAATCACTATCCATTTTTTTTCAGGGGCCGTTTCTCGCTCCTTGTTTCATACCTCATACAGCATGTAACTTAGACAGTCCCGCCTGTCAGGCCATTCTTGTGTCCTTGCGACTTGAATTAATCTTAACTGTCACTGCAGAGGGCACTTTTTGAACAAATCAGGGGATTCTGTTGGTCCTTTTATCTCAGAACGTGGCTTCTTTGGTTGCTATCACTTCATGCTGCGGAGTGTCATAGTTGGCAGCTCTTTAATGCAAGGAGCCATTCTTGGTCTCGCATCATAAGGTGATGTTGCTTAAAGTGGTTTCTAGTTTTTCACTTGAATCAGGACAGTGTCTTGCCTTTTAGTTTTTTCCTAATCCACAGTCGGCAGGAGAAAGATCGCTACCTACTCTAGAGGTAGTTCAGATGCTCAGGGTCTACTTGAGTTGTCGGCACAATTCAGGAATCCTGGTTTGTGCTGCCAGAAGAGCCCAGGAAGGGCAGGCGGCATCCAGGTCGAATATTTAGCAGTGGATCTGCCAGTTTATTAATGATGCCTATTGTTTACATGGCATAAAAATAATTTTTTTCTGGGAAGAGATTCTCTACCAGGTGTGGGAGTATCTTGGGCCATCCATCATCGCATCTCAGTGGCCCAGGTATACAAGACCACTATTTGGTATTTTGTTTATACATCTACAGGGTTTTTACCAGGTTGATGTCAGTCACGTAGAAGACTGACATGAACGTATTACAAATAGCAGAGTAGGTAATTCTTTGGTGGCAGTTTCTATGATGGTGTCTCCCTCCCCTCAGGGGCATTGCTTTGGGACATCCCAGATGTACGATTAAGAAAGTAGGATTTTCCCTACAGCTTACCTGTAAAATCCCTTTCTTGGAGTACATCATGGGACACAGAGGCCCCTCTCCTCTTTGGGGAATTGCTTGCTGCAAAACTGAGGTACTTCCTGTATAGGAGGGGTTATATAGAGGGGGGGGACTTCCTGTCTTTTGGGTGTGCCAGTGTCCATTCACCTATAGGTGGCGTATAACCCAGATAGTAATTACTATAGCTGTTCTGTGTCCTGTGATGTACTCCAAGAAAAGGATTTTACAGGTAAACTGTAGGAAAAATCCTATTTTTTTTCGAATCTCCTCAGGTGATGTATGTTGTTTCGTAGTGTTACCTTATTCCTCTTCTGAACATAATGATCAAAGTCTTTCCAGAATGTAAGCACTTTTTCAATCATCCTGTTACGGTAGAAGATCTGCCTTCATTATCACCACCTGATCAGTCGTAGCGCTGTGGATGGATGAATGTCACACTGTGGCTATTGTATTCTGACTGCCAGCCATTGTTTTCTGACAACCGGCAGCTATGACTGTCAGATTACCTGAACAGTGATTGTATCTGATTGGCCCAGCCATGTATGGCTAGCTTTAGAAAGAGTCTTACCTGAACTGCAGCTTCTGTTTCATGGGATGACTATAACTGTACATTGAATTCTGTGCTGACTTCTGGAAAAAGCAGTGAACTGGTCATACAAGCTAGACATGAGATTTCCATGGTATTCTGCTGATAAATCATGCGTAGGACACCACCAGGGTGCCATACTGGCAAACAAAATTAACATTTGAACTTTTTTTGTCAGTTTTAGGAAATGGGAGCAGGTTAAAATGGATATTTTTTTCTTTATCAAATAGCGTTAAATATTTAACAGCTTGTATTGACAATAACATATATTAAAGAATAATTCCTGCCTGGGGCAACTGTTTCACTGGATAGGTTGTAGAACAGATTGGTATTACTTATAGTGGTATACTTAGATTCTGAGAGGCAATAGTGAATGAGTTTGTATAGAGGATATTATCCCAGATATATAAAGTAGCCTGATTGTATCTTATTGTCCAGCATTCTTTACAGGTATAAAGCTATCTAGGGTATTGTAGGAATCTAGACATCAAAATAACAGAAAATCAGACTGGGAGGAAAGCTGAACGTTTACCAAATATTTCCAAAATTTATCACAATGAATAGAAGACTGACAAAGACTGAGCAAAAGTACATATTTAGGTAAAAAAAAAAAAAAACATAAAAAAGCAAAATACCTCTTTGAAGAAGGCTGTTATTGACCCACAAGTTGAATGTTTATTCCTGAGCAGTAAAGCAACAGTTTCATGGCACATCCAGTACTGCCTTGGAAAGAGTATGAAGCTTGTAAGTCGGACAATGAGAGCTTCTAGCAGACAGATATTTAGCTTAATGTGGAAAGTGGAGTCAGAACTAGAGCCATGTAATTTTAGTGCACTAAGAAAATAAACAGTGGCTGAATTAGGCTTGTGAAAGGTTTTTCTTTAAGCTGAATGCCAGCCAAATGGTTAAACACACAGATGAAACACATTTATAAGGGCTGTTTTACCTGCCAAAGGATTTGTGTTTCTGGTCCATTCAAATTTTACAATTCCAGATCTCTGCTATACAGCATAGCCTTGGCTGGCAGACCTGATTTTTCACTTCTGCATTTCAGTAACATTTACAGGTCTTTTCCTCTCTCCACAACACACTGTCTACATAAAAAGAACTCCTTGCGCTCTACCTGGCTGGACCCCATTTCTGTATGCTGCAGTAAGGACTCCTGTATACCTTGTGTATCCAACTGAGAAGTAAATACCGGCACTCGTCCTAGGGCTTGTAAATCCTCTTTCTTAGGCATCCGGGTAGAAGTCACAGATGCAACAGTGCTGACATGTTTCAGCCACAAATGGCCTTACCCGGATGTCTAATAAAGAAGATTTAAAAGCCCAAGGACAAGTGCCTGTATTTACTTATCACCCTACACTGTGACTGGACAGTGATAAGAGAGGCATGACACTGAGGAGCTATCTTTCTGTCTTTCTTGCTCTCTCTATCCATCAGCATGCGTCTTGCATCACATCTCTCCTTTTTCTGCTTTTCCATGCACTGCAAATAGCTGATAAAAAAAATAAAAAGCTGATTATGTTTGTACATAAAAGCATATTTCATTCCTGTTCGATTAGATATTAAAAATCTATTCAATATTAAATTTGAAGACATATATATATATATATCAATGATGAGTTTCAGCACTTTTTAGGATAAATATATTACTTCAAATTAGACTGTCTGTCCACATTGTAATATATATACTGTGTGTGTGTGTGTGTGTATGTGTATATATATATATATATATATATATATATATATATATATATATATATATATATATATATACACACACACAGAGTTGTGTGAAAAAGTGTTTGCCCCATTTCTGATTTTTTTGCATATGTGTCACATTTAAATGACCCAGATCATCAAACATTGTATTATTACACAAAGATAATCTGAGTAAATATAAAATGCAGTTTTTAAATGATGGTTTCGTTTATCAAGGCAAAAAAGCTGTTCAAACCTGCCTGGCTTTATGTGAAAAAGTAATTGCCCCCTAAACCTAATAACTGGTTGTGCCACCCTTGGCAACATCTGCAATCAAGCGTTTGCAATAACTGGCAATGAGTCTTTCACATTGCTGTGGAGCAATTTTGGCCCACTCTTCTTTGCTGAATTGTTTTAATTCAGCCACATTGGAGGGTTTTTCAACATGAATGGCCTATGTAAGGTCATGATACAGCATCTCAATTGGATTTAAGTCTGGGCTTTGACTAGGCCACTCCAAACCTAAATTTTGCTTTGTTTGAACCATTTGGAGGTGGACTTGCTGTTGTGTTTAGGATCATTGTTCTGCTGCATAACCCAAATGCACTTGAGCTTGAGGTCACAAACTGAGGGCCAGACATTCTCCTTTAGGATTTTCTGGTACAGCTCAGAATTCATGGTTCCATCAATTATAGGAAGTCCTCCAGGTCCTGAAGCTACAAAGCAGCCCCAGACCATCACGCTACCACCACCATGTCTGACTGTTGGTATGATGTTCTTGTTATGAAATGCTGTATTCGTTTTATGCCATATGTAACTTGACGTACACCTTCCAAAAAGTAAAATTTTTGTCTTGTCAGTCCACTGAATATGTGCCTAAAAGTCTTCGGTATAATCAAAATGTTTTTTGGTAAATGTTAGCTGAGCCTTTGTGTTTTTTGGTCAGCAGTGACTTGGAACTCTCCCATGGATGCCATTTTTGCCCAGTCTTTCTTAATGTTGAACCATGAACACTGATCTTACTTGAGGCAAGTGAGGCCTGCAGTTCTTTAGATGTTGTTCTAGGTTATTTTATGACCCCCTGGTAGGGTTGCCACATCATCCCTTTATTTATTGCAGATAAGGCACCAGGTGAGTTTAATTACTCCCTTATCGGCCACAGAACCTGTGTAATTAATGTGTGTCCTGGATTAAAGAGATGATGTGGCAACCCTACCTCCTGGATAAGTCATCATCATGCTCTTGGAGTAACTTTTGTAGGCCGGCCACTCCTGGGAAGGTTCACCACTGTTATAAGTTATCTCCATTTGTGGAGAATGGCACTCCCCATAGTTCACTGGAGTTCCAAAGCCTTAGAAATGGCTTTGAAACCCTTCCTAGACCGATCCATGTACATTACTTTGATTGTAATCTGTTCTTTTATTTTCCTAGGTCATGTGGCATGATGTGTGGCTTTTTGTGATCTGTTAGCGTGCTTCACTTTGCCAGATAGCTACCATTTATGTGATTTTTTTTTTTTTTTATTCAACTGGTCTGGCAGTAATCAGGCCTGGGTGTGGCAAGTGAAATTGAACTCATTTTTTCAAAAAATTGTGGTTAATCAGTTCATTTATGATTCAGCATGGGAGGGGGCAATTACTTTTTCACATTGGGTCAGGCAGGTTTGAACAGCTTTCCCTTAATAAATGAAATAGTAATTTAAAAACTGCATCTTGGATATACTGGGGTTATCTTTGTGCAATATTAAAAATTGTTTGATGATCTGAATCATTTAAGTGCGAAAAATATGCAAAAAATAAATAAATAAAAAATATATATATATATATTAATTATTCTCATAGTTTGGCAGTATGAAGCTAGAAGTTGATATACATATAGTGGGTAAGTTTTCCTTCTTTTATGCTTATTGCAGTGAGCAAATTCATGTTGTCACTTTAATACTCATATGATTTAGTGTTTGAGTAAGGTTACTGCACTCTGTCTTGGCATCTAAAAGGCACTAGAGGGTGTTTAGCAACCTTGAAAAGCTGCGTGACATTAGTTTACAGGTAGCAAGATGCAGACAGTTTCCCGAAGGTGTTGCTACCCTAGTGTGAACTGCATGACAGTTCATAGCTTGCCCTTCTTAGAAGTGTGTGTGTGTGTGTTTTTTTTTTTTTTTTGAAGGTTTTTAATGTACCTGAAAAGTTAGTCCGACATACTCCTCAAATGGTGGCAAAAGCACAGTATTATATATTGTAGATTGGATTGTAGTGTTTTCTGGTTTCCAGATGTCCTAATATATTTATTTCACAATTGCAAAACACAGTGGTGTGTTGTAACTTGTGGCCGCTAACTCTCTTTTAGGGCTTATTTACACCATACGTGCATGAAAACTGATGGGAAAATCGCACAATTTCACTTGCAGAGACATGAGTTTTCATGCAGGTTTCAGTGAGGCTTTTATGCACGTTGACATCGGTTTTCATGTGCATCAGTTATATCCCCTGTTGACACCACAGTGTTGATGTCACTAAAGTGTTTTTTTTTGCGCATAAAACTGCATACACATTACAGAATACGCACATGATACCAGTGTTGTGGTCTGAACAGGGCATGTGGAGAAGAATTTTTTATTTATTTTTTGTGCCCTTGCAGAACGCATGTAGAAAAACGAACACCTCTGCACATGGTGTGACTGTGGTCTTAAGGAGCTATGGTTATGTGTATTTTTTAATTTGTATGTTTTTATTCATTTTTTTCCTCATTTTTAATTGAAGGTGGCAGAACTGTACCACATGTACAGTTCTTTCTAGTGAATAAAATTGAAATGACTTTTGACAGCTACAAAGTCTATAGTGCCATTCATTTAAGACTTCTTAGGATGTTTTAAGAACATTTCACTGATTCTCGTGTTGCGTGAGGTCCTTCTATATTCCTGTATGCATCACTTTTAGGCTGAGGCTTCTGGGAGCTGCCATGGGTTTGGCTGGCAATTACAATAATTTTAGTATAAATTATCTTACCAAGAACTGACGTTAACTTAGCACAGCCAACATTCAGCTCAAAACTTTCAGTTTAGGTTTGAATTTTGATTGCTAGCTGACTAATTCTCTAGAACTCTAGTTCTACTTGGAAACACATTAATACATTTGAGTTACAGGAGCATTTGAATAAAGAAGATCGCCCACGTTGTCAGCATGATTTTATTTTTTTAAAGTGGACAAAGCTGAAAGAGCATGAAAGTTGGTAAAACCTGGATGAACGTGCATGTTATTAAACAGAATTTGAAGAACAAATGCACATACAAATGCCGATGTAAAGTGAATTGAGGCTTTCAGCTCAAAACGTCAAACATGGTCAAGACCATTCATACTTTTATCACGCTACACATGTATCCTACATTTGCTTGGATGTCCTTTTTGTCTTTGTGTTCTGTATTCTTTCACAGCAGACAGGTTCTTTCTCTTCCTGCAGTCCGTTTCCACAGGTTCACTTATTACCTGCAACAAAGTTCTTTTCAACTTCAGAAGCAGTGCTCAATTGTGGCGTGTCCTCTGAGCTGCCCTCCTGATTGTCATGTGTTGGGGGGGGTAATGGACCTGCTGAGGGGGAAGCTGCCTTGTCAGGCCTTAATTGTAGCAGTGTTGGATCCAATTTCCTGCTGTTGATACTTATCAGGATTCTGTAGCATATAATGGTAGGTGTACTGGACAGCCTGTCAGACGTTTCCGTCCATCAGCCGAATATGACAGTGTGTTTTGTGGGAATGATGTGAAATGTGCTGAGCTCTGCCTGATTGAATTCCATCACCTTTTTCAGTATCATGTAGGAGCCGAAAATGAAGCCTCAAAATCTCCCAACAACTGTATGTTGTATGCTCTGCACTGACCTGGTAACTTTTTCTCTCCCTGATAGATTCAGAATGACACCCTGCAGCTTCCTTGCCAGCATTCTGTAATTAATGATATCGTTCTTATGTTATCTCCTCTCCTGCTTATTGAAGCAGGTCACCAGTAATTCATCTTTGTTACACTTCAACATATTTTAGTATGCCAAGTGAGGTGCACCCTGTGTTACCAGCAGAGGAAGTTCAATTTTAAATGTATAATAAATCAAAATATTTTTTAACAGCATATATAACCAGGACTAGTAGTTTAAAGAGGGCCTGTACTGTTGAAGCTGTGCCAAAAAAGCAAGGAAAGGATTGGATACCAATATTGCTTATAAGCTCCTTGCTGCATATTTTCTCTTAATACTGACATGCCATGCCTTGTTCTGCAATAGAACTCTGTGGGGATGTGGCCATACTGGTTGAGGAGTAGGGCTTTGTCCCCCATGTTGGAACTGTGGCTTGATAACCAGTGATCTGATCAGTACTGAGGAAATGAGCAAGAAGCAGCAGGAGAGGTGGAGGGAGGGAGATCCTTTCACTTCAGTTTCTCAGGTACAATTATTTTAACAAGAAAACAGTGTGCAACATAGTAATGAGTTTATCTTGTGAGAATAGAAGTCAAAGGCAGAAGTGCCTTAGTTGATAGAGAATAAACAGCGCTCAGACTTTTGTTGTAGGAAAATTTCCCAAATACTCCAATAAAAAAAATATTGCATCAATAAAATTCTCCAAACCAAACAATGTGCAAATCTCAAATTTAAATGACAAAGTTCTCCAATCAATGCAAGTGTTCAAAAAAAATGCAAATTCTAGTATTGTACTGTGCCCAAGGAAGTGTCCAAATGTCCTAACTCTAATGTGCCGCTTTTGTCACTTCTTGTGATGAAATCCAGCGTACCAGCTCTATAACACTACATACATGCTCCTCCCTTTCCCTTCCCAAGTTCTCACTCGGCAGAATTATTTGACTTCTTAACATTGAATGAGTAGGTCTATGTACACGCTACAGCAGGACAGTTTTCTCTAGGATCTTCCTCTAACGGCCACAGGAATAACAAGAAAATGGACCCAGATAGACACTGCAGTATACCTTGATGTGCTCTAAGAATGTAGAAACACAGACAAGAGATTCCATCATAGCATACCTCTTTATTTACATAAACCCATGGAAACACGTATTTGCAATTACAATTTTGTGTGCCTGTATCGGCACTCAGTAAAACCAGCCAGCCAAATATCACAGTAAAGCGTTTGCTTCTCCACTTTCTTCCTGAAGCCAGCGAGCGCTCCAAACGGTAGATGTGACATCAAACCAGAAGTCCCATCCCTACGCCTTTCATTGTACATCAGACGTCCTCAGGAAGCGCTTTAATGCCTGAGACCAAGCATTTTGAAATGCGTTAGGCATTTTACATCACATAATGTATAAAAAAAAAAAAAAAAAAAAAGTGTTTAAAAAGATGATTTTTTGTTCCTGCTGCAACCAGTTGGCTTCCAACAGCTTTTTCAAAGCTAAAGTTGGAAACATCTGAGTGTGGTTGCTAGGGGCAATATGTTTTTTATTCACTCCGATACTCTTTATACACGTGGCCCATAGCACCTTCTGCATAAAGAAATTATTTCTGGTATTCAAATAAGATTAGTCCATCATACATAGATATTTTCTTCCCTTCTGTTTCCTCATGTTAATCGTGTTTTAATGAGATGTTCAGTATTGCTGTGCTTGCCAGTGTAGTAAATTATCTGTTTAAATTGTGATTTTTAAATTAATGGAATTAAGTAAATGTACTGGATGCTCATCATTTAAAATTGGATGTTTTTCATCTGTGACAAGACTATCAAAGCAGATTTGTGTTTGCTTGTTGCGATGATTGGGGGAACAAAGTAAACAATTGCATCATCCATGGATTTTTTATGACTGACTGAATCAGTACAGTGCCCTTGACTGCATAGTAACCACCTGGTTTGTTGCAATTATAATTGAAAACCTGGAAACACCTCCAGATTACTTAATCCATTAATCTAATCTGATAAAGATGATTTCTTCAGCTTTCTGGATGGAGTTAACTATTCTGTTGTCAGTATGGATGCATTATTAATTGTAGTGGACACTGATGACTTGGGGGTTCCCAAAAGTAAAATTGCTTTCTTATTTGAGACATTGACTTACAGCATATTAAAGCATTATTAAACCCAGAAACAAAAAATGTAGCAGTGCAGTTTACCAATTATTAGATGTGGTTGCTGCATTTGTATTTTTTTTTTAGGCTTTTTTCCCCTCTGTTTTCACCTAGTGATCGGGACAGTAACACACCACCTGAATTAAAGTGAATATCTCTGAATAGAGAAGCAAAGGGGGGCACCTTTTGGATAACAGCATTGTCAGTCTAAGGAGGGGGGGGGGATTTGCACCAATAGATTTAGATTGCTAATCAAAGTCAAACTGTAGCTAACACTTTGTAACACTTTATAAGCAGTTCTAGTAAACTTTTTCTTTTTTGGGGTAAAGGTTTTACATGAACAAAAGCGGATATTTGTAAGCACCCCTGTCAGTAACTTGTTTGTCGCAATCCCGTAATTGCAAAATATGCACTAGAATTTTTCTTTTGAAAAACAAGACCTGCTGGCTGGATCAATAGGTGAAAATAATGGAAAGAAAGCCTAATAAAAAAAAAAAAGAATGCAGCCATCACATCTAAGAATCAGTAAGCTGCAATATAATAATTGCTTTTGGGTTTAATACTGCTTTAATGGTTATGCTGGGTACACACTAGAAGTGTTTTTTCATTCAAACCAAACCATGCATGGAAAAAAATAAAAAAAAACCTGAGAGATTGTCATAACACAAGTAATGTTATTGCAGCGATCTCCCCATCTGTGCTGTTTTCTGACAGGGGGACTATCCCCCTGCCAGAACACACTGATCTGCCAGCGCTGATCGGATGCTGATTTTTCTGAATGCCTGTTTGACAGAAGCCAGGCGTGAGCCTGGCTTCTGTCATAAAGGCAGCTGTACACATGTTCCGAAAGTCGTCAGTTTCCTGCCGAACCGACAGATTTTTGCCGACTTTTGGCCCATGTATACAAAGCGTTAGTGTCAACACGCTACACTTTTTTTGTGAAGAGGTTTTTAATCAAACCATCTGATAACCGGAAGCATTGGTCGGACAAAGGCTGTGTACTTGCTCACTACATATTCCCTTCACCTTCGCCTTCATTGTGTAGTGGTCACAAGGCCCAACCTTGTTGGCCAAGTAGAAGTAAAAATGTACTAAACAGTTCCAATACAGAGTTGGTTTTCTACATAGCATTGTCTTTGTTCCAACATAATTTAATCTCAAGTCAAACTGCTAAATATGCTGATGAAATACATGTACTGTATAGGAGCTTTTTCACTTGGCAAAGTATTTTATTTTCTGTGTATTCATTTCAGAGATTTACACAGCACTGCCAGACAGCAGAACCAGGTAGATGACAATTGGGTACTAATAAAGTAATTTATTAATACAGGCAGTACTAATACATTATCTTTTAGCCTGTTGTTTTCTGGGGCTAATGAAGGTTTGTTGAGTACCATTCAAAATTAATGGAATCACAACACACTTAAATGCTGAATTCCAGCCTTACCACTTTAATAGTGAAGGCAGCCTGTCCCCTCCTGTGTTCAAACTTGCGTCTGCCTCTTTCCTGTACAATTTCCCATCCACATTATTTGAGTGAGAAGCAAAAGGAAGTACCCTCAGTACTGCCCAACGTCCACTTCCCAATGACTTGCAATCATGAGAATTCCTGTGCTGCATTAAATTGGAAGTCCACCCTAACACTTAAATTCTCACCCTGCAAACATTAATGTGAGCCAAGTTGAGCCTTATGTCTTAAAATGGAAAAAAAAAAAAATCCCAGTTTTTCTACCTTTATTTTTCAGAATCCATCCAACACATGATTTCAATTCTACTTACTTCTGAGACTGAAATGGGCCAATGGGTGTGATTCCTGAAAGCTAGTGACATCACTTCCAGGCAGGGACACTGTTCCTGTATAGCCAGTGGGCGTATACAGGACGGGAGGAGCTAATCATAGGTTCCTGCCCAGTGTTCCCTCACTGTACCCATCCACACGGGGGGGGGGGTGGTGTAGGTGCAGTCACAGGAGAAGGGGGGGGTTGTCAGTGCAGCTGGATGTCCTCTGGGGTCTCAGCTCACAGGCAACCACACTAAGGCTCTGTTTCCACTAGTGCGACTTTGGACACATAAAGTCGCATGACAAGTCACAGCCCATTGATTTTGATGATACACGTTCCCATCTATGCGACTTTGAAATTTAGCAACTTTCAAAAGGTACTTTTCTGCTTTCATGCAACTTTGAACCAAAGAGCGTAATGTTGGATCAAAGCTGCACTCAGTCGCATCAAAGTCGCACTCTAAATCATGCAACTTTGGGGTCGCAATAGTGGAAACGTGGACTAAGGTTCTGTTTCCACTAGTATGACTACTTGTCATGCGACTTTGGACACACAGTCTCATGGCAAGTCACAGCCCATTGATTTCAGTGACACACGTTCCCATCTAAGCAACTTTTAAAAATCTGCGACTTTGAAAAGGTAGCTGCAATGCTTTGATGCGACTTTGATCCATAGAGTGTGAAGTTGGATCAAAGCTGCACTCAAAGTTGCATCAAAGTCACACTCCAAAGTCGCACTCTAGCATTAGGCTACCTTTCCACTAGTGTGACTCCAAAGCTGTGCGATTTAGAGTGCGACTTTGAGTGCAGCTTTGATCCAACTTTACACTCTGGATCAGTTGCATCAAAAGTCACATCAAAGTAGTGCAGGCACCTTTTCAAAGTCACATAGATGGGAACGATTGCCGTTGAAATCAATGGGCTGTGACTTGTCATGCGACTTTGTCCAAAGTCGCTTGACAAGTCGCACTAGTTTAAACAGAGCCTTAAAAGAAGTATGGGTTTATTATTTTTATTTTGCTAATTATACTTATACTGATGCTGCAGCTATCCCCCGGCGTCTCTGCACTGAGAATCGAGCCATCGAACACCGTTGATGGCTTGGTTCTCAGTCCTCCCCGAGCAGAGCGATGCTGACTATCAGTCTGACTATCAGTCTGCCCCAGGGACTGCCTCTACTGATGTCAGTGACGTGAGCGGAGAGTTGACTTCAGACCGCTCTCCGCTTAAAATGAATCAAAGGAGTGCAAAACGAATTGCACTCCTGTGACGGGGAGGTCTGCACTGGTTATCAGCACAACCCCCCGTGAATGCCCACCCTGGACCACCAGGACTACCAGGAAAGCCCCCAACACGTGGATGACCAGGTATGTCCCCCACGGCCACTAAGAATCCCACAGTGTGCTCAATATATGCCAATCAGTGCACACAAATGGTGCCAGTCAGTGCCCTTTATGAATGCCTGCCTGATCAGTGATGTCCATCAGTGCCACCTATCAGGGGTGTGCATCTTCACTGGCCTCACAATTCGTTACGATTATCCTGTCCACGATTCGGTTCGATTCCGCGATGCGCACAGTTTTTGTCCAAAAAATTCAAGCAGTCAGAAGAGCTCCATTTTTAAAATTTTATCTGTTCTTAAAAAAAAAAGTCAACACTCCCTGCATGTAGCAAAGTGTAAACACAGCAGACAACTTAAAGAGGAGCTCCAGACTGCCACCAAATGGCTACAGGAGATGGTCAGAGACTGCAGACATAAGACGCAAAAAACACCTCCAAGACGACCACTGCCTTGCTAAAGAAGCTGAGGGTATAGGTGATGGACTGGCCAAGCATGTCTCCAGACCTAAACCCTATTGAGCATCTGTGGGGCATCCTCAAATGGAAGGTGGAGGAGCGCAAGGTCTCTAACATCCACCAGCTCTGTGATGTTGTCATGGAGGAGTGGAAGAGGACTCCAGTGGCAACCTGTGAAGCTCTGGTGAACGCCATGCCCAAGAGGGTTAAGGCAGTGCTGTTAAATAATGGTGGCCAAACAAAATATTGACACTTTGGCCCCAATTTGGACATTTTCATTTAGGGGTGTACTCACTTTTGTTGCCAGTGGTTTAGACATTAATGGCTGTTGGTTGAGTTATTATGAGGGGACAGCAAATTTTCACTGTTATACAAGATGTACACTCACTACTTTACATTGTAGCAAAGTGTCATTTCCTCAGTGTTGCCACATGAAAAGATATAAAATATTTACAAAAATGTGAGGGGTTTACTCACTTTTGTGAGATACTGTGTGTGTATATCTAGATCTAGATCTAGCTATAGATATGTATATCTGTGATCTGATTGAAAGACTTCTTTTGTATATTCAAAGTAATTCCAGTGCTGAGTGTACTCTGTTGTGTTCAAATCATTCCTGATTTCTGGTGAATGATTTGAACACAGCAGAAGCACACTGAGCACTGGAATTACTTTGAATACACAAAAGATTTCTTTTAATCGGAGCACAGATTTATATATATATTTCAAGACTATATTCACTACTTTAAAAGACTCTTTTGTACATTTATCACCACAAAGCACTGCACACCATTTTTTGTTTTATTGTCCTATTTACATGCTCACTGTGTGTGTATTGGTCAGCTTGGATAGGACAGTCTGGCATCTCCCTTACCACGTCCAGTTCCCTTGGTGTCCTCCCCGTGGCCCCCTCACCTGGCTCTACTGCTCTTCCTCATCTGTCACAATTCTGGCTGGATATGTCGTGGCCGCCCCAAACCCTTCCGGGACCAAAAGCACTGATGGCTGAACTCTCCTCCTCGGAGCTCCGTGCTCCACAAGCCGGCCGCCGCCACTCTTATCAACAGCAGCTCCAGCATGGACAGCTCTGGCTCTGACACTCCATGTCTCCGCCAACGTGCACACAGCGTGGCTCCTCACGGCCTCATTCCTTGACGCAGAGCAGCAGGGGATGATGCCAGCAGGAGGTGGGAAAAGCTGGTGCGGCTTTCGGCTCCATTCGGTCTCAGAGGCGGGGCATAGCGAGGTGCGTGGATGGCGTCATCTGAACATTGATTATTCCAGTCGTAGTATCGATGCTGCATCGTGTATTGTTGAATCGTGTTGCATCGATTCAATTATTTTAAAAAGCCCTACTATCAGTGCCCATTAGTGCCACCTATCAGTGCCCATCCATGCCACCCGTCAGTGTCACCCATAAGTACCCATCAATTCAGCATTTCGGTGCCTATGAGTGCCCATCAGTGCTGCATACTAGTGCCACCTATCTGTGTCCATCATCGGTGCCACCTCATTGGTGCCACCTCATCAGTGCTGCCTCATAAGTGCCATTGAAGGAGAAATCATATTTATTTACAAATTTTTTTTTAACAGAAACAAAGAAAAATTTTTATTTTCTCAATTTTCAGTTTTTTTTTAAATTTGTTGCGCAAAAAATAACCCCAGCAGTGATCAAATACCACCAAAATAAAGCTCTTTGTAGGACTGCACAATTGTCATTCAAAATACGACAGCGCTGAAAGCTAAAAATTGGCTTGGGCAGGAAGGGGGTATAAATGCCTGGTATAGTGGTTAATGTATTGTTCTTCGCCACAAAGGTGTAAACGGGCCCTTTAACTCGTTGCCATATGTGTGATAAATGTTTTAATAAAATTTTATTTAATTATTTTTTTTAAGCTGGCTGGCAGGAGCACTAGAGTATTAGTTTTTTTTATTCTGTTTTGCCCATTGAGTTTATAAACAACATTAATATTTGTCCCAAAGAGCTTGTAATCTCCCACTTTTGTGATATAACTCATAATGTCTGCTTTCTGTATAGAACTAATTGTTAAAACTGAAGCTGGCTCTAATCTGCATACAGACCAGCCTGAATTTTTCCCATCTTTAAATGATGGTATTATTTTGCCTTTTATTTCCATGGTTTTAGGTAATGAAGGCGTTTTCACCCATCGTCGCATTTTAATTTTTAATAAACTTTGTAGCAAGCAGGATTTAAACCTTATCTCGCAGGACAGATTTCAAGCGGTGTCATGGTGAACTGATTTAGAAGAATGCTAGGACGAGTGGTTGGAAATAGGGTATTTCTGCTTGACTTGCTGCAGAGTTTGGAAGAACTTGACGCCACAACAGAGGTTATTTGAGTATGGAATTAACTTTTACATTTTTACATCATCTTTGTAGCCTAGGCCAGGATCTGTACTTACTGGATAGACACAACTTGCAAAATATTGCACATAAAGTTTTGTTTTCTCTCTGATATGTAAATGATGGATTAAAACGTTAGGTTTTCATGATAGAGAAGGGGGCCACAAGATCACCAATATGGATGGTCTACACTAAAAATGATTAAATATCAATGTTTTTTATCGGAGGCGTATGCTACAGAAATTGTTTTTGAAGAAGAAAGTAACATTTCTTTCATTTGTAAGTAACATGCTTTTAATAATAGACTTTAGTAAATATTTCCGATTCGATTCTGTCAAATTGATCCCAAACCTCAAGCAAACGATACATTACAGTAACAAAAAAATGTGTATTCTTATATTTGCAAAAGCGGCAACAGAATAACAAATTTTCCTAGCGTTTAGCTTTAAGGAATACCGCATTTTCCTCCCTCTAACCCCAGCCTTCTGATTTCTGACTGTTTCAGTGTAATAGCAGCAGCAAACTGATAGGGGCACCCTGTTAGAATATTATTCCAAATTCATAATTCGGCACTTAAAGGTGTTATATTCATGGCAAGCTTGCAAAACATATTTGGTTTTATGATTAGTCATAATAAATATAGTATGTGTGAATGACCTTGATCAATTGATTTGATATGATTCTTCATCTAAAGCTGAGTATTGCTGGAAGTTTCTGATGTATGAGAATGACATATAAGGTATCTTGGTAGAGAATGTCATGAGAAGACAAAAATAGACACGTATCTACGTAGCTAGAGGAATAATACATATTTGTTTATATCCTGTTAAGTTAGTTTAGTGTAGTCTCAGTCATATTAATAAGTATTAGTATATAGTTAAAGTTGGTATTATGTGTTCATATTAGTAGATGTTTGGTTATACGACGTTACATGATCAGCACATTACTTCAAGTATAGTGTGTTACACCTGGGCTTGTCAATCAAACTCTATATAACTCTCTGAGTTAGTATCTCCTTTTGTATAGCATATTGCTGAAGTTAGCAGAAATGAATGTGTGCCATACAAGGTTCTAAGCCTTTGTGAGGTTATGACGTTCACATGTAACATATAAAGCCAACGCTTCCATATTGAAGGTCGGACAGACACACACCCACTAGGAGAGATGACACAGACATAGTTACACAAAGACTTTGACAAATTGGAACAGCTGAATTCTCCCAGAAGTCTAAGAATGTCATTCCCTGCTTCTTTTTGGTTACACAAGACAGCATGGAGACAGAAGGCAGCAGCCATGAAGCACACATGCTTTTATAAGCTTATTACAGCTTTATAACTATTTATTCTATTTCATATATTTTTACCTACTCTGAACTGAACTATTATACTTTTTACATTGTATTTATGATGCCAACTGTGTGACAATAAACTCACACTTTGCTTTTAAGTCAGTCTATCAATGCTATTCATCCAGAAACACCCTTGATATACAGGAATATTCAATATTATTTATATTCTTCACAAACCTCTGCTCATTTTGCTCTCTTCCTTTTAGCAGAACATTTTGGCTGAACATTTTAATGCAGTACACCTGATTGGTTCATAGTCCTGCTCTTCCTTTTCTCTAAGTGCTGCTGCATAAGGAATTGCAGGAGGCTGATGCCCAGTCAAAATCAGGTTAATACACTATTTCCACCCTACTAGTTGCTTTTAAAAATAATTCCCAGCTGCATTCAGAAAAAAAACACACACATACTAGCTCTTTATGAAATACTTACCTTAGAACGAAGCCCTCCAGCGGTGCCTGCACACCACTGAGACAGCTGACATCTTCCCCAGTGTTTCTTCCGAGTTCCGATGCTCTGAGTGGCCAGAGCAACGATGACGTCGTGGCACAGGCTCTGAGGGTCCAGCCCGTTAAGTCGGACCTTCAGAGCGCATGCACCGGTGACATCATCAGCTGCATACACTCTGAATATCTCCTAAACTGTGCAAGTTTAGGAGATATTCACAGTACCTATAGGTAAGCCTCCTTATAGGCTTAGCTGTAGGTACAATAACAGAAAAAAACCTTTACTTCCTCGTTAAGCTTTCATTTACTTTCAAGATAGGACGTATCATAGTTTTACACTGAAATCTTAAACTTGGTTCAGCAAATTCTCTGTGTATTACCAGACAGGCCCCCTCTGTCTTTGTGCATTTTGTAATGAAGACAAAGGTTGAGAAAGAGAGTTTAAAAAAAAAAAGTAATAACAAACAGGCTGACTTTGTTCTCAGACATTAACGAGATACTAAACAGACGTGTTCAGTACCTTATCTCTGCATCACTGTTGTGTGGTCACATGCGCTTTCCCTTTTCTTTGGCATTTGCAGGGATATATCTTTGAGGGGGGGCTTCTATTACTCTGATGTATGCTCTCTACAGTATGAGTCTTTGTCTGCACAGCCCTGATTGGTGCTGTGCCCATCCCATGACTAAAAAAGAAGTTTCAGAAGGGCAATAAATATTAAATTAGAAATATCAAAAACCTGTTTTTTAGCTCTATATAAAGCATTATTGAACAACAAATGTGTATTTTTTTTTGCATTAATATGGTATAGGCAGAGTCAGAGATGATTGACACTAGCTTTCTTTTTGTTCAGGCATCATCTGCGTCCAAGGCTTTTTTTTTTTTTTTCTTTTCAGATATTAGCAATTACATTTGATATATTTAATATCTATTTTTTAACTCCTAAGCTTTTTTTTTGAGTTTCTTAGTGAATGTAATCAATCGGCATACTATATCTCGCCCTCATAGTGTTTAGCATTAGGAGGACATGCAGAGGAGGAAGGGAAGGACAGTGTATTTCACCACTGTGTATACACCCACATGTGTGACTCTATACTCGACCCGCGCAGATAAGAAGGAGGAGGAAATGAAAAGCTTAGAAAGGAACTGAAACAGGAACATTCTCAGTAGATGACAAAAGCTGGTCTATACAATATCAGGCTGTAATGGGGCCGCAGATAAGGCAGGATGAACCAGGTATATTTTACTCTACACAAAGCAAATGCTTTAGTGGCTTTGTGAATATGCACACTCTGGTATATAGCATGTCATCAGAGTTTTTCTGGGTTTAATGACTATTTAACTTTAAGACCAGAGATGTTCTGATTTAATTTATTGCAGTTGGATCTGTTGGTACTGTAATTAAGTCCTGTGATGATGGGAACCTTTTTCCTCTCAAAGTAGTATTTATAGGTTTGGCTTTTGCGCTAAGAGATCGGGAGATGGACATTTGCAACACATATAAGAAAAGTGTGTTGATAATATTCTGTAAGCCAATGAACATCTATAACCAAGAGAGGCTGCCAGTTGCCCTTTCTGTATGAAATACATATGAAGTTTAAAATGTTAGGCTTTTTGTCCACATAGGCAAGATTTAATGTTTTCATAATTCTTTCTGGTGCTTGACAACATGGGATAGGGACAGTCTGATCTTTGTGAATACTTACATGTTTTAGATTTTACCAAAATGTTTTAATATCTGGATAAATTATTATTGCAGACAGTACTGCTTCCCATTGCAGGTTCATGGTCTCCTATGGCTTTACTTGTACACTTGCTTGAAGCTGTTTAGCTGAATGTTTAGTGTTGGCTTTTTTGCCTGCCACTATCCCATTTGCATATCATTTTGTAGTGTTAGCTGTAGAGTAACTGAACGGGTTAGGGTTAGCCTGTGCCATGCTTCAGAATTGAACCCATCCTAGATAACCACAGCGTATACCTAGGCCAGTAAAATTGCTTTAGTATGTTCTGAGCTACCCCTGACTTCATGTCATTTATTAAGTTTGGTATGTTTACAGCAAAGTCTAACATATAATCTTTAACATCAATCTAATAGCTAAAAAAAAAAAAAAAACAAAACAAAAAAAGTAGATATAAAAGAAATTTACATACCTTCTTTCTAAAAAAAATGAACGGTAATACACCAATCAGTCTCAAAAACACTTGCCCCTTTGATCAATATTTTTTTATTGAATTCTAAAGACAATACAAAACAATGCAAAACAAAGAATAGATGCAAAGACAAATATAAGTGTCCAATGAGTGAGACAAACAGTACAACTCAATGACCATGACTGAATCCGGTTAAACAGTACACAAGAGCTCAACAATGCTTAAGGAACAATGATGCTTTAGACTAATGTGACCATGGCTGCCAAAGATTTTGTGCTTTGGTGTGGTGACCCCTACTTTAGGCTATCATTAATTCCTAACTGGAATGTATGTTCACCAAATCAAGAGTGTTTTTAATTGAGGGAGATTACAACATGAGTTACAACATGTTTTAAAGGTAGAGGAATAGTTTCTATTGACAAATTTAGTAGAGCTAGGGCAGGTGAAGGGGGTATGGAGCATTGAAAAATATCTTCCAAGATCTGAAAGATAGTGTCCCAGTAAGAGCTTGTGAAAGCGCTGCGTAAACTGTTGGCGCTATATAAATCCTGAATAATAATAATAATAATAATGAAAGGACAGGACCAGAAAATGTGAAATAAGTCTCCTCTTGCTGTGTTACATCTCCAACAGGAATCAGATATACTAGAGCTGAAGGATGCTTGTTTTGTGGGTGTAAGATACCAGCGTTGAGTTATTTTTTTGGAAAGTTCCCAAAGGGCGGAGCATTGAGTGGATTAATCGATTGGAATGCTTTTCTCCATTTATGCTCAACACTTGCCCCTTTGGTAGGATATTACCTTGGTGTATTGTCACTCAGTGTTCTGTAGTGGTAAACTTCAGTAAGAGTGGCATTACTATAATTCGTGTCCATGTTGATTGGTCTCATTCGTAATGTTAAGCTAGTAGGTGGCACAAGCAATTTTTTATTTTTTTTGTCAAATAATGTTTTATTGAACATTTAGACAGTTTCTAGAAATAGGTTACAGGTGTATAGATCGTATGGCTATACAAGAAAAGAGAAGGTTGTAATGCAATAAAGATAACCAATGCAGCGCTGAGTCCTGTTTTCTGTCCATCAAAGAAAATTGAGGATCCTATAACAATACTATCCGTTTATCTTGTCACTCTTAAAGAGGAAGTAAACACTACTGTAATTCAGCTGTGTTTTTTTTTTTTTTTAATTTGCAAAGTAGCATGCATCGCATACTAGCACATTATGTAACGCTTATCTGCAAACTAAGCACTTGTTGTCACTGCTGCAGGCCGCAAACATCTTCGACCGTCTTCTTTCCAGGTCCGCAGGCTCCAGCTTTGTGACTGGCCAGAGCCATATGATGTCACCCCCTTGCATGCACTCGGGAGCCGCCGGTCTTGGCACAGGGCTCTGAAGAAACAGCACCAGCGACCGTTCCTTAAGAGAGCATGTGCCGATGACGTAATCAGCACAGTATACAGTAAATATCTCCTAAACGGTGCAAGTTTAGGAGATATTTACAGTACCTATAGTTAAGCCTTATTATAGGCTTACCTATACAGTGAGGGAAAAAAGTATTTGATCCCCTGCTGGTTTTGTACGTTTGCCCACTGACAAAGAAATTATCAGTCTATCGTTTTAATGGTAGGTTTATTTTAACAGTGAAAGACAGAATAAAAACAAAAATATCCAGAAAATTGCATTTCAAAACCGTTATAAATTGATATTCATTTTAATGAGTGAAATAAGTATTTGATCCCCTATCAATCAGCAAGATTTCTGGCTCTCAGGTGTCTTCTGTACAGGTAACGAGAGCTGTGATTAGGAGCATTCTCTTAAAGGGAGTGCTCCTAAACTCAGCGTGTTACCTGTATAAAAGACACCTGTCCACAGAAGAAATCAATCGGATGCCAATCTCAACACCATCTCCAAGACCAAAGAGCTGTCCAAGGATGTCAGGGACAAGATTGTAGACCTACACAAGGCTGGAATGGGCTACAAGAACATCGCCAAGCAGCTTGGTGAGAGGGTGACAACAGCTGATGCGATTATTCGCAAATGGAAGAAACACAAAATAATAATTTCCCTCCGTCTGGGGCTCCATGCAACATCTCATCGTGGAGTTTCAATGATCATGAGAATGATAAGAAATCGGCCCAGAACTACACGGGAGGATCTTGTCAATGATCTCAAGGCAGCTGGGACCAAAGTCACCAAGAAAACAATTGGTAACACACTATGCCGTGAAGGACTGAAATCCTGCAGCACCTGCAAAGTCCCCCTGCTGAAGAGAGCACATGCACAGGCCCGTCTGAAGTTTGCTAATGAACATCTGAATGATTCAGAGGAGAACTGGGTGAAAGTGTTGTGGTCAGATGATACCAAAATCAAGCTCTTTGGCATCAAATCAACTCGCATGTTGGAGGAGGAGGAATGCTGTCTATGACCCCAACACCACCCCCACCATCAAACATGGAGGTAGAAACATTATGCTTTGGGAGTGTTTTTCTGCTAAGGGGACAGGAAAACTAAACCGTATCAAAGGGACAATGGACGGAGGGCCATGTACCGTCAAATCTTGGGTGAGAACCTCCTTCCCTCCGCCAGGGTATTGAAAATGGAACATGAATAGGGTATTTCAGCATAACAATGACCGAAAACACACGGCCAAGGCAACAAAGGAGTGACTCAAGAAGAAGCACATTAAGGTCCTCCAGACCTTAATCCTAGAGCTGCACGAATAATCATTTAGAATCGAGATTGCAGTTTATTCCCCCTCGCGATCTTAACGCATTTTCCCGATTCTTTGCAGAGTTCTCTGCTCAAGCCGACAGCTGTCAAAAAACCAAAAACAGGCAGTCTGCCAAGTTTCACAACATTCCTCAGCAGCTGAGCTAACTGTTAACATTGTAACATTTTGTTCTTTTAGAACAGGCAGGGCCATAGTTTGGAGATCCCTGCTTTAGATTGAAGGAATGAACCTTGGTCTGTAAATGAGGGAAGTTTAACCACTTGTTGAAATCATTATTTTTTGCTAGGAAATACTTAGAACCCCCAAAAATTATATATACTTTTTTAGCAGAGACCCTAGAGAATAAAATGGTGGCTGTTATTATGTAATATTTTATGTCGCAATGTATTTGCGCAGTGGTCTTTCATATGCAATTTTTTGGAAAAAAAAATACGCTTTAATGAATAAAAAAAAAAATACAGTAAAGTTAGCCTAATTTTTTTGTATAATGTGAAAGATGACTTTACACCGTGAGAATCGTGATCTTTATTCTAAAAAAATAAATTGCGATTCTCATTTTTTCCAGAATCGTGCAGCTCTACTTAATCCCATAGAAAATATGTTGAGGGAGCTGAAAGTTCGAGTTGGAAAACCTCGGCCTTGAAACCTTAATGACTTGGAGAGGATCTGCAAAAAAGAGTGGGACAAAATCCCTCCTGAGATGTGGGCAAACCTGGTGGCCAACTACAAGAAACATCTGACCTCTGTGATTGCCAACAAGGGTTGTGCCACTAAATCATGTTTTGCGAAGGGCTTAGATACTTATTTCACTCATTAAAATGCAAATCAATCTATAACTTTTTTGAAATGTGTTTTTTCTGAATATTTTTGTTCTGTGTCTCACTGTTAAAATGAACCTACCATTACAATTATAAACTGATCATTTCTTTTTCAGTGTGGGCAAATGTACAAAATCAGCAGAGGATCAAATACTTTTTTGCCCTCACTGTAGGTACAAACATTTGAGGGAGGTTTACTTCCTCTTTAATTCAGGCCCCATAAATCCTGAGGGGACCTTTAAAAGGGTAAGCCTGAGTTACAAGGTATAAATAGAATCAACAAGACCGATTACAAAACAGAGAAAGAGTTGAGTATTAGCAGAAGTGTGACCAGTGAGGTCCAGACATGGTCAAGTAATGGTAAAAGGGAACCTCAAAGCCAAACTACTTCTCACACATCTAAAAGTGTCCTAAGAAGGCACAATGGGTTTTAATCACTCAGATTTGTTGCATTGGGCTCTGCCAATTAACAGTCACATTTCATAATGTTTTTGGTCTCAATTTACATTTTGGGCTAAATATTTTTGGTGGTTCTAATTATTAAAAAGTAGTGTTGAAAAAATCTTTAAAGTTAAATGTACTTTATTAAGCACACAAACAAGGATTAATAAATTATATTGAGAAAAGCTTGTGTTTGAACAAGAGAGAAATATTAACCTGCTATGCCACTAATCAGCTTCATTATTTGAAACATGTTAGGAACTTATTATGACTAATTACCCACAGCTTCAGGATTGGCAGGAAAAATGGAATACAGTGGTTGTCTTTATAACCATACAAGGGATAGATAAGATGGGTCTACTCCTCCCTTCATGTAACAAGGCTTTCTCTTTCCCAGCAGCAGGTAATTACTACAAAGAGATTTCTGTGCATGTCAAGTGCTCTAGAGAGGTTAATTCTGTTACCAGTTGTGTTTTCTCTTCCCTTAGCGGATTCCAAAGCATGTTATCCAGCAAAGACAATAGAGATGCTGGTGTTGTCACAGGCAGGCAAGAATACTAGTTCGATTTGATTTCTAAACTCTTCTCTCCTTGCTCATTCAGAGTTTCAATATCTGGTATCTCTCATGTTGGCTTGAAATGCATCTGAAGTCTCCAGGTGACATAATGATTCATAATCACTGGTGATTAGAGAGGTCTGCTCATGTCCTCTGCAATCCCCTCGCTTGTATGTTTATTGATCTGGAGTTTTATGCCAATATGTCGGAGGTTAACCGAATTGTGGAGATGAAAATGTATTAATATTTGTATATATGGAAGTAAAACATTATTTTGATTTGAGCCTAGGGGGACATGGCCCAAGAGTGATTTTAATTTATCTTTATCACATTGTCTCTGATGTTTAGTTCCCAGTTCTTGGATTTTTTATTTGTTTTAGACAAGGGAGACTGGGGAGTAGGAATTAATATTTTGCAGCTCTAAGTAGGGAAAATGTAGAAACCTCTGATAGCCTTAATCCTATGTGGTCTTTGGTGAGCTGTTTCTCTCAGATTGTGTCAGCTTGGTTCTGTTTCAGATTTGTTTTAGTATAGTAATGATAACCTGACAATGTGTAAGGTTTTTAACTTTTAAATATTCTTTTTTGTTTTCACAGATACAAAACATACATTTAAAACTTACACCAACATGGTTTCCCCAGGGTACTAGATTAGTCTTTTCCTGTATGCCTCCTCCATTTTCCCCCACCCTCTCTCGAGGAGGGGAATCTTGCTTCATTCGACTGTGTCTTGAACTGGGCGCACAGGGTGTGCCTGACCTGTAAACACCTATAGAATGAGTAATTTGGTATCCCGTACTTTCTCCTCAAATGATTACAAAGCGTTGCCCTCGTACAATTGAGCCAGTCGCCTTATACCCTGCTTTTCCCATTCCTTAATCTTCCCCATGACCAACAGCTCTTGCAAGTGCTTGTAATTCCAAAGGGGGGGAGTATTCTATTTCCCCCTTATACCCCATCAATATCTTAACTGACTGCCATATTTTAACCACTTACGGTGTGACAAAGTATTGCAACAACCACCATTTTATTCTCTAGGGTGTTAGAAAAAAAATGTATAATGTTTGGGGTTCTAAGTAAGTTTCCCCATTAATTCCAACCATAATGTACTGGTCCCCCCCCCAGTTTGCGGTCAGCACAAGTGGTGAATGATCTGACACCCCCCTTGGCCAGTACGCTATGCTTTTTACTAGCCACGATGCTTCCCCATTTCCTAGGGCCATATCTATTCTGGAGAGAGTAGTGTGAACCTGAAAAACAGATTTTTGGATTTTGGATTTTAAGTTCTCCAAATATCACACCATCCAACCTCCTCCAGAAATTGACATAAGCGACCCTCTGACACCCTATCCGTGCATACCCCAGGCGGGAACCTGTCTAATCTTTTATCAAGGACCTTGTTAAAATCCCCCACCACTATAACCGGAATGCCTACCTTATCCTCTACAAATTCCATTAATCTGTACAATATCTCAAGTTTAAATGGAGGTGGAAAATAAACATTTGCCTGCACGTATGGTATATTCTCTATTGAGCAATACAAAAAAAAAACATGACCTAATTCATCTATGCTGATCTCTCTGCAGGAAATTTCCTGCTCCAAAATTGTGTCAGTGTCCTTTGACAGGTGCGTCTCCTGCAGACAGAGCAGTCCCACTCCATACATCTCCAATGTACAAAAGACTGTCTTTTTTGACTGGGTCACCCAGCCCCCGGACATTCCAGGAGCCTATGTTAAATGTTCTTGACTGCATTAAAGAATAAAAAATAAAATAAAAATGAGAAAAAAGGGAAAAAAAGAACCAACAGGAAGAATCAACCCGCTGGGATTACTTTCAGTATTGTTTCTTATTAATCGTGTTTGACCTTCAAGTGCATTCTTCTTTATCGTGCCCTTAAAAAAAAAAAAAAGCCAACAGGAAGAACCAACCCGCTAGGATTACTTTCTGTATCATCTCTCATTAATCATGGTTGACCATCTAGTGCATTCTTTTTTATTATCGTGCCCTTCAACATTTTTGACTTTATCCTACTCTCTCCATTAATATCTATATCCCTACCCTGTGATTGAGTTGTGATGCTATTCTCTACTGCCCCCCCCCCCCTCATATCCCCCTCCCCTCTTCTCACCCTCCCCCTTACCCCCCCCTCCCCACACCAAACTGGGCTTGCCCTAGGGTCTTTGCTCGTGACCATTTAATACTAACAATACCAACCCATCTTCTCGTGCCCTTCCAATAATACGTTCAATTTTGTTGTTTTGCCTTCCCTCTCACTCTTTTCCCTCCCCCTCCCTCCCACCATCACCAAATTTATCAAAAATACCTTTTTTACAAAAATACCCCACACGTACTTTGTTACCTTCCTCCTAGGTGTAACTCCCCACTCAGCCCCCTATCCAATATACACTTAACTATAAAAAAAACACAGTCCAGAACACAAATTACTATTTTTTGGTTTATCTATACTCTATATCAGCTACAGTCTATAGATTCTTCTTAAGATATAAAAATGAAAAGAAAGGTGCCTCTAAGTGCAGTATGCAAAATTTAATAAAGTGCACAAAGGGTTAAAAGCACTTACAAGATCGTTGAGTGTTAAAAGACATCATAAAATCTGGAGTCCTCATCTGTGGCATGTGTCCATCCTCAGCATGGTGGTAGAGAGCAGTGTAGAGCCTTCCAGCAGCTGTAAAGCGTTCACATACGTGTTGGAGAGAGGAGGCAGCAGGGAAGCCTGTATTCACTGCGGGACATATGAGGCTGATGGTGTCAGTGGAGAGAAGGGGGCGGTAACGGGTTTCGGAGCACGTGTGGCTCCTTCGTCAGACGAAGTGGTCTAATGAAGGAGCCACACATGCTCCCAAACGCGCTACCCCCCCATCTCTCCATTAACACCATCAGCCTCGTATATCCCAGTGCGACACAGGCTTCTGTTGAAGGGGCATATTTGTAAAAGGTATGCCAATCGTCTCCCGATTAGCACTCTCAGCCAATGCCCACAAGGTGCTTCAAGCCTTTATCTGAGTATTCTATTTGGGCTCTTTAAACGTCTGTTTTTATTGTAGATCTGTTGGAAGTTCTATGGTGTGGCCCACCCCTCAGTTTTATTGTTTGCGTCTTTTCCAAGGACACCCTTACCTCCCTTTGTACCTTGATCAGAGTACACAAGGTTATATGGGGTAAACATTTTTTTGCTAGTGTCCAGGGTAGCAGCATGTAACCCATGGTCTATGAATACAAGTCCTGTACTGTGCTCCAAGTTCAGAAACTTTTTTTTGGGGGGGTATTGGTGGTCTAGATATGATGTAACAACTTTTAGATATCAGCCACAGAGAGATTGCATTGTTTTACTTTGCAATTCTCTGATGATTTTTGCCACATAGCAAGCAGTCACATGTCTTGTATGACATCTCACAGTGGTCATCTTCTCTTGATATGGCTGTTCATACCTTCTGAAATTTTTGATGTGTAAAGTTAGAGATTTATAAACAAACAGCTGTTGCTTCTACTGTTTAATTCATAGCTGTCACTAATCACTCACCAGGAAGTGTGTTTTAGGGCCTGTTTTCAAGTGTTGATCAATACAAAGAACAAGTTACAGTACACCTGCTTCAGTGTGTATGATTACAAGCCATTACAAGGGTGCGCAGGGGTACTCTCTGGATGAGGGAAGTTGCATCATGCTCTGAATAATGTTCTGGTAATTAGCATTCTGCTATATCCAAACAGAAGTACATTCTTTCATCATGTCATTACCTATTTTAATTTAGGCAAGCCATCTGTCTTCAACAACTTCAAATTTCCTATTCCATTTACTGAACGCCACTGTGCTAACAACTCCCTGTATGGCGATTTAGGCTAGGAAGAGCCTAAACTTTAACTTTATTTTACAGATAATAATGTGGCTGATTACACATTTTATAATAATGACCAGTTGCAGGTTCCCAAGTTTCCCTATTGATCTTAATCTAATCTCTAGTGATTTAGGGCCAGTTCACACCATAAAAAGGCAGTCTGGGTGTGTTTTCCAGGTGCTTTTCTGCATGCATGTTTTTGATGCGTTTCAGTGCATTTTTGATGCTTTTAGGTGCATTTTTGATGCAGTCCAGTGTATTTTTGTCCCCTTCTTTTTTTCTTAACCCTAAATAAGGATGTGTGTTCCAGTGCATTTTTGGTGCATTACAGTGCATTCCAATGTGTTTTTGATGCTTTTTACAGCGTTCCAGTACAGTCCAGTGCAGGAAAAATGCAACATGTTCTACTTTTTTTTTTCTGGAATTGGAAAGCACTAGCACTGCAAGCACTGGTGTAAACTATGCCATTAAAAGCCATATAAATGTGTTTTTGATACAGAAAAAAAACGCACTGCACTGCATGTGGTGTGAACTGGCCCTAAGTAAAATCATTTTCTCTGGAGTTTTTCACAAACTAGTGAACGCTCATTTTTGCTCGGTCACTAGTCTTCGGTGGCCTTGATTTACTTGATTTTTACAGCATTTCAAAACAAGTAATAGATATGGGTATTTTCAAGTTTTATTTAAGTGCCACTTAATGAAACAGAAGAAAAACGAACAAACAGCATTGTAATCTGGACCACAAAGTATGAGGCTTAAGAAGATGTCGTCGGTCTGATACTAAATAAGAGTTTGTATCAGAAGGGTGAAAAGAGCAGAGTGGAGAAGAAGAAGAAAAGGAATGAATGGGGAGCACATTGTTGATAGAGAAGGGTGGGGAAACGAGAGAGGGAGGAGTAGAGAAGGAGGCAAGAGACAGAAGGTCTTCTGCTATTGCATAAGCTCGTGATAAGGTGAATACATTCTATACAGGGAGAGCAGGGTAGCAGTATGTGATCCACGGGTCCCAGATCTTGAGATATTTTTGTATGGCTGTTTGTGAAAATTCTTGTTAATTGTTTGCTTACCAAGAAACTGCTAAGTCTAGTCTGAACATCAGAAAAACAGCTGAACTTAACATCCTGCCACATACGCAGTTCCTAATTTACTTTATAGTTTAAGCAACCAAGATAGCCATTGCAATGGCTTGGAAGAGCACTGTAGTCAACTTGGCCCTGTTGAAGCGCAAGTTGACTTGGATTATGCTTAATGAAAAAATTGTGAGTGTCCTGCGGGATCAGCAAATACTTTTTGATAACAAAATAGGGGGTGGCAGGCCCCCCTAGGTTTGAGAGAGCAGTGCCACATCCAATAAACAGATAAATATAAAGATGGGTTCCCCTAAGCGGACTTTTTAGGCACTTTTAAGAAAATAGAAGTATTGAAGGAGTATAGCAAAATATTAAAAATTAACAAACTTTATTTAAAGACAAATTGTATTAAAACATTGTGTACATTATTTTCAACGAAACAGCATATTGAAAAAGTTCATTACTGTCACCGCACAGTGAATTTAAGAAGAGGCTCTTTTCACACCCAGCGCATTAACGGGATATACAGTATTTTAGTCCTTCAGGGGTGTAGAAGAGAAGAAAAGAGAAGTTCATCTGGGGTAATTAAAATGTAGAATAAGTAAATTACCATGACATGTAGATACATACAGTTATCCACTTGAAGTTAAATAATTGACAGATCACTTACATAGTATTTGGAAGTGAAGTAATTATTGGTATGTTTCGTTAAGTTGCATTAAGAACCTGAGGTTGGGATAGCACTGGACAATTAATGCTGGTGGGGTTGCTGTCCCTTTAACACCATGATCATCATAAAGTAATATGGGAGTATATCACGTAATTGTATCCTCGTTCAGAGGGTGTTTTCCCCTGTGTTCCGCGGATGCATATCGGCCAGAGTGGTATACTGAGGCAAACAATGGAATCCCTGAGAGTAAAGAAGAAATTAAGATAAGTCTAAGCGGGTTGTAATGAATGTTAAAGAGTAAAAATGAGATTGAAAATTGAATAATGGGGCGGGAGGTAAAAAATTGTTATATAAATACCATATATCGGATGTAGATTGGTGCGAGTGTAGTAAGAAATGATTGCCAGTCAAGTTGGTAACTGAAAGCAAACAATATATGAAAATTGTATAGTACTATGCTGTTAAGGGTAATTGAGAGTAAATTTGGAAAATAAACATAAAAAATAAATAATAAAGAGTAATAATGAATTTAGCAAGTGATAAAAGTGAGATTCATGATGATACCAATGTAGTTAACATTGCAGTGTAAAAGTACTGGTCAATAGTAACATAGTAGAGTATTCATCATGGGGACGTTTAAACAGTCAGTATAGATAAATACATAATAAATCCCTGATTATCAGCTGTACAGATCAGTGTATATATATAGTGTCTAAACATATCATATGAATGACTTTGGTTATAGATATTAATAGCATTTGGGAACGGACTGCTGACCAGGGATTATATTGGTAAAAGAGTGAAGTAAAAAATAGCCAGTACAATAGGGTGGAACCTTACCTTTTTCTTAGGACAAGTTTAAGTAGACCAGTCACACATCCTGGCATGCAGCATATGCAATGCTCAAGCTGAGAATGGGAAGATCTGGTGTGTATATAGGGTGAACTTGCATCAGCTGGCGCAGCTAACCGCGCTCAGCTGGGTGTTGAAGTTCGTTGCCAGGGAGACCTGGACGCTGCCTCCTGGGTCAAGGGTGCGTGGAGCAGCCCCAAGCACGTTGGAGCGGCGTCACGCACACCCGATCCACCGACACGATTTACCACAGCGGTGGATCACGCATGTCCGCCGGAGTAGCAAGATGGAGGATGTGGGCGGAGATTTGAAACGTCCAGCCAGCCTCTCATAGCGCCGCCCAGATAGTGAGTCTGGGCGGCTTTCCGTGCCGGGCAACCACTCTGGCCAATCGCACCCAGGGGAAATCTGAAGGGAAAACGAGGGATAGTAAAATAATGGAGACCATGGCCAAAATGTATTCAAGTCAGGGAGTTGTAAAGGCACATATATTTGCTAAGTTTGGATGTTAACATAGGAGCAGCAACATAAATTGATGGTAAAAAGTAAATATACAAAATTATACCTTTTGTGAGCGGGGACTTGAGAATGGGCAGGACTAGTTGATAAGAGACAAAATATAATGAGATTGTACATTTTGCAAACAATGATATGGAGACAAACAGTTAATGATGGTAGAGATTGTACATTTTCTAAACAAATATATATAGCAAATGCAGCAATATGTGGCATGATAAACATGAAGAACAGACACTAGGCACAAATTAATCATTTCATAAGCAAAAATGTATAATGGGCACAGCAGTATGTAACGCAGCAGTGTATAACATAATAAACCTGAAGGATAAACATTAAATCACAACAATAGGAAAGTATTGGTCATCCTGTGTTTCAAGGAGCATATCCATAACCATATACATTTTCACATGTCTAATCACATATTTAATTTGTTTTTATTGTAGAATGTGCATATTGTATATTGCACATAAGCCCAAAGGCGTATAGAAGATTTCAGTGAGCATGTATGTCCACACTGTAAAAATACATTTGTGAAACTGAGAATATTGAAGACGTATAGGTTATGGTTTAGGAACAAGTGAGGCATTTCATACACATATAGGCAACAATGACACTGAATCAATGTATTCATAGCATATCTCAAGGTATCATAACCTAATTGATATGACCCAGTACAAAAAATGTATTAGGAATAGTTGGAGTTTATTTTTCCATCCCGCCGGAGCAGAATCCTTCGAGGAATGGTTTAAAGCAAACCGCTTCATTTAGGCCTGGAGATAGGGTGGCCTTTAATAAATAGATCCACCTCAGTTCTCTTTGGAGGAGGACCTTATTCCAGTCGCCCTCCCTAGGGCTGGGGTGTATCCGGTTTAGTATTAGGAATTTAATCCTAGGGAAGATTCCCTAGGATTAAATTCCTAATACTAGACCGGATACACCCTAGGGGGGGGCGACTGGAATAAGGTCCTCCTCCAAAGAGAACTGAGGTGGATCTATTTATTAAAGGCCACCCTACCTCCAGGCCTAAAGTAAGCGGTTTGCTTTAAACCATTCCTCGAAGGATTCTGCTCCGGCGGGATGGAAAAATAAACTACAACTATTCCTAATACATAATACATTTTTTGTACTGGGTCATATCAATTAGGTTACTCTCCTTATTCTTCCCATTCCCCCCGCGTAATATTAATATGTGGGGTTGTCTCTATGTCTGTATGATACCTTGAGATATGCTATGAATACATTGATTCAGTGCCATTGGTGTTAAAGGGACAGCAACCCCACCAGCATTAATTGTCCAATGCTATCCCAACCTCAGGTTCTTAATGCAACTTAAGGAAACAGACCAATAATTACTTCACTTCCAAATACTATGTAAGTGATCTGTCAATTATTTAACTTCCAGTGGATAACTATGTATCTACATGTCGTGGTAATTTACTTATCATTCTACATTTTAATGACCCCAGATGAACTTCTCTTTTCTTCTCTTCTACACCCCTGAAGAAGAAATAAAACACTGTATATCCAGAAACGCGTTGGGTGTGAAAAGAGCCTCTCCTTAAATTCCCTGTGTGGTGACAGTAATGAACTTTTTCAATATGCTAATGTTTAGTTGAAAATAATGTACACAATGTTTTAACACAATTTGTCTTTAAATAAAATTTGTTAATTTTTAATATTTTGCTATACTCCTTTAATACTTCTGTTTTCTTAAAAGTGCCTAAAAAGTCCGCTTAGGGGAAGCCATCTTTATATTTATACTTTTTGATAAGATATGGAAGCCCTCGCTCACTTATTTTATAAGTACCAGATGATTACTGGCAATTGGATATGTAGTCGGTGGGGAGCTTCTGGATGGATGGCATTCTTTTCTTTCCTCTTGTATTTCTCCTTTTCTCCCTTTTCCTTTCTTTTACCCCCTTTCTTTTTATTTACCAACAATGTTGCATATTGTATGGCCTTATTGTTACCTTTTTTGTTGGGTGAATATCCTCACTTAAAATATTGGTTCCAGTTCTCCTAACAATATTTCAGAATGTTTAAAACAACAATAGTGCCGCGCTGTCCCTACATCCAAGTGTCTCCTATATATTATAGTCAATAAACATTTTAAATGGATAAAAAATGTGAAAAAACAGATAAATAGAAATTAAGTGAAAAATAAACCTGCAAAGTAAAAGTCCTCCAGTGCACATCCTTTGTGAACTTCTTAATTTTGGTTAATCCGTGCGATAGTGCTCCACATATAATCAAAGTGCCACCACTCTTGTGCTCCCCTCCACCCCCCCAGTGGTATTATCCTCACCTCAGGGATTGTGACCTCACGTCCGGGGAGAGGACGGTGTTGGCAGCAGCAGCCTCATGAGGAGCGAGGAGTCGCTGACAGATAAACTTGGTTGTGAGGTCACAATCCCTGAGGTGAGGATAATACCACTGGGGGGGAGCACAAGAGTGGTGGCACTTTGATTATATGTGGAGCACTATTGCATGGATTAAGCAAAATTGAGAAGTTCACTAAGGACATGCACTGATGGACTTGTGTTCTACTAGGCACTGAATGACTTTTATTTTGCGTGTTTATTTTTCACTTCATTTCTATTTATATCTTTTTTTTCACATTTGTTATCTATTTAAAATGTTTATTGAACACAATATTTCAGAGAAACTTGGATGTAGGGACAGCGCAGCACTATTGTTTTGAATATATTTTGGCACATGCATATTGGACTGTGAACAGTGTCAGCAGCCGGATTTATATATTTAATTGTTTGTAGATTGCAACAAGGCATAGTGAACACACGGTAGCTCACAAGGCTTTTACACATATTACAATATTTTAGAATGTGTTGGATGTAAACAATATTAAAGTTGGTTCTCCGTTTTGAACTTTTTAATGACATTTTTCTGTTGAAAAACCAAAAACGATTGAAACAGAAAAACAGGTGAACTGCTCGATGAACAAAGGGAAAGTGGGACTTTAAATGAGATGGATGACTTTGTGGAAGCAAGTTTGAATAAATAAATGCAAATTTTTATTAGTAAACATATTGAATACAATGAATATGTCAATACGTGTCAAATCCACCCACACAAGACATACAGGTGCGGCATGGATAAAAATTTACAAGAGTATAAAAATTCAAAACAATTCATGATTACATTGCATGGAATAAGTTTTTATAAGTACATATCACACAAAAGAGAGCACTAGCAGCGAGAATGTGAATATAAAAAAGAGAAAGTTTTTAGGACCATAATAGATATATAAAAATGTCAAAATTGTTAATCTGCTGCAGACCAGGGTTGATATGTCCATTACAGACATAAATCAGCATCACGTGTGTCCGACGCGTTTCGTGTAGAGACACTCTTCAGGGGCGGATGCTCAGGTATGTCTGCAGAGTATAAAATTGATAAATTATATTAGTCTATTTATTGGGTAATGTAAAGGAATGGCAGATTTGCCCAACCTAAATACTCACAAAAGGTCCAATGCAGTGAGCGATCATGCGATCAGGGTCCCCAAAGTAATCTCCCCCGGGAGCTGAGGTACTCATGGCCGTGTGCAGCAAGACGCCCATGACAGAACCTCCCGATGGTCCATGACACAAAAGCTGGTGCGTGGGTGAAAAACCAGGGTAACCCAAAATGGTAACCTGGGGTGATCTGAAAAGTGTACATGGGAATGTGTGAATGAGTGAGCAAAAAATGAGTAAAAAATATATAAAAAATGATTAAAACATGATGTA
The DNA here is from genome assembly GCF_042186555.1 of Aquarana catesbeiana. NCBI lineage: Eukaryota > Metazoa > Chordata > Amphibia > Anura > Ranidae > Aquarana > Aquarana catesbeiana. The sequence continues at coordinate 119,168,456 of NC_133329.1, forward strand.
AAAATGTGAAAAAGAATGTGAGTTAAGTGAACAAAGTGATGGTGAGCTGACATGACGAAGAAAGAATGTAGGAGTGTAAGGTGGGAAAGAAGAGGGAAAGATGGGGCAAAGGGTGAAAAAACATACACAATGCAAAGAAACCAAGGGTGGCGTGAGAGAGTGTGTGGGGACCTAGTGAGAGACTTACGTGGAGACAAGGTTTGTACCTGAAGTGATGTGCTGAGCTGCAATGAAATGACGGAAAAGAGTAGCAGCAACAATTGTGTCAGGGGAGGCCGTCTATAGGAGCCCCACACGTGCACGCCGGCCAGTACCAGCGTCACGCTGGCGTAGCATAGGCTGGGAGGGGCTCCAGTGGAGGCGGTGTCCCCGCCCTCCGCAGAAGCCTGATTCCCCGCCAGAGCGGCTCAGATGAAAATCACATGCGCTACGTGCTTATGTCAAACATGACATCACACGCAGGGCAGGATGCGTGGCGCCGATGCTCTGTAGGCACCCACCCACTACCCCACGCAACTCCCCGCCCATACTGGGCGGGGAGAAGAGGGAGGGGGGGCACGTAGAAAGCATCGCAGCTCCCGGGTACAGACCAAAAAGGGGAACCCCGAGTGGCTGGGGTCGCAGAACATCGACACTGGAGCAATGGTGCTGTGTGATGGCAGGGATACCACATTACTGTACCCCAAAATGCAAGAACCCGGGTAAGGTGACATTGCCACCCAAAATCTGCAAGCCTCTCACTTGGGCGGCAGGGGAACACTGCCTACCCAGTCACCCCATCTCCATCCCATATTCACATTCTCGCTGCTAGTGCTGTCTTTTGTGTGATGTGTACTTATATAAACTTATTCCATGCAATGTAATCATGAATTGTTTTGAATTATTATACTCTTGTAAATTTTTATCCATGCCGCACCTGTATGTCTTGTGTGGGTGGATTTGACACGTATTGACATATTCATTGTATTCAATATGTTTACTAATAAAAATTTGCATTTATTTATTCAAACTTGCTTCCAGAAAGTCATCCATCTCATTTAAAGTCCCACTTTCCCTTTGTTCATCATATACTACAGGGATGGAGGCACACCGCATATGTGCCTCATTTAAAGTCCCACCTTTCCCCTCCATGTCTTGTAACAGGTGAACTGCTCTTTGCAAGTTCTGGCAATTGTCGATTTGTAAGTTCGAAGACAAAGAGCGCCAGTTTAAATTGTCTCCTGGTGATATTCAGGGGTTTAAAATGTAAAAGAGCTAGCCAGGCATCCTTTAGAAAATAAATCCCAAAATAACTTATGAAGCAGTGGAAACATGTTGGTCTTACAATGGCTAAGCATTGGACGGCTCCACCATGTATGGAGGATATCGCCTCTAAAATAAAAACCTGTATGTCCAGGGAATATATAAGCAAGTCTTGAACATTCCAAGTACTGACTGGTTAAAACTTTGTATGCTAGCTGGAGGGTGGGGATATTAATGGTACAGTTGGTATGCATATTCCAGGTATCACACCAGTCTTTTCTATTTTATTGGCTTTTAAGTCTTCTTCCCTATTTGCTTGATAGGTGTGTAATGTAGAAGATGGAATTTGGTTAAGGTGAGAATAAACTGTAGGGAGATCAGTTTGAGTGCTAAGCAGTATGGTGGCATATGTGAAATGCACCTACGCATAGGTGCCCTGTCTTCAAGCACAGCGGTCCCCAACCACTTTGACACTGGGGCCCGGCTTCGTGGAAGAAAATTGTGCTGGGGGAGGGGATGGGAATTATTTTAGGGCAATGTCAACACCATGGTTGATATGGTGTCAGGATGATTGAAGTGGATTATTTCTATTAAGTTATGTCACGTGCCACCAGATGCAGCTTGTCACTTGCCACCATCGCGTGCCACCAGATGCAGATTGTCACTTGCCACCATCGCGTGCCACCAGATGCAGATTATCACTTGCCACCATCGCTTGTCACCAGATGAGGATTGTCACTTGCCACGTCGCTTGCCCAAAATGCTGTTGGCATGCACATTAATCCATTGAGCACAGAGGCATTGATGCAGTAGTGGGTTCTGTCCTATTCTATGTTAGAGCGAGGGCGTAACAGCGGTGATGCGGGGCCGGCAGTGAGCGATGTTATCGCTCTGCTGACCCACTGCACCTCTGACAGTGTAGCGTGGCGGCCCAGCTGTGAGGGCGGAACAGCTGTGATGTGGGGCAGGCGGTGGGAGGTAATGTCATATCTTTGCTTGCCCACCACTGCACTTCTGACAGTGCAGCCCAGGTGTTGGGGACCCCCGTTCATGGGGACCAAAATTGATAAAACTTCCACCTTGCACAACCAAATTGGGCCGTCTGGAATCAATAACTGCGACCACCAATGGATGCACAAAAGCTTTGCTGCCCTCTTCGATACAGGGATACCAAACTGTAAACGAAAAAGAAAAAAAGAAGGCACACCAGCCCAGTGCATTATCGTAAACAACTTATAATTAAATTAAAACACTCCATTACACTCACAAAGAGGTAATGGTCACAGACATTGAACACACAATAGGGAGAGATTGGACTAGGTGTGAAAACAGTTTGGTCTGTCTGACCCAATAGAACAAATAGCAAAAAAAGCACCTAGTGCCAACGGCATGGTGAAAGGAACCCCTTAGGGTCTTAAATTGACAGGCCAAAACAAGGAGTATAAAGAGTCAAATTTGTTTTATTTATTAAACATTGATAAAAGTCTGAATGTAAAACATGTACATTGAACATAAGAACATTATACCAATACCCAGAATGATACAGTTGTATGAACTGGTCACTGTCGTATAGTAGAGTAGACTAGTGGAGGTAAATACAGCATATAACACCTTACATGTTATGGACTGAGAGTCCTTCTTCAGAGGTTTTGTTATAGATTCACATGGGTATAAAGTCTCTACAAAGAGAGTATACAAAATTAGTATTAAGTAACAAACATCAGTATTAATACAAGTTCATTATTACTGTGCAAACAATTGGCATGGCAGGTATTGTCAGTTGGAACTTGGATAACTTGCATTGTAAGCATTTCAGACAGGGCATGTCTGAAAGGAATAAACTAATCAAGTCACGCATGAAAGGCATGGACATCCCTCTCCAAGACGCATAAGCACACCCGGTCAGAAAAGGGGAACAAATCTGCTTGCTCACGAGGACTCTAGCTAGTGGAACGTGATAGCTCCATCTAGTAATGGGCCAGCAGCACTAGATAAATAAGATAATAGTAGTAATTAAACACTTTTGAAATACATGTATAAGACACTAAGTTCAGCAGTCATACCATCTAGCATGTAACCATGCATTTGAGGACTGCCGTAAATAGATTTAGGGAAAACATATATACCTTCAAGAGGATGTGATACACGCATGTGGTGCAACCCTCAGCATGTGCCAAAGTGAGCTGAGGGGTCGGCATATAAGTGGTTGTGAAATGTATAACCGCCAATCACGATAGTGATCGTGATGGCCAACAGCTGGCTACCATAGGAGGAGGAACGAACCGGCATGTACGCCTAGATGAACCCTCCCAGAGTCCCCTGGCAAGGCGGCCCCGCCCCCGCGATAGGATTTTGTCATCACGCCGTCGACGCGCACATGGCACTGCCTGCGCCTCGGGAAGGATTGCAAGCTGTATGGATACCCGAGGGATCCAATTGCCAAAAAGAGGGATGTCCCGAGCTGCCCCACCCAACCAATGGGGAGACAGCAAGGGACTCCTGCACGACGGGAGTGAAGGACACTGGGGCCGCCGCGCCAGATGCACATCGAGAGAGAGAGACAGTTTGTCATGAGTGAAATGTACACCAAATAAAGGGGAGATATGCAGTACTGTGGAATGCAAACACTTAACTGGCAGATGTATAACATGGTGGGGATAAGGGGGATTACAATGGGTGTGGAGTGGGGGGAAGGGAAATACAATATATGACCATAAATGGCTCAGTACAAAAAAATATACAGGTTGTAATATTGCAAATGGACAGATATTGCCCCAATACCGAAAGGTCTGTACAATATTTATCTGTATGTAAGGTTTGAAATGCATATTAAACAACAAGTGTTGGTGCTAAACATAGGAACATAGACACCAGATAAATATATAAAACATCAAAACCATATCACAGTGCAAATTGCTAATATAGCAGATGCGAGAGATGAAAGGAACCAAAAAGGACAAAAATATTGGATGTATCTCTATAGAACATTATATAGATAACCTCTTTTAACATGGTCTGTTAAGCTGAAAGTCCCGCTCACAAATTCCAGACTCGAACCCTGGAAGATGGGGCCCTAAAGTTAAAGCCCTCATTGAGACCCGGGGTTGTGGTGGCGCTGAGGAGAAATATCCATCTTAGTTCAATCTGCAATAATAGATTGTTATAGTCACTTCCACGTAGGGTAGAACCAATATGATCGAGTGCAAGACATTTAATTTTTGGACATCTATCTTTATGTATCAAAGCACTATCCCTCCCAAGAGGGAGAGATGGTTCTTGTTTTTGAATACTTGTGACATGTCTGTAAATACGGTGCCAAAATTCTAGTTTAGTCTTTCCCACATAAAAACTGCTACATTCACAGGTAAGATATACAATTCCTGAGGTGCAGCAGTTAATGTAGTGTTTGGGTTAAAAATTATCACCACTAGGAAGAACAAGGTTTTTACGGGTGTCCATGTAGTCACAGTAACCACAGTAACCACAGTGACCACATTGGAATGTACCACAGTATTTGACAATGTACTTCCTAGTGGCAAATTCACTGTGTACAAATTTATCCCTAAGCGAGGGGGCCAGTCTGAATGTAATCAGGGGACTATCGCTTATGTGGGGTGCCAAAGTTGCATCGGCATGAATCAGATGCCAATGCTTTTGCAAGATCTGCTTAATTTGCTAATTTTGAGAAGAGAAATGTGTGATGACTCGAATCAGATTATCAATCTCAACTTTTTTCCCTTGATAGAGTAAATCTGATCAAGTTTTTATTTTTGGCCTTATGATGGGCCTTTTTCAGCACTGCGTTTGAGTAACCTCAGTCTCGTAGTCTGGTTCTGAGGTTTGCTGCTTCTATTTCAAAAAGAGTCGGTTGAACAGTTACTTCTTGCCCATATGTACTGGCCATATGTGATGGAATTAAGCAAAGGTTTATGATAGAAGCTAGAAACTTTCAAAATGGTATTGCCTGCAGTTGGTTTTTGGTGTAAGTTGCTGAATAGGTGGCCATTTGGATGTTTACTTATACTGAGATCTAAAAAAGTGATGGATTCCCTGCTTTGATTAATAGCGAACTTAAGATTAAATTCATTATTAGAGTTAATAAAGGTCAGAAAATGGTCTAAAAGAGTCTGAGTCATCCCAGATGACAGATGTCATCGATGTACCTGTACCATGCGACAGCATGGTCAGTAGACATCAAAGAAGTGTCATCCATGAATAAATACCGTTCCCACTCCCCCAGGTACAGATTGGCGTAGGACGGGGCACACGACGTGCCCATAGCTACGCCCTGTTTCTGGAGGTAGTGGGAATTGAGAAAAGAAAAAATTGTCTCAGAATGAAATCCAAGGCCGACAAGACAAACTGAACCAAACAACAAAACCACCAGACACTTATCAATCAGATGGGCACTGCTGACGTGTTTCAAGGGGCATGCCCTCTCCTCTGAGCTAGCCTAAGAGAGCATGTCCCTTGGAATGCACCAGGTGCACCTATCTGACTGTCACGCGTCCTGTGGTATTGTATTCAATGCCTGTGTACATTATCTTTGTGAATATAATAACGTTTTACTGTTAAGTTTTTTTTTTTTACAATAATGCACTAGACTGGTGCCCGACCTTTCTATTTTCTATTTTTCATTTTCAGCATGGAGTAGAGAAGCCCTCAAAATTTCCACTTGCCTGTTCGCATTTGGTGAGTGGAAATAAACTGAGGGCGAGTGGAGCACAACTGCCAGGAAGAAAGATGGCTTTGGGCGCTTCCTGTCCCTTCTCCTCCTTCTCCAAGCAGGGCCAGGAGGTGCGTGGCTGCCCTGTCTTTCTCTATGCATAATTTACAACAGAAGAGATGGCAGCTGCTGCCCTGTTATTTTGCTCACTTCTGGCTTGTTACTGCCACCTGTGGCTGATTCCTGCATGTGCACTCCTCGTGTGAGTGTTGCTTGTACTGTATTCTGGATTGTGATGGCTGCAGCTCCCCTATGAGTCTCTAGGACAGTAGAACCCAGAACAGCCAAAAGCAATCGATCTTCACTCTACTGACTACAGGGGAAAAAAATGTATTTAGCAACCTATCAAAGAGGGTTCTACAGCATATAGATACACACACAGAATCCAGCTTTAAAAACATAATTTAAAGAGTGATATAGAGAAAGATATATAAATATGAGTTTGGATGTGTACAGAAACACTATTTTTTTACATCTGGGTAAAACTAGCTATGTCACTCTTTCTAACATAGAGCTTGCACTTGCTTTGCCCTCTTAAATGATTTTAAATCCTCTTCTTTCAGCATCTGCCAGCATATGATACTGCTGATAACTGTCCTTAGTAGAGGTTAAAACTTGGCAGCAAGGGTCTTTATTTTCTGTAAATTATTTTACACAGCAAAATACCTTTTTCTAGCACAAGAGACACAAATAAAAGCTGGTTTATAGTTTGGCAAACTGAACTTACAACTACTGTGCAAAGTAGTCATAGGCAGCTAGGCAACTCACATTTCCAAAAGGAGCTCAACAGTGGCAGCCTGTGTTTCTTAATCATACATTACAGGACACAGAAGTTATTTCTTGCACTATTGGATTATGCTTCACTTGCAGGTGGCAAATAGCAAAACATAACCCCTCCCACTCCTAGCATTGTCTCAGTTTTTTGCTAGGGTGCGTAGGATGGACCCCTCTCCCTCTCCCTCTCCTGAAGGAGCTCTTACTGCTTTAATGTACAGATTTCTACTTGAACTGTTTTTTTTTGCTGAACCTTGGTGCTCTATAGCAGTGGACGTTTTCTGGGTTGGTCCCTAATGATACTTGTATACAGATAGGACCGTAATTGCACTAGATGGAAGAACAGGGATGGCCTGTAAGCTGCATTCACACTTGATTCCTCATGTGACATGAGGTATAGGTAGTGGGGTGATTTACGGGTCTAGGGCCACTGTCTGCTGCGCAATGCCCCACCTTTTGAAGACCCTATTGGTTATGGCTGTCCAGGAGCATGTGATGATGGAGAGAGTTTGTAGCTCGGCTCTGTGGCTGGGTTACTGGGTTGGAATAGGTGTCCCCAGGTGCTGTCTACCTGCCATTTGAACAACTGGAAAGACTGAGGGTGTGGGCATTGCTTTTTTTCCTGCAGTTCATAAAGGAATGGCAGGTCCCACTCTGGGCCTATGAATTCCTTTTTGTTGGTAGCTCTGTGTGCTTGCATGGCTGCCTGCCTTCTGTGAACATGGTACAACTACACAGATGTCACCTGCCCAGCCAGGAGCCTGCACTGAGCATGTGCAGGCACTGTATTGGAATCAGCCCTTTTCATTTGCGTCACCTCACATGGCTTCATCTCAGTGTTCCGCAGTAAGCTGTCTAACAGATGTGGTCTGTAAGAACTTAAAACTTTCACTACAGGAACCTTCTGAGCATATACGGTATCACTGTTGAGGTTTCGGAAAGCACCAATACCTAGTTCTTTTCATTGCATCCTCCTCCTAAAGATCTGTACCAGGAATGGAATCATCTGAACAAAGTATGTGTTTCCCCGTTACCTGTTGCAAGACCATTTCTGCAACAAGTGGGCAGTTCCTGTTGTGGATAGTGTGGTGTCTTACCTAAATAAGACACTGGGTATAATATGTCAGTGTTTTGAGACCCCCTGGTAAAAAAAAAAAAAAAAAAAAAAAAGTGTCCCTTTTTCAGGGAAAAAGCATCCTTTTTCCCTGGCTAGTGCAGCCATGCAACCTACTATTGCATCCATAGAGGGGTTTTCAGGCTTTGCTGGTATGGGCAAAGTGTATGGCAAAAAAACCTGGGGCCTTTTGTTTCACTTATTTGGCTCTCCGGCAACTCTCTCGCTTTCGTCTTATGCCAGTGGACATAAGGTGAATGCTGTGGCTTAAATACTGGTCAGCTGAGTTCCCCCTGCATGATGCAGAAACTGAACTAAATATTACATGTTCAAAAGTTTTGCATGGAATCTGTAAAGTCAGTGGTTGCCTCCCTCCATCTGGGGGATTTTCTGGGCTCCATGGACATCAAGGATTTCTACCTTCACAACCCTTTATTTCCACTTCATCATTGCTACTTTCAATTTGTTGTGAAAGAAAACAAATTGAGATTGTGGCTCTGCCCTTTGGCCTAGCCTCAACACCACTTCTGTTAATAGAGGTGCTGTCCCCAGTGTTGGCTCATCTGTGAACCAGAAGGGTCCACATTCTAGGATATTTGGATGATCTCCTTCTGCTGGAGCAGTCGAAAGAAGACCTCAGGGCCAATGAGCAGTATACAGTTCACATACTGCAGGGTTTAGGCTAGGTCTTCATTCTCAATAATTCAACCTTGGAGCCATCATGCTGACTGGAATATCTGGGCCTCATCCTGGTCACAGCCCTGGCATGAGTTTACCTTTTCTTGGAAAAGTTTTGGACTTTTTGGTCCAAGGAGTAGGAGTTGATGTCGCCTCTTTTGAGACAGTCTACTACATACAGCTTCATTCAAGACGGTTGCAACTCAACACCCTGACAGTTTGGGACAAAAGACTTTGTCCTCAGATCACCCTATGTCTCTGAAAACCAAAGCCGCTTTATCTTAGAAATGGTGGCTATTCAGCCCAGATGCTGGAGTCAGAGTAATCTTTTATCCACATGGTGTGAAAGGTAGGGAGGAGAAGTCCTGGATTCCAAGTCAGTTCAGCAGACCCGGTCATCAGAGGAAGTGTGGATGCTGATAAACTACTTGGAGCTCAAGTGATTTGTTTGTCCTGGATACCCCTTGTCCTGGGGACTGCCGGTCAGGCTCCAAATCAACACCATCACTGCAGTGGTGCACATAAATCATCAAGGCAGTACTAGAATCAAGCCTGTTCTTCTAGAAACAAAGATCATTCTCACTTGGACAGAACTCAGTGTTTCAATTCTGTTCACAGTACAGATTTCTGGTGTTGAAAACTTGCAGTCAAACTTCCTAAGTCACAAATGGTTGGATCCTGGAGAGTTGTGCCTCCACCCAAAGTTGTTTCACCAACTCTGTGCACCTTGGGGGACCAAGGCATAAGTCTTAATGGCCCCTAAACAGGATTGACTGAACAGGTTTGACTAGGGCATCTACCATGAAAGGATGAGGATCGATGTATATACAATCTGTGGAATAATTTCAGCCTGATTTATGTACCCACCCCTTTCAAACTCTTGCATTGTCTTCTTCTTTGGAGGATAGATGAAGGCATTCCAATGATTCTCATTGTACTGAATTAGCTCAGGAGGGCGTGATTCTTGGACATTTTACTTTTCGGTTGCTGGCTTTGATGGCTTGGCATTGAAGTCCAAGGCCTGAGAGAAAGGGGTATTACTAACTCTTTGATGGAGACCAGAACTCCCTCTTGCCATAATGTTGATCACCTCATGTGAAAAGCATACTTTGCTTGGCACGAAAAAGGAGCGCTTCATCCCAGGAAATTTTCAATTTCACATGTTTTATCTCTCCCTCAGCTTGGAACGGACAGGTTCTTAGTCCTGAAGACTATAAGAGGTCACCTCAAAGATTCATCGGGTGGAGATCATATCTATAACTCAATGGACACCATCCCTCCAAAGTAAATAGTCATAGAACATCTCCCCCCTACAAAGAGATTATATACAGCAATAAAAAAAAAATCAATGCCTTCTTTTATTATACAATTAGGATCCATCTATCCAGCCATCCAGTTCTATCCAACATGGCTTCAAGAGATGGCTATGTGGAATTGGCAGATCATTACTTAAGCATTCAACCTTAAAGGAAGGATTCCTTTGAAGGCCTACACCACCAGGCATTTAAAAGCATAGGGCACTTAGATGACATTACAAATAATCACAAATTCTTCCATTACAAATTTTGGGGGATGAGCCATGACTATAAGTTATCCTTTGCGGCCAACTGCTCATCTAGAATAGCTGGTTTAGAAGCTAGTTATACACCCTGTAAGAACAGGGTGCCATTAATGTCAATATTTTCTGGACTCTGTGTCTTAAGGATATGCCTACTCCACTTTTGACTGCTCCATTAAAAAATTAAAGCACACCTAAATCCAAAACTTTTAGTTTTAGAAAGCATGTTTTTTTTTTGTTTTTGTTTTTGTTGTTTGTGTTGTATAAAGGGAGGTTTTCTTCGGTGAGACACAACAAAGTGAGAGGAGATCCTAAGTGAGTTAAAGTGGTTGTAAAGCCTTAAGATTTTCCACCTTAATGCCATCCATGCATTAAGGTGAAAAACCTTTTGTGCTGCAGCGCCTCCACAGCCCCCCTTTTTTTTCTTAATTGAGCACGATCCAATCCAGCACTGTGCATGAACGCAGCGACTCCAGTCGCTGTCTCTCTCCTCCTTGAACAGATTGATAGCATTAGGAGCCATCAGCTCCGCTGTTAATCAAATCCTGTGATGCGGAAGGCGAGGACAAGTCTTGCTGTCTGTGTCAATGGATGCAGCACTGGAACTCGGGAACGAGCCGGCACGGGTGCCCCCATTAAATACGACTTTCCGTGGAGGCACCCAATGAAGAGGAGGAGCCTGGACTGCTGGCAGGGAACTCCACAAGAAGAGGATCTGGGCTGCTCTGTGTGAAAGCATTGCACATGTTTGTAAAAGTTTTCTTTTTTGTATTAAAATAACAATCGCTTTAAATCCTTTTTAGATGTCATAGGAATACTTTTCATTTTTTGACAATGGTCACTAAAAAAAGGGTGAATCTTACCTCCAGAATTCCATTGAGATATAAGAAAATTAATTGACTTAGCTCTTCAGTATACGTAAACATTGAAATATCTGTTTTGAGTGGAGTTGACCCTCTCAGTACCTCTTGTGCTGAGATAAATGTATAAAAAAAAATGTTTTTTATAGTTTAGGCTGTATCTGTGCTATAAGCACAGATACAGCCTAAACTATAAAAAACATTTTTTTATTCATCAAGCCATTTCAGGCTTGTTTTCTTTTGCCAGAGCAATATATGGAAGTTGTGGGTTAGATGGAATAGGACTTTATTAGGCTTATACGACATACTGTATATACTTTTACGATGTGTATATGGTAAGCAGACCAAAAGGAACTAAAAGTACCTCCTAAAAGTTTGTGATGAACAACAATAACTTGTGATGCAAGTAATAACACTCTCTGTTTTAGGAAGGCTTTGCTGAACAGTATTTTTTGTAAAGCATTAACTGTTTTTTAATATCACAAAAAAATGTCTTTGGAAGTGTAAAGTTATTCTCCTTTAGCCCTGATTGGCTGCTATAGCATGCTCATGTCAGCCCATTTGTCCCTCCATGTGGTCGGTGTGAAAATGTGACTGTTGCTCAGCGGTGTAGTATTATAGCACCTTCTCAATGGAGACTGATGTTGCATTATGGACAAGCCCTAAATTAGCCTGACGCTGCGCCCTGTTGCGTGAAACAGACTCTTGTAGATTGTGTGAGCTTTTATGAGACAATTAGGGTGGGTGTAAAAGAATCCTATTACCAAGAAGAGGCGTTTTGAAGGACAAGGGGATTGGTAATAGACTCATTTAAAAGAGCTTGGGCATTTTCCAGCCTCGTAGATGTGGAAAGAAATCTCTGACTGCGAGGGATGATGCAAGTCTCCCATACACAATACGCCCATGTAGGAAGAAAATTTTGACTGTGTAAGATGCAAATTTGCAGAGCAAATCCCTGATGCACAAATATTGTTGTGATCACATATGGGTCTTTTGGCTGAGAGTTTGTATTTGCTTGCCCGTTTAATCATAAATTATGATTATACCATCTGTAAACTTAAAGGAATGCAGCTGTAGTGAAAGGAAACTACATTAACTAGCTCTAATGCTTGCTCCCAATCACGCAGTCAGAAAATATAGGTGGCTAGTTTCGCGCAAGAGGCTCAGCAAAGGTAGAATGTGAGTACCCGTATACAAATACAAATATTCTCAGAGGATGGTTAGAAATGGTGCCACAGTTCAAAGGAATACAGAGGAAAATGTAAAGAGGTCAGTCCAAACAGCAGGTGGGGACATGGTCCTTAAAGACTCAAGAGTTCGGTCTAGGCAGCAGGCAGATATGTGGTCAATGAATGGGTGAGTGATCGGTCCATACTGCAGTCAAGAAATATGGTCAGTGAACAGGCAAGAGGTCTGTCTAGGCAGAGATGTGTTAAATGAACAGGTGAGAGGTCGATCCAGGCAGCAGGCATAAGAGGTGGTTGATAACGGGCAGAAATTAGGTCAATACACAGGCAGATCAATTACAGGCACTGGCAGCTAGTGGAGAACATGAGAAAATCCATCACAAGCACTGGGTGCTGGGCCAGCAAGGCAGTCTTGTAGATGTGGAAAGGGATCCCTGACTGCAAGGAAAGTTGTAAGTCCCCCATTCACAATACGCCCATTTAGGAAGATTTTGACTGTTAGATGCCAACAGAAATAGGACTAATAAGAAGAATACCAGGAGAAAAAGGCAGAAGGTGTTGACTGGCACCCGGAAAACCAATAGTCAGAGCGTCAGCCATGCTATTTATATACAGGACACTGCAGTAAATGAGAAGTCAGGGCAAGGTGCCCAAGGTACAGCTAATAGGATGCTAAGCAGTCTGCGATCAACAGAGGTGTGCTTGCTGACTTTGGTTGTGCATAGTGTAGAGGAGGAGTAGGAGAGAAGTCTTTAACCAAGCATTCCCATTCTTAGCCATATTGAATAGATGTTTGTGATAATCAGCTGTGAAGAGATTCTGTATTTTATTTATTTATTTTTATTACAGATATTTATATAGCTCTGACAATTTTTGCAACACTTTGCATATATATTGTACATTTACATCAGTCCCTGCCTTTGAGTAGCTTACAATTAAGGGTCCCAAACTCACATACGTACATATACCAGGGCCAGTTTCGACAGGAGCCAATTAATCTACTGGCAGGTCTTTGGAGTGTGAAAGAAAACTGGAGTACCCAGAGGAAACCCACGCAGGCACAAGGAAAACAGGCAAACTCCATGCAGGTAGTGTCATGTTTTGAACTGACAACCCTAATGCAAGCCAGTATTATTGCAAAGTAGTACTGCTGATTTGCTTTTAGAAGAAAAAAAAATGCAGCGTTTGTGTGAACGAGGTCTTAGTTTGCTAGAACAGAAGCAGGTAAGATTCTCCAATAACCTCTTTTTGCAACTTTTTTATTCAACTTCACCTAAAAAGTACTGTTTTATCCTCAGCATTAATTTCACCGTAAAGCCGGTTAAAATACACTTTTTTGAATTAAAAAATAAGACAACAGTAAAGTTGGCCCAATTTTTTTTAATATACTACAGTAAACTGATACCCAACATGTCACGCTTCAAAATTGCACCAGATCGTGGAATGGCGACAAACTTTTACCCTTAAAAATTTCCATAGGTGACAATTAAAAAATACTACAGGTTGCATGTTTTAAGTTAGAGGAGGTCTAGGGTTATAATTATTGCTCTCGCTCTACCGATCGTGGCGATACCTCACATGTGTGGTTTGCACATCGTTTTCATATGCGGGCGCTACTCACGTATGCGTTCCCTTCTGTACGCGAGATCGTCGGGACGGAGCGCATTTAAAAAAAAAATTTTCTTATTTATTTTACCTTTTATTTTTTACACTTTTTAAAAAACAAAAAAAATTGTCACTTTTATTCCTATTACAAGAAATGTAAACAACCCTTGTAATAGAAAATAGCATTACAGGACCTCTTAAATATGAGATCAGGGTTCCAAAAAGACCTCAGATCTCATATTTAGACTAAAATGCAATAAAAAAAAAAAAATGTCATTAACCACCTCAATACAGTGCACTTACACCCCCTTCCACCCAGACCAATTTTCAGCGCTCTCACAGTTTGAATGACAATTACTCAGTCATGCAACACTGTACCCATATGAAATTTTTGTCCTTTTTTCACACAAATAGAGCTTTCTTTTGGTGGTATTTAATCACTTAAAAATAAAGCAGAGGACAATCAGCGCAAACTAAATGTAATAATGAATGCAAGCTGGACACTTAAAGGATTCACCAACCTCAATAGCAAATAACTAAACAAATGAAAGTGCAGCGCAAACTGTTAAAAGCATTAAATAAAAAGTCCATCTAGTAAGACATATTAAATTCTTCTTGGCACAGACTGGTCCCCTTTTCCTGCGTCTCAGATGTCATATACAAAAACGTATGGGTACGTTTATCGGAAAGGATGGACCCCTTAATTACAGGGGGTCAGACACGCCTGGATGAATATCTGATGGGCAGCTACCTTAGATCTCGTCTGCGGTGGTCGGTCAAACAGTATATCTGAAGTGAAGCCGTAACCTTCGATGCAGAGTGGAAAACAGCAATCCCCAAAGATAAAGAGAAAGGATCTGGGAACTCATCACATGTATCTGCACAGTGAAGATACATGTGATGAGTTCCCAGATCCTTTCTCTTTATCTTTGGGGATTGCTGTTTTCCACTCTGCACCGAAGGTTACGGCTTCACTTCAGATATACTGTTTGACCGACCACCGCAGACGAGATCTAAGGCAGCTGCCCATCAGATATTCATCCAGGCGTGTCTGACCCCCTGTAATTAAGGGGTCCATCCTTTCCGATAAGCGTACCCATACGATTTTGTATATGACATCTGAGACGCGGGAAAAGGGGACCAGTCTGTTTGTGCCAAGAAGAATTTAATATATGTCTTACTAGATGGACTTTTTATTTAATGCTTTTAACAGTTTGCGCTGCACTTTCATTTGTTTAGGTATTTAATCACTAGTGGGTTCTTTATTTTTTGCGCTATAAATTAAAAAAAGACCGTAAATTTTGTGAAAAAAATGCCTTTTTCTTTGTTTCTGTCATAAAATTTTGCTAATTAGTAATTTTTCTTCATAAATTTTGGCCAAAATTTATTCTGCTACATATCTTTGGTAAACCCAATAATAACCCAAATTAGTGTATATTATTTGGTCTTTGTGAAAGTTATAGAGTCTACAAACTATGGTGCCAATCACTAAAAATTGATCACATCTGATCAGGCCTTCAGTACATCAGGTGAATCATTTCTTGAGACACTAACAAGTCAGGAAAGTACAAATATCCCCCAAATGACCCCATTTTAGAAAGTTGACATTCCAAGTTATGGAGCACTCCTAATCTTTTTTGCACATTTTGATAAACCTTATATTCATGGTTTTTTTAGGTTGCAGCACCTTTTTCACTGCATTTTTGATATGCAGGGTACCTAGTTTCATCATATGGGATATTTTCATTTGTGTGGGGGTAGCGCGGATTGTTCCTTTTACACATTAAGTAAGTAGCATGGTGAGTTTTTTTTAAGTTGTGATTTTTTCCCACAATTCTTTGCAAAATGAAGATTATTATTATTTATTTTTTTTTACAAAATTGTCAAATTATCAGGTTATTTCTCACACACAGCATATGCATACAACAAACTACACCCCAAAATACATTCTGCTACTCTTCCTGAGTATGGCGATACCACACGTGAGAGACTATTATACAGCCTGGCCACATACAGAGGACCAACATTGAAGTAGTACCTTCAGGCGTTCTAGGAGCATAAATTACACATCTCATTTAATTCCTACCTATCACACTTTTGAAGGTCCTTGAGCACCACGACAATGGAATTACCCACAAAATAAAATTACCTCATTTTGGAAAGCAAACACTCCAACGTATATTCTATGAGGCATGGGCTGCAAATAGGTACTCTGGTACTGTGATGGGCTGGAGACAGGTACTCGGGTACTCTGATGGCCTGGTGTCAGGTACTTGGGTACTCTGATGGGCTACAGATAGGTACTCAGGAACTCTGATGGGCTGGTGACTGGTATTCGGGTACTCTGAAGGGTGGTAACAGGTACTCGGGTACTCATATGGACTGTGACAGGTACTCGGTCACTCAAATGAACTGTGACAGGTACTCATATGGACCGTAACAGGTACTCAGATGAACTGTGACAGGTACTCATATGGACTGTAACAGGTACTCAGGTATTCTGATGGACTGTGGCAGGTACTCGGGTACTCTGATGGACTGTGACAGGTACTCGGGTACTCTGATGGACTGTGACAGGTACTCGGGTACTCTGATGGACTGTGACAGGTACTCGGGTACTCTGATGGACTGTGACGGGTATTCATATGGACTGACAGGTACTCATATGGACTGACAGGTACTCATATGAACTGTGACAGGTACTTTGATGGGTGATGACAGGTCCTCTTTATTGGGGGGGCAATCAGTGTGATTGGTGTACACTGTAAGCGGTAACGAGATGTTACCGCAATCTCCTTCTCACACACGATCGGTGTCTGAGGAGGAGAACCCGATTTGTTGACACTTAGTGATCGGCCGTGAAAGGATCACAGCCGATCACGTGGTAAACAACTGCCGGCCAATGGCTATTTACCAGCGTCGGTGACCAGCAGTGTTCCCAGGAACACGCCACCACCGATGTGCACTCACAGCGCGCTCGAGATTGCGCGCATGCGCCGTGCAAAGTGGGCGGTACCACCTGTGATCGGCCGTGACTTCATAATGGCTGATCATGTGGTAAACAGCCATGCCCAATGGCCGTTCACCCCCTCGGTGGCTCCGTGACATGCCACCACCGAAGGAACAGGGATGCGCACACACGATCGCACGCATTCCCTGTTTAAATGGAGGGCTGTCACGTGATGCCCTCCCAGAACAAGAGCCGCGCCGCCTGGCCATCATATGACAGGCGGCAAGCGGTTAAAAAAAATTATTTAAAAAAATGGCCCTTTAAGAGCTATGGGCAAAAGTGACGTTTTGATGTCGCTTCCGCCCAGCAATTATATGGAGATATCACTCGTCTCCATGCACAGCCATGAAAGGACCGGATAGCCTCCGCCGCTGCAGACGGCTCCGGTAAGCGGCGGAGGGCACCGGATCGCGGCAGGAGGGGGGGCCTCTACCGCCGCCATGATCTCACAGGGAATCCGCCGCAGAGACGACTTTTATCTTGTAGTGGCCCGCCCGCTGAAGAAGGGGATACCAGGGTTATGGCAGCTGGCTGCTGCCATAACAACGATATCCTTCTTCAAACAGCCAACATCAAACTGCGGTTGGCGGTCCATAAGTGGTTAAGAAATATAATCTGCTACAGGAACAGTGGCATATCATCCATGGGTGCAATGTGTGTAGTGCATATGGGTCCTGAGAAGAGTGGGGCCCACTGTGCTCTGACTCATTGCACCCAGGGATGAATATTAGAATTCCAATGGCAATCTACATGTCTCAGGGGCTGCGGCCACAGTTGTCACCACCCTGCCTGGATCATGTCACAGCATCCTATGAGACTGTGTCACATACAGGTCTGTTGCTGTTCGGGAGCAATGGCTGTCTGCGAGGCGATGATGTCAGCAAGAGCCCAGGAGGAAGGAAACCTGCAATGCTTGCCACTGAGGTCTGTAAGTAAAGAGAGATGTGCAGATTGATCTGGGGCATATTGTACTAGGAACTAACTGATCTGGCGGGATATTGTACTGGAACTAATTTATCTGGTGGGATATTGTACTGGGGACTAATTGATCTGGGGGGATATAGTACTGGGAACAAACCTAAAGCAACGATTAAGCACTTTGTGTGAGATGCGTCTGCTGAATAGTGTGGATCCCTTGTGTGTCATGTTTCTAATAGTTTGATTCTTCAACAAACAACGGCATTTCCCTCTTTCGTCTTTCAGGACAGCACACTTGAGACCTCAGCTCCTCCCTTCTCAGGAAACACCGCCTCCACCAGAGATTTAAGCCACACCATCCCTCCTGCCCTTCAGTTTCGGTGTTTCCTCCGACAGGGAGACACTGCTAGGAACCAAGGGCCAGTTACAGCTGGGGAGGCTGAGACCGGTGATTTCTGGAAGGAGGGACAGAGGTCTCTCAAGCACTGCAGCTGGGCTGGGGAGCCCATTCTCTGCACAGTGCGATCCCGCACCCTGTCCTCCCTTGGGGAAGTTGTAGGCCAGGGCACTCGCCTTACCAGTACCTTGGGGAAAAGTAAAGGTAGATAGTGCGGTATTCCCCTCGCTATATGGCGGTCAGCATGGAGCTTAAGCTGGGCCGGATGGTGGGTGACGTCAGTTCCGACAGGGTGAGCAGTTCCGCTTGAGCCCCGGCTTCCGTCTCCAGCAGCGGGACGTAAAGCGAGCGGCGTGGAGGCTGGTGAATGCTCTATTCGGTTGTAGTGACAGCATTAGGAGCAGCTAAGGCAGATCACACTGCTTTCCGGCTGGAAGGGATGTCGGAGACAGACGCTTCCCGATCTGTGCCGGGTGACGCCAACACCAGTCACTCTAAGGTAAGTAGAACCCTGGGATGGTGTTCCCTTACTGTCTTCCCGTTTAGCTCCACGGGTGAGTCCCCCTCTTGGTCAGAGAGGAGGGAGTGTACTTCTGGGACCCTGGTGGTGGTCGGTCCTGGGGAGGGGGCACTCCTGGTGTCAGTCTGGGGTTTGTACTTTTGTGCTGGCAGATTCTGATGGCTGTGTTTGGGGTTTTATTTTTCCTTTTTTATCAAGGGTTTAGTTAAAGAACATTCTGTAGAACAAAGTTCTGACTTGGCATCTGTTAAGGAGCTTTCCAGCACTTTTCAGTCCTTTAAAACGCTGTTCACAAGTTTTCAAACCTCACAACCCCCAACTTATCCTCTGCCAGCGCAGCAAGATTTCGCACATGGTCCATCACAAGATCCTCCTATCAGTGGAGGGTTACCTGAGGGCACTAGAGAGGCATTAGAGGATGATCCTGATAGTGCATCCTCAGACTCCCCAAGGGAATCAGATGGAAAGAAAATGGATGGTGAATCCACCAGAACCTCCCGATATAAACTCTCCTTAGAGGAAGTGGAAGAGCTCATGGGAGCTATTCACAAGAGGAGAAAACAATCGCTGTCACTCCATGATCAAATGTACGAAGGTCTTGGAGAACAGAAGAGAAGGGTTTTTCCAGTACATGAGGTCCTGTTTGAGGCCATCAAAAAAGAATGGCGAGATCCAGAAAGGAAACCCTTTTTTTCCAGGGCACTAAAATGCAGATAACCCTTTTCAGGCGATGAAGCGGCTGTATGGAATAAGTCACCAAGGCTGGATGCAGCTTTTTCTCAAGTGTCCAGAAAGACGGACTTGGCCTTTGAAGATATGGGGGTATTAGCAGACCCCATTGACAAGAGGATGGATTCCCGTCTCAAGAAAACTTGGGATTCCTCCTCAGGGAATCTTAAGCCTGCCATGGCAGTCACAGTAGTGGCGCGTAACATGGAACACTGGCTAATGCACATAAAAGCTCACATTGAGGCGGGAACCGCAAAGGAGAAAATTCTCTCTTCCTTCCCCATGCTTTTAAAAGGGGTCGCTTACATTGCGGATGCCTCAGCGGAGTCGGTCCGCATGTCCTCTGCCCTGTACAATTCGGCCAGGAGAGCTCTATGGTTAAAAACCTGGCAAGGGGACAATGCGTTAAAGGTTAAGCTTTGCAGAGTCCTTTCACGAGGGACTTGCTGTTAGGTCCACACTTGGAGGCTGTTCTTGATCGGACAGCCAATAAAAAGAAGGCCTTTTAAAACTAAAACTCTAGAGAAAAAATCCTCTATGTTCTGGCACATAGAGTCTTTTCGAGACTATATCACCCATAACATTAACCCATTTCCAGATTTTTCCCACCCTAGATGATCTGGACAAGGAATTTAAAGAAACCTGGGAAGGGATTCTCCATACATGTTCACTAAAACTCATGGAAACCCTAATAGAAGAATATACAAAAAGATCAAAAAATGTAGACCTAGAGATCATAAAACTATGCGGACTACTACAAAAATTTAAAACACATAAATCCCTACCTACCAAAGAGAAAAAGCTAAAGTTACATTTGGAAACTTTCAATAGAGAAATTCTCCTTAAAAAAAACAGAAGCTAATGCGAGACAAAAATGCATTTGAAACTGGCAAAGCCTATAAATGGAACCAACCAAAACACAACTACAAGGAAAATTTAAATACAGGAACACAAGCAAGCGCCAAACAACCTGTTGTGCACTCTAACCTTACAAACCACATTAGGCACAAATCGCCAATTTCATGGCGATTCTACACATGACCAAAAAGCTAAAAAGCAAGTCCCTGACACTACACCCAAATTAATGCACCCCAACTCGGTACCTTCCGAGTCGCTTCCCAACTCCTCTACACCTAGAATATCACCACAAATCACTTCACTCCCTATCACTTCACAAACATCCACCGTTTCAGAAACAGGACAACAGGATCCATCTTTTTTAGATCAGATCCTAGCGGGGATCAGACCAGTTCCTCCCAATCTGAACACTTACACCCAACTCACACTGTAGCTTCTCAACAACAGATCCCAATCTCACCTAATTCAGATTTAAACGTGATTAACCTATCCGCACACACTATCTCTAGGGATGAAGAATCAGTTTTGAAAAAGGGATTACATTTTTGCCCCAGTCATAATTTAAACATGTTTGAATTCTATAAAGACCTCCAATTGTTCGTTCGCAAAATTATTCTAAAAAAACTATTCTAAACAACAAGGTACCAGAGAGTACACCCCCCAAGAAAACCAGGCACTAGACCAATTAATTTCGCTTCTCGAAGAAAGTGACACAGCAGATCTAATTGATTCTATAGATTTATCTCAAATCTTACAAGTTGTTGAACAACAAGATCTATATTCGAAAACAATTCCTTCCAAATCCATACTTAAGAAAAAATCGGATCTATGCCCACCTCCAAGCACTAGCCCAAATGCTGCAGCGTTTTTAAAACTAGTCAACAATGACTTAGAAAAATTAAAATTTAATATTAAAGGGCCCTCTAACCTTAATAAAAGGGAATTTGATGCACTTAACTCATTAGCAAATAACAAACAAATTATTATAAAACCCTCAGATAAGGGCGGCAATGTCGTTATTTTAAACAATGAAGACTATTTAAATATGTGCAGGAAAATTCTCGGCAATCCCGACTGGTATCGCAAAATCCCAGCCGGCATCGTCGAAATACAACAAAAAATGTTATACCTTGATTGACTCGGCTTTTCTCAATAATACCATCACCAAACAAACATGGAACTTTGTCAGAAATAACTTCCCGAAGTTCCCCACCTTTTACGCATTGCCAAAGATTCATAAAAATCCTCTTAACCCACCAGGTAGACCGATTATTTCGGGAGTCAACTCCATGAGCGACAATGCCAGCAAACTGGTAGACGAGTACCTTAGACCATACGTATCGGCGTTGCCATCTCATGTAAGAGATACTGTTTGCTTATTGCAAATTCTAGAAGAATCAAATATTTCTGATTAGATCCTATTTGTTACAATAGACGTAGAAACGTATATCTCCATCCCACATGACAAAGGTCTGGCGGCTATAAAACATATTCTCAAACAAAATCTAGCCAGCGATCCAAAATACAATGAATTTATTCTTGCATTGCTTGAATACATTCTTAAACACAATGTCTTCACCTTCAACGGTTCCCACTACCTCAAGATGCAGGGAGTTGCGATGGGGAAATGTTGTGCCCCATTGTATGCTAACCTGTACCTGGGGGAGTGGGAACAAATGTTTTTGACTGTTGAACTATCCATCTATACCTGCCACATTGTGGGATGGCTCCACTATATCGATGATATTCTAATTTTCTAGGATGGTCCTCCCCAGATGTTGGAAGAATGTCTCCTACAAATGAACAAAAAAAACTTTAAACTTAACTTTACTATGTCCTACGATAGACAATCTATCACATTCTTGGATCTAGAAATATACAGAAATGAACAAGGGAAACTCTCCACTAAACTATACAGGAAAGAGACAGCAGAAAACACAATACTTCATGCCGCTAGTCACCATCCACAATCTTTAATCAACTCCATCCCATATTCTCAGTACTTGAGAATTAAACGAAATTGCACTGATGAGGAGCACTTTAAAAAAGAAGCAGCTAAATTACGTATTAGATTACTTGCTAGGGGCTATTCACATGCCTGTCTCAAAAGATCCTATAAACAAGTGTCAATGAAACCAAGGAACACCCTGCTGCATAACACTAAACGTACGGATAGTAACCCTCTAAGAATTAGAACCACGTTTAGTCAACAACAACATCAAATTAGAACCATTGTAGAAAAATATTGGCACATGTTGACCCTAGATCCAACTATAGGTCACATCGTTCCCGAAAAACCGCTATTTACCTTTAAAAGAGCTCCCTCTGTTGGTGATAGAGTTGTCAGTAGCGAATTCAAAAATGAACACCACAAAATACATTGCAAGGTGAGAGGCACCTATCACTATTGCAAGTATATGTTAACCCAAAAGAACCCTATTTTGCCAAATGTCAGGGTGTTTTATCCTAAACACTTTGCCAATTGCAAAACTTTTGGAGTCATCTATATGCTCCAGTGTAGTTGCTGCTGCTTCTACATTGGAAAAACCAAGCTGGAATTCTGGAGGAGAGCCTACAGACACATCATCAGTATGCAAACCTGTGATCCAGACCTCCTCCCTTGGACGCCATGTCACCATCGTCCATGGGGGCAATTTTCCCAAGATAATATTTTTAATTCTTGACAGGATACACCCCAATCCAAGGTGGGGGGGACTGGAACAAGACCCTCCTCCAGATGGAAGTTAAATGGATCTACTCTCTTAAAGCCACCATGCCCCCAGGCTTGAATGACACCATATCTTTCAAGCCTTACCTTGAGAGGTTTTCATCTGGGGGGATGGAGAAATAACGGCCTCCCCTTCTCCCCCCCCCCCCCCATTCATTTGGGAGGTGTGTATAATAGACAATTCTCTGTCACCAATAGAGGAAGAACCATATCCATATAATTTATGGCAATGTAATTCATTTCATTTTGCGCTTGATGAAGAAAAAAATGCACATATATAAAAAAAAATTTTGCTTGGTCTATATTGCAATAACTTGCTGTTAATTATGTTATGCCATGACTGTCATCTATATGTAAATATTTGTGCTATTTAACCATGCATTATAAATATGACATTTTGATGGAAGTCTGTATCTTTTTCCTGTACAGGGTGTGCAATTGGACTGGGTTCAGAAGGACGATTCATAATTTTCTTTTAATTTATTTTATTTTCATTTCTGCTTTATATATGATCTACGTTTACTTTCTGTTTCCCCATTCCCTGTTCGTTTTTATTTCATCTTTTTCTGCTCTCCTTTCTTTTTCCTTTCTTTCTCCTTTCCTTTCTCCTTTTTTCCCCCCTTTTCCCTTTTTTGACTTTCTCTCCACCTGTGTCTCCCCTGGTGTTGGGCAGCCATTGGAATTGCCCGGCATGGAAAGCCGCCCGGCCTCTGTGCTGACGTATTTCATCTCCGTCCACATCCTCCATCTTGCCACTCTGGCGGACATGCGCAGTCTGTCGGAGTGGCCTTCCGTGCCGGTGGATTGGGTGTGCGGGACGTCGTTCCGACGTGTCGGCGTGCGCGGTGGGGGCGGCGCCGCGCACATCTAGTCCAGGGGGCAAGCCATACAGGTTTCCCTGCCAACCATCCCAGTTATCAGCTATGAGCTATTATAGCTCCAGCTGACTAGGATTAAACTACCTACAAAAGCCCTAACCATACCGCTCCCAAACCAGGCATTATTGAACTGGTTTTGGACTGAGCGGTTGATGTTTCTGGAACTTCCCACTGACAACAGGTACTTATGTGCTTCATAATATTGAACTTTCTTTACAACCTTAAATTATATGTTCTTATTTATGCTAATGGACAATTCCCTAGCAACTACTTTTTATTTTACTTCAATTCTTATACATTTTTTACTCAGCATATATCCCCTAAATCAAACTGCCTTTTTTTTGTCTGTGGTCATGGTAGAAATGAAACCTTTTGGCCCTGGGGTTAACAGGGCACTATTTTTGT
This sequence comes from Aquarana catesbeiana, assembly GCF_042186555.1. Lineage (NCBI taxonomy): Eukaryota > Metazoa > Chordata > Amphibia > Anura > Ranidae > Aquarana > Aquarana catesbeiana. The sequence continues at coordinate 119,192,643 of NC_133329.1, forward strand.
ACAAAATATACAACTAACTACTATATAGACACAACCATTTACCCGCTCTCATTTTGAGATACAGACAAATGTTCACTTTTTCATTTAAATTAACCTCAACACAATGCATAAATTATATTATATTATATAATACTTTTTTAACCCCCCCCTTTTTCATATATATCTTTTATATATATATTTTTTAATTCACTTATTCCCTTATTCATTTATTTACTTTTGGTATTGGCCACCCTCCATTATCCCTTTCAGCACATTAAGTGGAATCCTTAAATACAAACCAATAAACGAATAGATATATATTTTTCTGAATCAATTTTTCTTTTTTACTCTCAGGGATTCCTTTTTGCCTCAGTATATTCCTCTGGCTTGGCCATCCTCGGTGGAGTGCATGAGGGACTTCCCCCTTTCCTCATTTCTTTATTAGAAACCTCTTCCTGTACAAAACATACATTCTTCTTGATTGACCTATTTTCAGTCCGACAACCTGATGCCATTCCAGTTGCAAGGTCCTATGGTAACCAACGAACCATTGTTTAAACATCTTTATCAACCCACTATATGTGAGTGTTAAAATATCAAACCAAAATTTGATAATTGTCTTTTGAGCTCTATGCCTTGGATTTCTTTGAAACTTATTTTCTGTACATTTAACCTCATCTCATAGATAAGATTCTGTTAGATCTTCACATCCCTGAAGAAGAATTTGACATATATATCGAAACGCGTTGGGTGTAAAGAAAATTCATTATCTACTTCTTTACAAATATTATACATGTGATGTATGAACAATCAATGCCTTGCTATAATTGTTTTTAAAGTTTTTTTTCAATAAAATTTACATTTTTATAGATTTTTTTTTGTATATCAATTTACTATGTTGAGTGCCTTAAAAGTCCATTTAGGGGAACCCTTTTCCTTTCTTTAGGTATTGTGAGGAGAGGCTACAGACTGGAATTCTCAAGCCCCCCTCACACAACCTGCCAAAGTGTGCAGAAAAGGCGGCGGCACTACTTTCCTCTCTGGAGGAATTGGAGCAGCAGGAAGTAGTCTCGTGGGTCCCACCTGGGAAGATAGGCAGAGGGTTCTATTCCCACGTCTTTGTGGTTCGGAAACCCTCGAGGAAGTTCAGGCTCATCCTGAACCTGAAGCCTCTCAATCGATCGATCACTTACAGAAGATTCCGCATGGATTCAGTCTTCTTGGTGAAGTCACTGCTTCCTCCAGGAATGCTACTTGGCATCCATAGACCTAAGGGACGCCTATCTGCACATTCCGATTGCAGAGAGCAGTCAGAGATTTCTCAGACTGGCAGTAAAGTCCGGGAAGGAAACAATACATCTACAGTTTCAGGCTCTCCCCTTTGGACTTTCCTCTTCCCCCTGAATATTCACCAAAATCATGGTGGAGACTCTGGCCTTCCTGCGACTCAGGGGAATCGCAGTGATCTCATACCTTGATGACCTGCTCCTGTTTGCTCCTTCACCGGAGCAGTTGGTCCAGGATTTGCAGGTTGCAAACAGTGTGTTGGAGCATCTGGGATGGCTCCTAAATTTGGAGAAATCCAACTTGGTCCCATCCCAGAGAGTTACCTTCCTAGGCTACATCCTGGATTCCACCCAGCAGAGTGTCTTCCTCCCAGAGGAGAAAATTTTGAAGGTAGACAGGGCTCTGGCAGTTCTACAAATCATTTAATTTCAATAAGAAAGGCCATGTCAGCCTGAGTACTGCTGACGGCTACCCTTCCAGCTGTAAATTGGGCAGGGTTACATTTCCGCTCTCTGCAGTGGTTCTTTCTGGAAATTTGGGACCACAACCAAAGGTCCTTGGATTCTACGGTACTCATACCGGTATGGGTGAAGAGATCCCTGTGGTGGAGGAAGGCAGCAAATCTATCCCAGGGTCTGGAATGGGTACTGCCAGTGTCCAAGATCATCACAACAGACGCAAGCGGCACAGGGTGGGGAGCACACCTGGAGTCGAGTCTGACACAAAGATCCTGGGGAGTCGAGGACACGGGGAAATCCTCAAACTGGAGAGAGCTGAAAGCCATTTCTCTGGCTCTCGGAACCTTCCAGCAGGAGCTCCAAGGACATCACATCCAGGTCCGCTCAGACAATTCCGCAGCGGTTGCTTACATCAACCGACAGGGGGGCAACAGAAGCGGTTCACATTGGGCTCTGATGGAAACAATATTCAACTGGGCCGAGGTCACTGGGCTTTCTCTGTCCGCAGTTCACCTAAAGGGGGAGGTAAACCATCTGGCAGACTTCCTCAGCCGGAGAACGCTGAGAGAGAGCGACTGGGTACTGAGTCAGGTCATCTACCAGATGATTATCAAAAAGTGGGGGGTCCCTTGCGTGGACCTCTTCGCTTCAAGGGAGAACGCAAAAACTTCCCTTTTCTTCTCTCTGAACCAGTGGGACGCTCTTTCTCAGAGCTGGAATTTTACAAAGTGCTATGCCTTCCCCCCCTCCGGTACTGTTACCCGCAGTCCTGAGAAAATTCCAATCAGAGAACATGACCCTGATCTTGATAGCACCACACTGGCCCAGGGGGCCGTGGTTTTCTAACCTAAAAGATTTGGCAGTGGAACCTCTTTGGATATTGCCGGTCCGGGAAGACCTCCTCTATCAAGGCCCAATCTGCTGTCCTCAGGTAGAGAGGTGGAATCTGGCAGCCTTGCTTCTGAGAAGGAAATTCTGAGAAGTAAGGGGTTTGCCGAAAGATTAATAGCGACACTTCTAAATTGTAGGAAAGAAGAGACACACAATATCTATTTAAAGGTCTGGAAGAAGTTCAATTCTTGGTGCGCAGAAAGCTCCATTAGCGTTTGCAGCCCAGTAGCAGTTCTGAAGTTCCTACAGAGTGGGGCAGATAAGGGTCTTGCCCTCAGCACTCTTAAGGGCCAGGTTTCTGCTCTGTGTTCCTAGAACAACAACTAGCAGTGAACCTTTGGATATCTAGGTTCTTTAAAGCTTTAAGTAGGCAAAGACCAGTCAGCTCCCATCCTTTTCTCATGTGGGATCTCTCCCTGGTACAGCAGGCTCTTACAGGGGAACCCTTTGAGCCTATTGAGTCTTGTTCAGTGAAAATTTTAACGCTCAAGACTGTTTTTTTTGGTAGCAATCACTACCGCAAGGAGGGTTAGTGAGCTAGAGGCCCTCTAGATGAGGGCTCCTTTCTTTCAAATCTTTCTAGATCGGATAATTTTTAAACCCGATCCAGCATTTTTGCCAAAAGTGGCTTCTAGGTTTCATAGAAGTCACGAAATCTGTTTACCCACTTTTTGTTCAAATCCTGTGAGGGAACAGGAGCATGTTTTCCACAGATTAGATGTTAGGAGATGCATACTAAAGTACTTAGAGATTACGGAACAGTTTAGAAGATATGTTTCTTTTTTTGTTTCCTTTTCGGGGGGGCTAGGAAGGGGTCCATAGGGTTGGCCATTACTCAGACCTATATAGCAAAAGGGGTGGAGGTCCCGGAAGGTATTAGGACCCATTCCACTAGGGCCATGACAACTTCACAAGCAGAGTGGGCTGGTGCTACACCAAAAAAAGATCTGCAGAGCAGCAATGTGGTCGTTTTAAGACTTTCGTTAAGCACTACAGACTGGAATTACTGTCTGCCCAGGACCAGACCCTTTGGCGTAAAGTCCTGCAGTAGTCCCACCCTAGGGTAAGTGCTCGCTTATATCCTCAAGTATGCTGTCCTGAAAGACGAAAGAGGGAAAATCTAAGTTACTTACAGGTAAAGTTTTTTTCCAAGAGTCTTTCAGGACAGCACCGGTACCCACCCAAATATTAATTTGCCACTAGAACGTGAGAACATCAGGAGTATGAAGGTTGGTATAATGTGTTCTTGTGTCACCTTAGACTAGCCGGAGGTTCTCGTGAAAAAACTGAAGGGCTGGAGGGATGGTGTGGCTTAAATCTCTGTGGACGCGGTCTTTCCTGAGAAGGGAGGAGCTGAGGTCTCTCAAGTGCGCTGTACTGAAAGACTCTTGGAAAAAACCTTACCGGTTACTTCGATTTTTTTTTCATTACTGGATGTGCAGCTTTTTCTTTTTTGTTGCAACAAACTAATCTGAAAGGGGAATGTACTGGGGGACCCCCAGTGCAATCATCCCTTCCCCTCTCTAGGTCAGTCTGTCGCCAGTATAATCCCCCAGATCTGTTTTGTTCCCAGTACAATATCCCTCCTAGATCAGTTAGTTCCCAGTACAATATCCCCCCAGGTGAGTTTTCCCCATAGAATTCCCCCAGGTCAGTTTGAGTTGGATATTTTACTGGAGACAGAATGACCTGGGGGATGGTTTATTGGGGACAGACTGACCTGGGGAGGATTGTGCTTGTGGGATAACATTGGATGTGACTTGATGAAGCTTCAAATTGCACCTGTAGTTTTCTTGCATATCCTAATCTTTCATCCTGGCAATTTTATTGTCAGGCCTCAATTTCTTTGTCTACAGAAACTGATGGCAAATCATACAGGGGCTGGTTATCTGCATAGGAATCTAAAATGTTTTTTTCTGCATATAATCTGCCAGTGTATGCTTACCTTATGAGAGATGGCTCTGCAGATGGGCTTACCATCATTTATTATCAACAGTTGATTTAAAATCAGCATTACAGCCCTGGCCAAAAGTTTTGACAATGACACAAATATAAATTTTCACAAAGTCTGCTGCCTCAGTTTTTATGATGGCAGATTGCATATACTCCAAAATGTTATGAAGAGTGATCAGATGAACTGCAATGAATTACAAAGTCCCTCTGTACCATGAAAATAAACTTAACCCCCCCAAAAAAAAAAAAAATCCACTGCATTTCAACCCTGCCACAAAAGGACCAGCTGACATATTAGTGATTCTCTCGTTAACATAGGTGTCAGTGTTGACTGGGACAATGCTGGAAATCATGCTGTAATGCTGATTGAGCTAGAATAACAGACTATAAGCTTTAAAAGGAGGATGGTGGTTGAAATCATTGTTCTTCCTCTGTTAACCATGATTACCTGCAAAGGAAACGTGCAGCCATTATTGCTTTGCACAAAAAGGGATTCATAGGCAAGGATATTGCTGTTACTAAGATTGCACCTAAATAAACAAGTTATCAAATCATCAAGAACTTTAAGGAGAGAGAGGTTCAATTGTTGTGAAGAAGGCTTCAGGGCGCCCAAGAAAGCCCAGCAAGCGCTAGTACCATCTCCTACAGTTGATTCAGCTGTAGGATTGGGGCACCACCAGTGCAGAGTTTGCTCAGGAATGGCAGCAGGCAGGTGTGAGTGCATTGGCATGCACAGTGAGGCAAAGATTTTTGAAGAATGCCCTGGTGTCAAGAAGGGCAGCAAAGAAGCCACTTCTCTCCAGGGAAAACATCAGGGACAGACTAATATTCTATAAAAGGTACAGGGATGGGACTGTTGAGGACTGTGGCAAAAGTCCGTTTCTCTGACAAATCCCCTTTCGATTGTTTAGTGCATCCAGAAAAAACCTTGTCCTGAGAGGAAAAGGTGAGCACTCCCATCAGTTCTGTGTCATGCCAACAGTAAAGCATCCAGAGGCCACTCGTGTGGGGTTGCTTCTCAGCAAGTGAGTGGGCTCACTCACAATTTTGCTACAAACACAGCCATGAATAAAGAATGGTACAAAAACATCCTCCGAGAGCAACTTCTCCCAACCATCCAAGAACAGTTTGGTGATGAACAGTGCCTTTTCCAGCATGATGGAGCACCTTGCCATGAGGCAAAAGTGATAACTGAGTGGCTTGGGGAACAAAACATTTTGGGTCCATGGCTAGCAAACTCCCCAGACCTTAATCCCATTTAGAACTTGTGGTCCTTTCTCAAGAAGTGGGTGAACAAAAAAAAACGCACAAATTCTGATAAACTCCAAGCATTGATTATGCAAAAATGGGCTGCCATCAGTCAGGATTTGGCCCAGAAGTTGATTGACAGCATTCCAGGGCAAATTGCAATGACCTTGAAAAAGAAGGGTCATCACTGCAAATATTGACTCTTAGTATAAATTCATTGTAGTTGTCAATAAAGGCCTTTGACGCTTATAAAATGCTTGTAATTATGCTTCAGTATACCATAGTAACATCTGACAAAAAGATCCAAAAACACTGAAGCAGCAGACTTTGTGAAAATGTAATATTTGTGTCATTCTCAAAACTTTTGTCCAGGGCTGTAGATTAGACTTCATTGAGCTTTTAACTGAGAAAGTGTAAAAAACATAAAAATAGTTACTTTTATTTTTTGACTTGCTCTGAAGAAATGCAAATCCCTTTCCTTGCATCCTTTTTGTTCTTTTTAACATTTAATTTCCTTAACGTAAAGCCTGGAAGAATATATATTGATTAAGGATAAAACGTTGAACTTGAAAGTGGGTAAATTGGCGGGTGGTAGTAAAAAGGTCGGCACAGGCTGAGTTCTTCCTAAGCAAATCTGAAAAGAGATAGACACCCTGCTTGTGTATTCCAGAGCGGACGGTTGTTCATCAGAAAGATTTCTGCCGCTATCTGTAATGAAGCAATTATTATTGGAGCAGAACGCTTCCATAAATACTAATAAATATGTATTATAAGCTAGGGTGCTTGTTTTAGCAGAGTTAACCAAGCAGTATGATTGAATGGAGAGTGCTTTGCTTTCTGGAGTGTCTGTAAAGTTGTAGTTGGACAGCACGATAAAGGTTGCACTGCTGCCCTAAATTAATATATTAATGCAAAAATCATCCACTGCCAAATCTGGGATTTCAGGTTTGGTTAGATAAAGTCCCTTACTGGCTTCTTATATCCCTTTTTAAACTCCAGTGGGTTGCGCATTAGTATTCTCTGAGGACAGGCTCATAGGATAGTATGCTTATTTTAATGTGCTAGCTGTTGTGGTTTCTTATCCATGTTCCCTTTGGCCTCAAGAGGTAATGTTTTTCAAGACAATGTGTGATTATGGCACAAGCTGGAAAAATTAAAGCATGCGTTATGATTTTTGCACAGCGATCCAAAATATTGTGTTCTAAAATATTATTAATATGATCATCCTTAAAGTTGTCCTGCAAATTTGTACTGTTTTTTTGCAGTGTGAATGTGTACTTTGTCATTCTTTTGCTGAGATTAGATAAATGATCTGAGATGAAAGGATAGAAGTGTTTTAGAAGCTGAATTGTCTTCACAAGTGCAGATTGTGCATCATACAAAGACAGTGTCTTTCATTTTTACGTTTGTGTTTTGAAGTCATTATTTGAGTAGATACACAAAGAATAGAAAATAATACTTGATTGATACAAAAGTCACATCTGGCTGTAAACATTTTCTGTAAGCCCCTCCTTCCCATCACTGTCTTCATTTTGTGGCTCATAGGCTTGTTCATCTTTTATTAATTATTGGAGTCTTCTGAGCCTAATGAGAGAGAGAGAGATGATATTTCAAGCACTGCAGAGAATTCATTAAAACTCACTGTCAGCATTGATTAATAATTTCTTCCACTTGTTGCTCTTGAAAAAGCGAGAAAGTGGCTGTTTGAATGCTAAAGTAAAATAGAGTTCCAGTAGTTGTGAGAAGTCTAGTCTGTAGCTAGTAGTGCCACTTCTGCTCCTCTTTTCAATGACGAGAAGCAGTGAGTATAGACATGCTACCTGTGTCATTCCTGACCTCTTCCAGGTATCACTTTGCAAGCAGTACTGGAGTGCCTCCTAAAACCCTTCCATCCAATAACAGCATTAAATGGTTAAGGAACCTGTCTTCCCTGACCACCTCCACAAATTGTACATTGTCCGTCTTAGAAAGATGATGGAAAATGGGTGCCACTGGATGAAGAGTTACTAATTCTTCGGTTGAACAAGAAGGTAAATATGCATACGTTTCTTCATCAGAGAGTTAACACAATGCCTCTTTGATGTAATCAGAGGAATTGAGTACGACCACAGCTCCTCCCTTGTCAGATCCTTTAATGACTATGTTAATGCTTTGTGACTCAGTCGCTGTGGTCACCCCTGGCCACCTGTGACCCTCTTCAGCAATCAGCTGCTCGGGTTTGTGAGTACACAAGACTTGCCTCACATTGGACCTCATTGTTTTCTTTGCATAAAGCACAAAATTTATTTTAAATAAGACACAGGACAGTCCTGCTTTATTGGATAACCCCATCTTGAGGCTGAAGTCCTCTGCCTCATTTTCTCAATCCGCTGAGCCCATTGTTGCAGACAAGCCCTTACTTTTGCATTTGTTCATCCTGCTTGGTCCTTTGAGGGTTTGCATCATTGCAGTTTGAAGTTTAGGCTTTCAATTGTAACTTTGTACACCCCTGAATCGGACACCTTTTCAAGCTGCTCCTTCTGACAATAATGCAATACATCTGTGCATCTTGCTTTGATAGAATCCTATCCTTTAGAATGGTAACCCATCCTGCACTCCTTTTCACAGGGGGGTTCCTTTCTGTAACAGATAATTGCACCCCTTGTAAGTTTGATTTTCTTTAGCACTATCCCTCTCCTGAGGAATCTCTTGGCCTGCTAGATAAACATGGTTAATTGCTTATGGTTTCTTTACTAAGTAAATACCTAATTTAGGTGTCCTTGAGTAATTCCAAATGCTACCCATGGCAATGACCCTTATTTCCACTCCAGGTGCCTTTTCCTGGCATTCTCAATGTGGAGCTTTCCAGAGACCTTTACTGAAAAATATGAGTGTCCTAGACTCTTGCAGTCCTTGCTAAGGCCAGGGCCTTAACGTCTACATTTGTTGACGTCCATTACCTTAAAGCATTTTTCTTTTCAGTGCCCCACTTTGGGTGTTGCGGGGATTGTTGGGGAGCTCCATTTTAATTGGTACCCCTTCCCATGCTGTTCATCAGTTTTTAGTTTTCAATCTGAGTTGGAGGATCTGGAATTTGTGCAGGCGCCAAGCTTGACCTTTCGACCCAACAAAGCCCTTTATTTGCTGGTTAATTATCAAGGTGGGAATTATCCTTTATCATCCATTAAGGGACATAGAATTGTACTAGACCTTCTGTCTTGAGCAGGTTTGGACATTGGCAATGAAAACAATTTTAAGCTAGCCCCATAAAACCCTGTCTCCAACTGCCATGCCTAATTGATAGTATCTTAGGAGTATGAATGTCCTTCTTTCAGCTCTGCTGTGGAAAGCTTTATTTTTTTTTTTTTTTCACTGAGATTTTTGTTTTCTTCAATCAGGATTCTTAATGCAGATATTTTTCTTCATTAACTTCTAGCTAGGCCTTAAACAAGATATAAGAGCTAGTTTCAACAACTTTGGTGGTACCCAGACCCACTGGACCAAAAATTGCTGGGTTAGCCTGCAGTGTGACCTTCTGGCACATGGCTTTTTCTGGTTCTTTTCATAACTTGGTTTACTGTGCTTGGTAGCAACAGGATGCTGTCCAGAGCCATGGCACAGTTTCCGGTGTGACCTAGTCTCTGAAGATTCAATCTGTGAGTAAACACATGGGCGAGGCGAAGATAGACTAGACTATGTCCTTAAGACAATAGGCTCTGCAATATGGAGCTTTCCAGACCCATTTTTCCTGTGTTGATTAGCTGCAGAACATCTTTATCTGAATCCAGAGCTGTAGCACAGTCATTAGTGGCACCCAGTCTATGTAGCCTTACCTTATGACAAGGCTATGCTAAAAAAAAAAAAAAAACTTGCATGACTTGTGACCTTTAGACTTTGAGCTCTGCATTGTTGTACTTTCCAGACCTTGGTTACTGTGTCATTTAGCCACCTAGCATTTTTCTGCAAGTTTAGAGCAGCGGCACAACTGCTGTTATTCTACTTTCACACTTTGTCAGCAAGGTGTTCATACCAATACATACAAGTATTTTATCAGTATTACTTTAAAAGCTTCACCTCACTTATTTGGTGCTTTGTGAGTTGGTTTGGTTTGTAAACTTACTCACCCATCTTTGCTTCTAGTCCAGACTTATGTGAAATGTGTTAGTTAAATGCAGGGTGCTCTCCTAGTCTAGAGCCTTGACACAACTTCTGCTGTGACCCAGTATCTTCAGAATCATTTTATGAAGCAAGAATAATGCAAAAATCTAACCCGCATTATGCTGGCATTTACATGACTGGGCATATCCCTATGAGCTGTACTGTTAGCTGTAGGGATTTGCCTGAGATATGACCTTTGAGCACTGGGCTTTATTTGTGCTATTCTCAAAATCCAAATGTACTCTTTTGGCAACAAATCACATCCAGGTTGAGAGACAATTTTTTTTTCTCGCCTTCAGCTGGCATTGTGACGATTAAGGCGGAAGTGCCACATATGGATGGCAAATTTTAGAGTTTTATGCACTTGTGATTTGTTTTCTTTCTTTTGCCTTTTCTGCCTGTAGAAGCACTGTCCTATGACAGTTCCTGCTTCTTGAGAATCATCTGGTCTCCTGTCTCTTTCCACTGCCTAACTATAATGACTTTGTCACCTCTGACTCTATGGTTCTCATCAGCCAAAGCTTCATAGGTTTCTGAATATGCAAGGATTTGCTTCACATTGGGCTTATTTGTTCTCCATTACACAGTACAACATGTCTTCATAAAGATGCAAGGCAGTCTTGTTGCACCACAAAATTTTGTATAAATCTGTACCAATTAATGCAAAATGGGTTCTTCACACCTTAGTGCATTCTGCCACTTAACATCTTACTGTACCTCCATCCCTAAGTGGGCCTGAGTATCATTACCATCTCTTATTTAGATTCAGAGCCTTCATAGCCTTCTTCTGAAAAAACAGTTTTTTCCTTTTAGAAGTTATCAATCTTCTGATTGAGTGCACGCTACCCTTCAGTTAAGAGATCAGCCTTCTGTTCCAAGTATTAAGTTTTATAGAGCTGTAGCTACAAAGACCATCTTCGTCGGAAACCTACCAAAATGTGTTCCATTTATGGCCAGCTTTACTCCCTGTACTGGACATTGTGAGTGTACCGTTTGTGACCACACTGTTTTTTTTTTTTTTTTCGGGGACTTATTTACTGATAGCTTCTTTGCTATGTTTCATTTGCAGTCTTCTGTGCAAATCTACCAGGATAATAATTTCATTGATAGTCCTCTGATTTCTATCCCTAGCTTCTCTGCGGAGGGATTCCTTTGCTTACAGCTCTGAGCTTAATGATTACTAGAATCATATGCTTGACTATTGGATAGGCAGGTGGGCAGCGGTGCTACTTCACACCCTGATACACCTGTGGGTGTTCGTTGGAAGGACTCTCTTTTTTTGTCATCATTCTCCTTATGTCCCTTTACACCAATTTGTGTTATAATCCATTCTTACCACTGTTATCCTTTTTCTATATAGGTGGTCTTGACCGCCCCAGCTTTTTACTTTTTTTTTTACAAAGTTGCAGGATTATTACTCCTCTGTTTTTTACATCTTAAAAGAGAAGTAGGGACAAAACTATTTTGGCCCAACCTCTCCTGGGGATCACAGGAGAACACTTTTTGTATTCCTGTGACCCATTTTCAGCCAACAGTGGGCTAAAGACTGCCGTCAGCTAATGTCACTCAGCCGGATCAGACTCTGGGAGATGCCAACTTTGATGTTAGGATCCACCCATTTGCCTGGACTGGGAGCAGGCTTAGTCTCTTAGCACACCTCTGATAATCTTCCCAATGGGTATGCAGCAGTACTACTCAAAAGTTCCATAAATTATGTTTTGGCTGTTTTTTTCACAATGGACTGCTCACAGATAACATAATTGTTTTTAATTGACCTTAGCACAAAAAAAGAAACCATTTGAATCAAAGGTACTCTTTAGAAAACAAATGTCACCTGTGACTTCCCTGCGTAATAGCAGGCAGGGTTTTCCCAGGCATACTTGGTGTTCTAGGATTTCAGATCTACAGTTGTAACTTTAACGGCCTTATGAAAGCTTGTGTTTCAGCACATGTTGAAAGTATGCATTCCTTATGGGAGCAATTCATTTTTTGTGGTAGGACTTGAGTCCACCCAGAACCAAAAATAACACCACAAGATGTCTCAATTGTGCTTGCTTGGGGGATACAGAAATCAAGTATCCCTCTGTGCTACAATGCAGAAAGAGCCCTAGTCAGACAATATTTCTGTTTTTCTTGAAAACTCCTTAAATAAAGACACTGATATTTTGTAATTTGAAAAACCCGAAGTCGCAGAACATATCCCAGGTGTCTACAATCCCCTGTGGTCACAAGAAATATCTGTGTCCCAATAGACTAAGAATACTGTAAAATGTATGTTCAGGCATGGGGAAACAAGACATGATAGATTGCCTTAAAATATCTATCTATCCAGATGTATTTGTTGGAAAGGCAGGGTAATACAGTGGGATAGATGTTTGTAGTATTAAATCCCACAGCTCACACTCTAGAAAGAGACTTGGATGCATAGACCCATGCCATGTTAGTGTATGCTCTGCTCTGTTGTTGTTGCCTACAGCTTTCGGGGGTAATCTTCAGCTTTCTTTTGGTTTATCAAATCTGGGCAGCATCTGTGAAGAAATAGGGAAGCTGTCCCTGGTGACTTCTCCCTCCTGACAGCACTACCTAGTATGATACCTGAAACAAATCCATGACCGTAAAGTCTGCGTAACAATTTTTTGAAACAGCAAGTAGGGGACTTTAATTAAAGGTGCCATAACACAATCATAAAAATATACATTTTTTTATTTTAGTTCCAACGTTAAAAGATACTTAAATACAAACAAATGTTAAAATCAAGCATGGAATATAGTATAAACAATCTTTTGTTGACAAATGCTCCTTGCGCAACATGTTTCGGCAATCGGCTTCTTCAGGTGCCGTAAAACATAAATATTGTCACATCGATATTTAAAAGATTGACAAAGCATCCTTTGCATTGAGTCAATAAAGTTCATCCATAAAGAGTGCCAGGCCCATCAGTGCTTGTAATTCCATTTGTTCCCCCAATGGCTTACTGGGGATCCTTCCATAAGCTTAAAATGATCCCAAGTTATACTAGTGTTTACTAGATTGATGGAAACCTCATGGGAGAGAGGTATTGATCTTTGAAGAAACTTGAAAATTTTACAAGGTTAGGGGCCTATTCATCAGGCAGCCGGATCCTGACAGAATTTACATCCATGATCTGGGATGATTGTTGCCCTGCATTTGGGGTGTCTGTTTGCCCGGTGAATAGGCCCCTAACCTTGTAAAATTTTCATGTCTCTCCAAAGATCAAGACCTTTCTCCCATGTTGTTGCCATCAATCTATAAGTCCATCAATCTATGAAACGCTAGTTTACCTTTGGATCATTTTAAGTTGATAGAAGGAGCCTCCTTACTTCCGTTTGTTCCCCCTATGGCTTACTAGCACTGATGGGGATGGCTCTCTTTATGCATGAACGTTATTGACTCCTTGCAAAGGCTGCCTAGTCATTCTTTTGAATATTGATGTTGTGGCAATACTTGTAATGCTTTATGGCTCCTGAAGAAGACGATTGGCAAAACATGTCGAGTGAAAAGTATTTGTCAACAACATAAGTATTTTTCTTTTCAAATATTTTATTGGCAATTTCACATACAACTGCTACATTAAGTTCCATGCATAGTTTCTTACAATTAGATGATCGTGTACATAGAAATAATGTCGGAAAACAATGTATTAAGGAAAACTGAGTTTTTAGATAGCAGATATATTTCCAAATCATACAGTTTGCTGGAACTAAACACGTAAATGTATGAAAGATTAAAGGGGACTACAATCCCATTTTTAACACTATAAATTTGGGCCTTTCCCCAACACAAGTGACGGGGGGCCCCAAAAGTAATACATGTAACAGAGTATATTACCTATTTTTGGATTTGGAGGGTAAAGTGAAATCAAGGGGTGGAATAAAGAAAAGGGGTAGAAAGAAGGGGATGTAGGCGAGAGAGTTGAGGGTTGGAGAGGAAGGGGGAGGAGAGGTGCCGGCCCGCGCGGGTAAAGGAATCATATTAGAGTCTGGGGATGGTGCTCATGCCCACTTAAAGCGATATTAGATCTTCAGCTATGTCCGTTGGTAGAAAGTGTTCAACCCAGGGTCGCCATACTCGGTTATGTTGGGTGGCTTTATCGAGAATTTTTGCTTCTATTTTGTCATGTATCATTGCTAGGGTCACCCTATTCTTTGTTTCAACTATGTTAAGAGTGGGTGTTTTCCAAGCCTTAGCTATCGTCTGTTTGGCTGCGGTGAATAAATGTAGGAGAAGTCTGAGTTGTGATCTGGTGTAGTCTTGTGGGAAAAGGTTGAGGAGGGCTATTGTGGGGTTAGGGGATAAGGTAATTTGGTGAAGAGTGGTAGCCATCTGAAATATTATTGCCCAGAAGCGCTGTGCTTGAGGGCACGTCCACCATATATGTAGGTGCGTGCCCCTGTCTCCACAGCCTCTGAAACAGTTCGGGGAGGATTCAGGTAGAAATTTAACGATTCTAGCCGGGACAAGGTACCAGCGCATTAGCACTTTATAGTTTGCTTCTGAGGCAACAACATTCTGGGATGAATTTTTTGTATTGGACCATATGGTCGACCAGTCTTCTGGCTCGAGGGTAATATCGAGGTCTCTCAACCATCTCTGTGCATATGTGGGTAGATCTGGAGGTGGTGATGTAAGATGGGAGTATAGACGGGAGATAATACCTGGGGCATGCGGGTCCGACTCGCACATATGCTCAAACTCGGTTAGAGTATCCAGTCCAGAGTTAGATTTTATAGTTGATTGCACGAAGTGTTTAATTTGAAGGTAGCGGAAACATTCTCTGTGAGGGAGTTGCGCTTGTTCCTGGATAGATGGGAAAGGTTTCACAGAGTCTCCATTAACAAGATCACAGATGCGAGTCAAACCCGCCTGAGCCCAGGCGTGGAATGAAGTTGGTTCTGTGTAGGCTGGGGGGAATTGAGGGTGACCTAAATAGGATAGAAGTGGGGAGTGTGGGGAGATTAGTTTGAAGGGAGTTTTTAGTCTATCCCAAAGTTTAAGTGTGTGAAGTGTAATTGGGTTAGTCAAGGTTCCTCTTGTTGATGTGGGGAGCCACAGTATGTTGCCTATATTAATCGGATGTAGATCGATGGCTTCAAGGGCAACCCAAAGTGGGGTCTCTGTTTTGGCGTGGTATAGGATGGACTGAGCTAGACGGGCTGCGTGATAGTAGTGTGAGAAGTTGGGAATGCCCAAGCCGCCGTGGAGCTTGTTACGGAGAAGAATGGGTCTCGCCACTCTGGGTCTAGTTGGCCCCCATATATATTTGAAAATTTTATTTTGTATGATCCTATGGTAATAAGGAGGGACTGTGATAGGGAGCACTCTGTATAAGTATAACAGTTTTGGTAATAGGGACATTTTCACGGCTGCTATGCGTCCTAACCAGGAAACGCATAGTGGTAGCCAGGTATTAAGTAAGGAAGATATTTGTGAGAGCATTGGGAGGTAGTTGGATTGGAACAGGTTGGAGGGATCCTTAGTTAGCCTAATCCCTAGATATGGTATCGAAGTGGAAGACCAGTGGAAGGGATAATTGCTTCGTAGTGTTTCAAGATCAACTTGTGGCAGGGACACATTGAGGGCCTTCGATTTGGATTGGTTGACCTCCAGTCCAGATATGCTGGAGAATTTATCTAAGGTGTTCATGAGGTTTGGTAAAGTGGTATGGGGAGAAGTAATAAACATAAGTGCGTCGTCGGCAAAGAGACATATTTTATGGGAGGTGGATGCTATTTCTAGGCCCCGGATGTCAGGATTAGATCTAATCAGGGCTGCTAGGGGTTCGATACTGAGTGCAAAGAGCAGGGGAGATAAGGGGCAGCCCTGTCTAGTCCCCCGTGATATTGGAAAAGGGTCCGACCGGAATCCGGAATAGTGCACATACGCCTGTGGGTGGGTATAGAGGGCTTTTATCCAGTTTATGAAATTGGGGCCGAAGCCCCAGCGTTGGAGGATAAAGAATAGATAGGGCCAAGAGACCGTGTCAAAGGCTTTTCGTATATCTAAGGAGAGGAGGTGCATAGGGATCTTACGGGAACGGGCCAGGTGTTGTAGGAGAATTACTCGTCTGATATTGTCGCTCGCTTGTCGCTTGGGTATGAAGCCAACCTGGTCCTTGTGTATTAAACCGCCAATGATGGGATTGAGGCGTAGAGCAAGAATTTTGGCCAAAATCTTGATATCCACATTGAGAAGTGAAATTGGTCTATAGTTGGACCATAGCGTGCTGTCAGTGTTCGGTTTGGGGATCATTGAGATAAGAGCAGTCAATGTGTCCCTGCCAAAAGAGTGTTGCTTTAGTATGGCATTAAAAGTGTTGGTAAGAAGGGGAGATAGTTCTGTGGCAAATTTTTTATAATAGAGACTGGGAAGGCCATCAGGGCCTGGGCGTTTATTTGGTTTTAGGGTTTTTATGGCTGCTAGTACTTCGTCTGTCGAGATCGTGCTCTCCATTAGCTCGCGATTGGATTCAGACAAGGTTGGAATGGGCAGTTTATGAAACAGTTTCTCTGCTTGGCGCTGTGAGAATGTTGTTTTAGAGTCATAGAGATTTGATAACTGTTTACGAAACTCCGAAAGAACCTTGACAGGGTTGCTGGTGACTACATCCTTAGTTAGCCTGAGTCTAATTGGAATACGAGCCCGGTCCGGTCTACGTAAACGTAATGCCAGGTAGGTGTCCGGTTTGTTTGCTTTATTATAGATTTTATGGTTTGTTCTACGGATAGTTTTGTCAGCCATCTCGGCTAAGAGAAGATCTAGTTCTAGTTTAATTTTTTCTAGTGTTAATTTACGTGTTTCGGTAGGGTCAGATTGGAATAAAAGAAAGCTATTATGATAGTCAGATTCAAGCTGTTGTAGTTTGAGTTTCTTGTCTCTATTAAGGTGGGATGCCACTGAAATACATGTGCCACGTATCACGGGTTTGTGTGCCTCCCAGAGCAAGATGGGGGAGATGTCGGGGGTTGTATTGTGTTTTAGGTAGTCCTTGAGGGCTACTTGAATATCTAGGCAGTAAGATGGGTTGGTTAAGAGAGAGTCATTCATACACCATGATCTGTTAGTAGTTTGTGGGATTAGGGATGACACTGTAGTGATGACGGCACAGTGGTCCGTCCATGTAATTGGTTGGATATGTGAGTGAAGGAGAAGTGGTGCAGATGATATTGAGGTAAATATGTGGTCAATCCTGGAGAATGAATTGTGAGGATGTGAATAAAATGTATAGTTTCTCTTTGAGGGATTGAGTTCTCTCCATGTGTCTAGGAGGGAGGCTGATTGTATTAATTTACGAAATTGTGTGGAAGGGGTGTAGTGTTCTGGAGCATAGGGCGATTTGTCTGTGTGCGGTTGTAGTACAGAATTGGAGTCTCCGCAGAGGAACAAAGTTCCCTTGCAGTGCGCTTGCACGACTTGCAGTAGATGTGAGAAAAAGGGAATCGGGTTTGTGTTGGGGGCATAGTAGGAGACGAAGGTTGTGGTTATGTCCTGCAAGAGTCCCACTAGAATGAGATAGCGGCCTTCAGGGTCTTTTATCTCAGAGAGTGGGGTGAATGGCATAGTGTGGTGAAAAGCGAGTAAAACTCCTCTATGTTTAGTATTTGCTGAGGCAGTAAATACTTGTGGGTATCTTGAGCTAAAAAAACTCGGAGTGTGGCGTATGGAAAAGTGGGTTTCCTGGAGGGCTACAACTTTAGCTTTCAGGGACGCAAAGGTTTGGAATGCTTTTACCCGTTTATGTGGGGAGTTTAACCCCTTAACGTTCAGGGTAAGGATTTCAAGTGGGGCCATTATGGGGTGTTTGAGTGGTCTATATCAAGGAAAAGGGCCCACGCGAGCCAACCGGCATAGAAGAAAGAAAGGAGTGAAGGTGTAGAGTCAAAGAGGGGGGGGAGAGAGGGGGGGAAGAGGGAGAGCATTGTGGGTCGGGTGGAGCACCGGGCGACCCCTTCAGTAAGGGGGCAACACCCCAGTAGTGCCCGACTAACGTGTGCACTGACTCTGCGACCGAGGTTCTGGTCAAAGAGTGAATGCACTACAGGGAGGGTAAGCATTGACTGCTCCCCGCCGCAACCGGGAGCAGCAAAAGATTAAAGATACCTTAAAAGTGAGTATGATAAAAAACAACAAAACAAAGTATAAAGAAAAAAATACAATATATTCCCCTGTGCCCCCAGATAACGTGAATAACAGCAGAACATCAGGTGAAAGGTGGGGGGTGGGGAACGTGAGAGCTTTTGATGCAGCTCAATTCAGTAAGTGATAAGGATTCATGTGAGTTTTTAGTTGAAGTCGCTTATCAAGAGGGATTAGTATCGTTGAGTTGGGGGAAGAGGAGGTTGGGTAGGAGGAGGGGGGAATGGGAAGGAATGTAGATGGGAGGGGATGGGAGGGGAAGGAAGGAAGGAGAAGGGGAGGGTTAGGGGGAGGAAAGGTAAAAAAGGGGGGGGGGAGAGAGGGGGGGGAGGGGTTAGGATAGAGTAAGGGAGGAGGGGGGGAAGGGGAGGAGGGGGGGGAAGGGGAGGGTGGGAGAGGGGTAGAAGGGAGGAAGGGGAGGAGGGGAAAAGGAAAAGGGGGGAGGTGGGAGGAGGGGGAGGTGGGAGGGGGGGGGGGAGGGCGGATATGGGGTACATACTGAAAAGATATGCAAGTAACTCACGGTAGGTCAATCAATACATTAAAGCTGTCTAGTTGTTACATTACCGGTACTCAATAATGAAAACGACAGAGTAGCAGGGTTCACCCGGTTCACAAATTGCAAACCAGGTCAAGTGCACTCTGGAATGTGCAAAACTGAATTGTGCGTTTAACAATAACTTTGCTACAATCGCAAAATAAAAAGGATTTGAAAAATAAGAGAAAAATTGAACAAAATTGAACAAAATAACTGAACCTGAGGAGGCCTTAAAAGGCCTACGAGCCCTGAAAAGGAAACAATTTCAGGTTACCAAGAGTCCATTCCTGACGGAGGTCCTCTGGCAGATCTCGGTCACGGGTGGGGTCTCATAAGGTGGTGTGGAGACATTCACTGCTAGTGCGACCGAGTACCTGCATGTTCAAAAAAGACAAAAAAGGAGATAAAAGAAAAGAGAAAAGGAAGTTCCTTGGTCTTCAGCGTGGAGCTCGGGATTTCGGGCTGCGATAGGAGTATTCAGATAATCTGGCTGGTGTTCCTTTCCGGATGGATGGTGGTCCGGTGTTTTTCCGATTAGGGGTCGTGGTGTATGGTTGAGATGCTGACCTGGCTGGAGTGCGAGGAAGGGCTGTGTCTGAGAGGACATTCTGGGGAGACAGGTGGAGCGATTCCAGTAGCCTTTGAAGAGATTCTGGTGTGGTGGAGGTGTGTTGTTGACCTTGATAGGAGAATTGCAGTGCGAATGGGAACCGCCAAGTGTACTTAAGTTGGTGCTGTATAAGTACCTGCAGTTGGGGCTTCATAGCACGGCGTTTAGCAATCGTGAGGGGTGCTAGGTCGGAGAACAATTGATATGTATGGCTCTGAAATTGCAAGGTGTTATTGTTGCGGGCGGCTGCCAGGAGCTGTTCTTTCGTGCGGAAAAAATGCAGTTTGATAATAATGTCTCTCGGTGGCCCGTCAGTTTGGCGTCTGGTGAGCGCTCTGTGAATTCTATCGAATTCAAGACGTTCGATGGGTATGGATGGTGCTAGCTCTTGAAAAAGTGCTGTTGTAAAAGATTGCAGGTCATCGATTGTTTCTGGGATTCCTCTGAGGCGTAAATTGGATCTGCGGGAGCGATTTTCCGCGTCCTCGAGTCGGGATAAAAGCATAGAGTTCTCCTCCCTGAGGGCGATTTGCTCTTGTGTTTGTTCTTGGAGTGTGAGTTCTATATCATCTACCCTTGTTTCAAGGTCTGCTGTGCGTTGGCCTATCTCGCGTATCTCACAAGTCAGACTAGTGGTAATTTGGTCTGATGTTGCTTTGAGGGCCTTATGCAGCATAGATTCCATGATTCTCATAAAGGCAGCTTGTGACATACCTGTATTAGGAACAGATGGGGAGCCGCCTGAGTCCTCTCGTATATCAGCCTCCTCATCGCTGTCAGGTATGTCAGAGTGGGCTGGAGATGTTGCTGTGGGATCAGCCAGGTTCCGGGCCTTCGACGCCATCTTGGATGAAGCGCGGGCCAGCGCTTCTTTGATGGGTTTGTGGTTAGGTTTTCTGCGATGGCCCGTTAACACCATACCGGAAGGTACACTGGTTTGTGGAGAAGCGATCCCCGAGAAAATGGCTCCGATTTGCCGGTTCAGTAAGGCGCAATAGTCTCGGATATGCGGCGGGGAGTGCGGAGCCTCACAGAGACACGTCTGCCATGTAAAGCTTCGCGCATGCGCCCCCAACATAAGTATTTTTATACGATATTCCATGCTTGATCTTAATAATTGTTTGTGTTTAGGTGTCTTTGAATGTTGGAGTAAAACAAAAAAATTCAAATTTTTATGATTGATGTGTTATGACATCTTAAAGTCCCCTTCCTTGCTGTTTGAAAAAAAAATATTTCCTGAAATATAGATGTCTTTGATCCCCATGTTTAGGCTTTGTTCACACTGGAGAATGCATCGTCTCACAGCAGGAGTCTGGTGCATCTCAATTCACTATTTCAGGTCCAATTTTAGCCTAAGTTTTTGGCTGAGTTCGGACCTGAAACGGATCAAAAGACGCACAGGGCTCCTGTGCAATTCACACCAGAGCCATTGTGGGGATGTGTGAACTGGCTCCATAGAGAGCCGGTCACAATCTCCTGCTATACGAATTGGATGCAAAGAAATCCTGGATATATATGGGGCTCAGGTAAGTATTAGGGGGGCTGGGGAGGCTGCTACACACAAAAGGCTTTTTATCTTAATGCAAAGAATGCATTAAAATAAAAATACCTTCTGCCTTTACAACCCCTTTAAGGTGAACTCGAGTCAAATTTGGAAATAGTCTTGAGTTTCATATCCATATTTCAAGCTTTCTGCTCAGTACTTAGAATTTTCATTCCAGCATTCCTTTAATGCTCATGTCTATGCCAATCCCTTCTGCCAGTAATCTGGTGATTTGGAAAGAATTCCCAAACACACCCACTGCAAGATATGATTGCTGTGTCTCCCACACAGAAGGATTGATGTGTAAGACTAAAGTTGGGTATACACGTATCAACATTAGGCCGGCTCAGCAGAAACCAGACAAATTTCGGTACATGTATACTCCTCTGTGTTCATCAGAAGCCAGATGTTAGACCTGCTTCTGTTTAATGCTCCTGCTGGAAAACAAGCATTTGATCAGCACGTTGGCTGCAGCACTGATTGTGTATTCTGACAGAGTGAGAGTTCCTGCTGTCAGAATACAAAAACACATTGGAGGACATCCCTTCATCACTGCATGTATACCCTGCTTAAGGCGTATTCTCCAACCCACCAATCACATGCAAACCTGCCATGAAAGTTTGAATATAACTGGTGATATGTGAAAATCCTGTAAAGTGTTCTGCAGATGCTGTTTGCAATGAATTCTTGAAAATTGGGTAAATGATGGGATATTGGTAGTGGATGCCACATCCAAATTGCAACTTTACCAACACTAGAAAAGTGTTGGAAAGTGAAGAACTTTTCAGGTACCCCAGAAAAACACATATGAAAAAAATATATATAATATTTTATTAAAAGTATAATAAAATATATTGGAGAACTTTTTTCTTCCATTTCATTTATTAGTCAAATGCTAGTACATGTACAGGGAAGATAATGTCCTAGCCTGCACTCACAGTGGTCGGTTTTATTGATTGGGGTTTCTACAGCCTGAGTGGCATCCACTCTTTTGGTTTGGGGTCACCAATGCTAGTATATACTTTACACATTTTAGCACGGTTTTTTGCTAACGAGACCATATAATCTAGATCTTCAACGCATTTCATGGATATATACAATCTCTAAATATGAGAGATATAAAACACATTTTTAAATGTTAGTGTTATGCTATCTGTATCATTACATCGATTTTTCAATCATCTGCTTACATGGCTGTGAGCTTAAACCAGGGTACAGCCACTCAGAAGTGTCCCCTGGGTGAGCGTAGGGGCAACAGAGGTAGAACAAACTTCTTAGTGCTGACTGCAAGCTTTCGTGGTTGCCTATCAGTATTTAATATAGCAAATTATTATATACATATCTTAATCTTGTTTTCAATCATAAGCATATTCTTTACTGTACCTTATGTGATGTCTCTAGGTATGGTCAAGCATCCAGCTAGCAAAAATTGTAGGTGGTGTTGGATACAGGGGGCTAAAAGAGGGAAAACCGATAATTGGGCATAATAGGATATATTCCCTAATTAATATTAGTTACAATGACAATTCAAAATTAATCCATTTATGTCACATTTCATCTATACCTTTCGTGCAATATTCACTTTCAACACTTTCAATGTTGTTGATCCCATAATCCTAAGAAGTATACAATAAAGCACATGTGTCAAACACAAAGGCCCTGGGGCTGAATCTGGAAAATTCTTGTCTGCTTCCACCGTTTTTCAGCAGTCAACAGCAGAAATGAGGACAGAACTCCTTCACCAGATCCTGTGGTGCTTTATGCAGGTGAGGAGAGGCTCATCTCAGAACCCACCACCCCCCTGTCTCAACAGTTGGCAGCAGAGAAGATGACAGAACTCCTCTTACAAATTCTGTGCAATCTCAGCACCCCCTGGTCTCCGCATTCAGCAGACTCTGGTCCTCGTCCAGACACTTTACTTTATGCTTCTCAGCTCCTCCTCCAGCTTCTTCCTGGCAGCATCCTAAGGGAGGGTGGAGAACTTTTGACTTCTGATGGTGGGGTGGCACTTATGAGAGGGCGATGGTGGTGTGTTGGGCATCTGCTTATAATTATTATGAGAATAATACAATTCCATGCCATTTAAAAGGAGGGCCGCACACTGCTGCTATCATCCACAAGAAACCTTACTGGAGACTGCTCAGACAAAGCATGGTTCTGCCATGGTGTTCTGACTGAGCAGTCCTCAATAAAGTTTCTTGTGGATGGTACCAGCAGTGTGCGACCCTCCTTTTCAGACTTTGCTACGAGTGTGAGCGGGTCTCATGCCGGTCTGCACCTGCCCTTCACAGCTTAAGTCTTAAGTTATTACTAAAATCAGTAATAATTGAATGCAGTGGCAATTATTTAATTTGATAAAGAGTAGGTACATTTATACAGTCTTACAGATACAACCGGCCCTTTGGGGGCAACCATATAATGCTGATGTGGCCCACGATGAAAGTGAGTTTGACACTCCTGCACTAGAGTGTTCAAAAAATATTGCTCAGTTATCCTAGCACTCACCCAAAACTTGCATGCATGTGAATTAGGAAGTGGTGATACCAAAAGCCCACTAATTTCCCAGTACAAAACTGCATCAGTAAAAGGGTTGTGTGATAGGGGCAATATGATGATCATCATTTATCAAACTATCATATATAATATAAATACAGATCCAGCATCTCATTAGGAAAATCAACCACTCCGCCAGTTCTGTGCTTCTGTAGCCCAAGGTGTTGGAATATAATCCAGTCTGGGAAGAGTGACAAATTACTACACTAGTCCAAGGCTGCATAGCCTCAACCCTTGATATTTTTTTGCCCTCATGAGAATTACACGTAAGCTGCATAGCAGTGTGTGACATCATCATGGGGAATCTAGTAAGTGCAACATTATAGGGATCTGCAGTAATTTCTGGCAAGCACTGTGTGTGTGTTCTATATATGACAATAATCTCCAGTATTATTCATATGTTTTGGCTGTGGGTTAGGGTAGCAAGATGGAAGACTTTTCTTAAAACATCCAAGGTTGGCTACATTTTACAAAAACTTTTATTATGTCTGCCAAAAGCATGTGGGAAAATGTGTTATGAGCTGCTGAGACCAAGACTGAACTTTTTGGCCATAATTCCAAGAAGTTTTTTTACTTTGCGTCCTTTTATCTTTTTTGGACCTAGATGTGATGGATCGGAAGTAAAAGGATGCAAACAGATGCACGCCTGTTTACATCTGCCTGCCTAACATGGGTCAATTAAGCTTAGTTTTCCTCCATCACAAGCTTGAGGAAAAAACTGAGAAACCACTGATCTCACAGGATTTTATCACGGCTCCCCTGCTGATCAGAATGGATGCTGCATGGAAAGGACTCTTCTTGTGTCCATGTTTTACGAAACCTATAGCAGGTTGTGTGGTGGTATCAAATATGTAGACTTCATTAGGCATCACTGGTCTGATAAGAGACAATACAATTTGTTTGAAAAATAACATAAATTACATAAAACATGTTTATATCAACTGTCCAATAAATCTATATGTGAAACACATATGCATAGTGGTTAGAACTACTAACTGTATACACGCAACGACTGCGGGGAAAGGACAAGGCTAGATAACAGAGGGGAAAGCAGGTCAGAAGAGGTGATACAGAGTCGGACAGAAATGAAGGTTACAGGTAGAAATGGGCACAAATTCTGCGGCACTAAGTAAATTGTGAGGTGTGCTAAATGGCCTCCCAGCAGGCAGCATCAGGTGCTGGGTGCTGCTGGGAGACCTCTGCTGGTGGTTACTGATATTTATGCATTTAGTTCCAGGATCTTTAGCACCACCTGCAGGTATTCTAGTATATTCCTGACACCATGTTTGGTGTGTGGTTATGGTACTTTGCCCCAATACAACAAATGCATGGGCTAACTATTGGAACTAGGTGTCTTACTTCAGTCAATAACTGTTTATTAATACAGCTATGCTGCTGTCTTTCTACCTTAGTAACCTTGTTTTAAAACCTTCTCTAAATGGCATTTACAATGCATACAGAAAAGTAGTGCAGTTTCTTTCCTTTGTTTTTCTACAGTATACTTGTCGTGTCGGTTCCTTTACCTAAAAAAAAAAAAAAAAAAAAAATCTATTACAAGACACAGATTGTAAGGCCACAGCTCTATGTACTAATAACAAAACAATTCTTAATTTTTTTTTCTTTCCTTAAAAATGTTTCTCCTCCCATAGCAGAAATCAGAGCTATGGGCTGAATGAAGCTTCACGCCAGTGAATGGAGGCACATTTAAGATTTATTGATCAATAAAGCAGACAATTACAGCTTGTTTAGAGAACAGGGTAGAAGGAGGCCCTCTTCTTGTCCCTTAGAGCAGCTTCTAGCTTCTATTAATGATAACCCTCGCCTCTCGCTGCAAACCATAAAAGTCAATAGCAAGATATAGGATTTCAATAAAATTATGACACTAGATAAACTTTACCCCAGGAACGGCTTCTCACCGGGGGATCGTGCCTGGCTTCACTTAGATTTGTAACTTTAATTTTTTCCCTTATTGATTTTGCACGCTTTTCTTCGCCGCTAATTAGGTGGATTCTTTAAGCAAGGAAAAGGGAATTGTGTTCTCACAAAGACACACAACAATTAAATACCCCAATGAAACGACTTGAAGCAGCTGCATTTTTTTTTTCTCGCAGTCGTGTCTAAAAAACTGTCCGTTGAAAAAGCGTGCAATTTTCCTAGTGTAATTGCTTTTCTTGTACATTCTCTAGTGTGTTTATTATTTAGATTTCTTTTTTGTCAGCTAACACATAAACTTTACTTAGGGCCAAGCTTATTGCCCACCGAATAAGGCTGCACTTCTTGGCAATCTTCTTGATTCACATCTTCTATTTGTTTTAAACCTTTCTGATGCTTTCCACTTAACTGTTTTCACTGGTTACCATGGGTAATTGTGCAGTTAGATACTATCATGGTTACAGAAGAGCCTGCTGGAATCAGACTCAAAGCAGCCCATAGAGAATTTATAAGTTTAGTTTCTGGGGAAAACCAATCAACCACTGTCAACTTTTAAAAAGTCCTGCATAAAATCAGATACCATGATACTCGATACCCACAAATAACTTTGGTAGGAAAGTCTCTTCTGTCCACTCCTATGATCTTTATTTTAATAACTGTCTGTGTGCCTCAACTTGAGGGCTAATAGCACATATTTTACTACAGCTGTTACAATTCTGAATCCAATTCATTGGTAAGAAAAGTGGAGTAGGGAAGGCTTGGGTTTTTTTTTTTTTTGCACTCTGAGAAATATTTGTAATAATGTCACACTAGCTCCAAAATTTACAGATACACTTCATTTGTGCGAAGAAAAAAACTTTTTAAATGATACGTTTTCCTTTAGTGAAAAAATAATGCACATATTTCTGCAGGGAAAAAAAAAAATAACATTTATTATTTTTTTTCTGGTGAGCCTGCAGGGCATTGCCCCTGTGATCAGTAAATTGCATATGCTCCAAACACTGCCTCCAGCTTTCCTGCTCATACCTTCATACGGGCAGACAGTTATGAAGCTGGAGGAATGATCAATGAACTATGAGAGCGCTCATCACCGCCCTTGCAGGTGATTGAGAACTACAAGCCGTCTGCTGCGGTGGCAGAGGGGACTTTATGCAGGTTCATTCACAGACTGCTTTGAATGAAGCGGCTGTGTGAGTGGAATCCTGCACTGCCGTGCTATTTTTTAAAAGTGACAGTGGGTTTAGGGAGAGGATCCCCTGCCCACTGTCACCGATGGAAAGGGGGCAGCAGACTTGGTGCATGTTACACATTACACCCTAAATATGTCTGTAAGTTGTAACATGCGCCAAAGGTGAACCTATCCTTTAAGTGATAAATCACCAATGACTGTGGTAGTCCAGGTTAAAGTGTAGTAATTGTAAAAGCATGCACATTTTTTTATTTTTTTTTCCGTATGATACATCCCCTCTTTCTTCTTTGCTCTAAGTAGCCGTCTTCACTTCATTTATACATCACAGTTTTACACCCAGCTTAGTTTAACAGTTTCTTACACACAATGAGAATATCAGACAAATGATCGCCTGTTTTCTTTTTTTGCATGCTAGTCTCATATTGAAAATGAATAGGTTACTAAAGTTACGAAAATTCTCATATGACAGAATGCAACTTCGGAAATTATGTAATGTTGTATTTTAATGTATTCTTTCGTTTCTGAGCATACGTGGTCTTAGTCTTTTCCAATTTTTTCCGAACAAATACTATACTGATTAAACAAAAATCATTTGTTCTTGTATCATACGAGAAAAATTTTCATGTTTGTCTCTCCAGATAATTTAGCATGTACTGTCATGACCGGCTCTCAAAAGCTGTGTACGACTGATCAGCTTTTAAAGCGGTATATTTCGTCCGACTTTCTGATCGTGTGTGCTAGGCATTAGGTTAGGGCAGCACAGAAGTAAATACATTTTTGACAGAAAATGTTTACACGTCTTTAGAGGTTTCTAACCTTTATCTGGAGTATTTTAATTATGCTTTGTAAGCTCATTGCTTAATGTATTTTGGGCTGCCTGTGTCCTTCCCCTTTGCTTTTATTAACATCCGTGTATTGTGTAAGCATGCAACTCAATTATTATTGTTTTTTATTTTTTTCAGGCTTAGAGGCATTTTTTGTAGACTGCAAACGCCCCTTGTTTTATAATTTACTCTCCAGTATTCTCATTTGAATGAGCTTCCTCCCCCAGATCCACTTTTAAAGGCACTTTAGTTAAAATCTCTCTGTTTCCGCTTTCCTCTTTTTACATCTGCCCCTTTGTCCTTCGTTCGTGCTTGCTCATTTTTTTAACTTTCAGCACTCTTTCTTTGCACTTGTTAATGTTGTACTTGCTATGCATTGCCCCTCACGCAAAGCTTTAAGTGTCACTAGTGATTATTAGGTGACTCGATGACCTCATTACAGTAAAACAACATCTTGAGCTGCTGCACAGTGTCTATGCCGGTAGAATTGCAGATTGATTTGGTTTTCTTGGGGAAATTAACTTCACTGTATGATTTTTAAATATGATGTGCAGTATCGAATCTCATTGACCTTTGCAAATCATTTCTGCAGTTAAAATGTATTTCTTTGATTATGATCTGTGTTTTCTTGTGATATTCAGTTTTCCTTTTTACATCGTTGGTTTACAAGTTTTGGGTTACACTTAATTGCTGCAAGTAATAATGATTTGGCAATCTGTGATATCCCACTGAGAGCATCATAGTAATTGTGCCATTTTAGCTAAGCCGAGCATTTGAAAAATCTTGTATTAGATTCCTAGTAATTGTGTTGCAGTGCTTTGTGTGGCATTTTGTATACTGAATGACTAGTTGCTTTGAAAGTTAGAACTACTCAGTATTCTTATTGCATTAAGCCAGTGACATGGCTTCGGCTGACCTTAAAGTGGTTGTAAAGGCACAAGGTTTTTTACCTGCATGCATTCTATGCATGCAGGTAAAAAACCTGTGTGCAGCAGCCCCCTCAGCCACCCTAATACTTAGCCGAGCCCAATCTTGGATCCATCAATGTCCACGAGAGCCCTGCCTCTCCGTGGACTCACACTCCTGATTGGCTTTTGGCAGCAGCGGGAACCGTTGGCTCCCACTGCTGTCAGTCACAGCCAGTCAGTCAACAGGAGGGTGAGGGACCAAGCCACGGCTCGGAGTGTGAATGGGGACACACCGCTGCGTGTCGGGAACACACCTGCTTGGGTGCTCCCACAACAAGGTGCTTGCTGTGGGTGCACCCGGCAGGAGGGAGGAGCCAGGAGCACCAGTGTGGGAACCAGACAAGAGGAGGATTTGGGCTGCTCTGTGCAAAAACCATTGCACATGGCAAGTAGGTATAACATGTTTGTTTAAAAAAAAAAACTAAAAAACTTTACAATCACTTTAACCACTTCAATACCGGGCACTTAGACACCTTCCTGCCCAAGCCAATTTTCAGCGCTGTAGCAATTTGAATGACAGTTGTGCGGTCATACAACACTGTACCCAAACAATTTTTTATCATTTTGTTCCCACAAATAGAGCATTCTTTTGGTGGTATTTGATCACCTCTGCGATTTTTATTTATTATTACAAATAAAAAAAGACCGAAAATTTTGAAAAAAAGTTTTTCTTTGTTTCTGTTAAAAATTTTGTAAACAAGTACGTTTTCTTCTTCAATGACGGGCACTGATATGGCTGCACTGACGGACACTGATGGGCACTGATGATGGGCACTCCTAGGCGGCACTGATGGGCACTGATAGGTGGCACTGGTATGCAGCACTGATGGGCACTCATAGGCGGCACTGATGGGTACTTATGGGTGGCACTGATAGGTGCAACGGATGGGCACTGATAGGTGGCTCTGATGGACACTGATGGGTGGCATTGCTGGGCATCACTGTTGTAATGTGTTACATAATGGTGCCAGTAAGTGGGCACTGATTGGCACAGATTGGGCATTTGTTTGCACATGTGGATGGCCATGGGGTACATACCGGGACATCCACATGTTGCCCCCTTCCCTGGTGGTCCTGGCGGCTTCCCTGGTGGTCCAGTGTGGGCATCCAGGGGGGGGGGCTGTGCTGATAAACAATCAGCGCAGACCCCCCCTGTCAGGAGAGCCACCGATCGGTTTTTCCTGTTTACATCATGATCAGCCGTGATTGGACACGGCTGAACACATGGTAAAGAGCCTCCGTTGGAGGCTCTTTACCGAGATCAGTGTAGCGGTGTGTCAGACTGACACACCACACCACCGATTGCCGCGATGCGCGCTCCCGTGGGCGCGCGGTGGCTGTTATCCTGAAGGACGTCATATGACGCCCAGTCAGGATAACTGAACCACCACCCGGCCGTCATTTTGCTATAGGCTGGGCGGGAAGTGGTTAAACAATGTGATTGTGCAGTCTTTTAGATCGGCTCAAAAACATGCACGTGTCCCTCTTACTATTCAGTTTTTGTAAATCTAAAGGAGATTGTACAGAGTGTACAATCAGGATATAATAGGTGTAATGAGCTTTAAGCGAACATTTAAACATTTTTTTTCTTTTGTCTGACCCTCCAATATTGGGGCAAAGACATAACTACAGCAATATCCTTCACTTGTTATATTTTTTAAATTAATATTGTGACCTTTTTAATTTTAGTTGTTATCCTGAGCAGCAAAGACAAATGGCTAGAAAATATTATAACCTTTTTTTGAAAAAAGTAAAACACTCTTTTCCCTGTGAGGAATGGATAATCTCTCTGCAGCAAAACATACCCAATGCATCTCAGAGATGGAACTCTCCAGTCAGATGGGTGCAAGAGCTTTGCTTATTGCAAAGCTGTAGGTCTAACTCATCAGGGGGTGGTGTGTTAGACCTCTTCAGAGGGACCACTGCTTCCACCCAGCATGCTGGTAGGGGACAAGCTTTTCTACCCCAGTAAATCTTTTGAACATATTTTGTTTCAATGCATCTGAAATGTGTTTAGCCAATTTAAAGTGATAATACCTCAGGGAATCCCTAGATATTTTCAAATCAAAAACTGTAACCAAAATTATTGGTTCATCACTCCCTTTGAAAAAATATGTTTAAATAACCTCATGGTCAAAGGTTTCATTACATCTATCTGTATTGGAAGAATGAACCCCCTATCCACATTCATATACAGTAAAATGGCAGGATGATCTAGGCAAAGTTATTGAAAGTACAGATTGGCATCGCATAAGGCACACCACTGCACATTGCTCCATTAATATTGCTGCAAGTGAATCTAATTATAAGCTACTGATGCATTGGTATATGGTTCTCCAATGCAAAGCCGGATCTAAACCTTCAATATCTGACACATGCTTCAGGGGCTGCCAAGCAAAAGAAACCTTCATACAAATTTTGTGTAATTGTTCCAAAATTAAAAAATACTTTACTAAACTTTAAATACATACTTTAATAAGTTAAAGAATACAAAAAAAATTCAAAAGAAGCATTATTGAACTTAAAACCTCCTAATTGCACCCAAAATCACTTTCGGCTCTTCATGCTACTATTCACTGCAGCTAAACAGACTCTAGCGAAGACTTGGTGGTCCTCTATGCCGAATCCTAGCTTCCAAAAGACTTTTGAGGGGTCTTTGTTACGCCTATAAAACAAAAGGTTGCTTATATTAGCGTCCACATGCTCATTCCTCGTGTGTACTTGCATCAGACCCTACTTCATTCATAGTCTCTCTCCCTATTTTCTATTCTTCTTTTTCCATTTACATTTATCTATGTTATATGGTTTATATTCACTTCTAAAACTTTATTGCCATTTATACTATAATTTGACTTATGATTGATAACAGGATAAGCATATAATATATGTTCATAACTACTATTGTATAAATGGCTCTATCTGCATCTTTTTTTTTCCCTTGCATTCCTCCTGCATATTATGTTAAAAATGTACTGAACCTTTAGGCCCCTTTCACACGAGGCGGACTCCGTTTCCACGGAGTCCGCCTCTGTCTGCTGGCTCAGCGGGAGATCAGTCCGTTGATCTCCGCTGAGCCATCGGATGACAGGTCCGTCTCTGCTCGCTGAGCGGGGAGGGGCTTGTCAGGTGCCGCTGCCACTTATGGAGGGATCGGATGAAAGCGGACAGCATGTCCGTTTTCA
Source organism: Aquarana catesbeiana (assembly GCF_042186555.1). NCBI lineage: Eukaryota > Metazoa > Chordata > Amphibia > Anura > Ranidae > Aquarana > Aquarana catesbeiana. The sequence goes on from NC_133329.1 coordinate 119,224,089, forward strand.
TCAGATCTCATCCGATCCGCCAGCGATGGACCTGGACGTAGGGCCATCCGTCTGCTTTTAGCGGATCGGACGGGGTCGGATGTCAGCGGACATGTCTCCGCTGACATCCGTCGCTCCATAGGCTAACATTGAGCGCCCGTTCAGGTCCGCCGTCAAAACTGACAGGCGTGTGAAAGGGGCCTTAAAGTGAAAATTAATTTAAACTTTAAATATGTATTATGGTTACGGCTTTACTACCAAAACATCAGATAAGACTTCCATTTTGGGTAGCTTTTTCAGGTAGGTAAAGTCATTTTTCTTCCCTCTTGGGTCCTTTTCACAATGCTTGCTTATTTTTTAATCAATTTTAATGAAGTTTTAACAAAAGAATAAACATAAAAAAAGGGTAAGCATTTGATGTATTCAGTACCCACATGGTTGTATTGGATGAATTAAATGCATAACATTCCATAGACGTATATAAATGTGAAACAGTGCATTTTGGAAGCCCAGGTAAATGGCAACAGAAGGTTGACATAAAGATGTTAGAGTCTGGTAAATCTGGAATTTTCACAGTGGAAGTGCCTATGGTACCTGAGGGAGCAGGAGGAGAATTAAGAGATGAGAGTAGAGACTATAATCTATCCCTCATGTACTGGAAATGTCAGAAGTAACAGCCATTTATGCATTTAGTAAAAGAAGTCTTACCCTAATAAGGTCTAAGCACAGTAAGAAAGGTCAACAAGGAGGGGCTTGAGAACTAAAGGGTTCAGGGGGAAGACTCGACCAGAGTCCTGTACTCCGTGCCCAGCGGCCAACATACATTAAGGCATACATTGCAGGTAGCTCAGCCAAGGGTCCAAAACTTTTTAAAATTAGGTATTTTTGTACCAAAGGATGAAAACCAATTTTTTATGTAACATAATCTTCATTATCACTAGGCCAACCGTAGCGGCCTTCAAGGTGGTGGCGTTAGAAATTTTGGCTGCCAAAAACATGTAGAAGGGTCTGTGTATGATACTGTCAAAAAGTTCATTCAGAAGGGCTACTTTTGCTTTTTTAGGGTTAATAATCATTGTTCCCATAAGGATGAAAGTGTGCACTCTCATTCAAAAGTGCCTAACCTTAGGGCAAGTTCATCACGTATGGAACATCCTTCCCTCCTGATCACAGTGGCAAAAGCACATTTGAATACCCTTTTTTTGAGGAAGTGCCATATAAGATATAATCCCTTATCTATCCACCATTGAAATTGTTAAAGCTGTGAGTCAGGGGAGAACTCTGGGTTATTAAATATAGGGGTTGCCTGTGTTTGCGAGGATCTCAACAGTGCTTGCATTCATCAAAGTCTACATTAGTGACTAAAATGAGTGTGAGTGTGCACACCTTCTATAAACTGTATAATAATCCCTTCCAGAAGGACAGAAATAAAGTTTGAAGGTGCAGTGGTAAAATTACTTAATACAGTTCATGCACCTCTTTTTCAATTCCATTGACAGACTTCATGCATCCTTTAGACATGTATGATTGCTCAATGGCTTTTTCAGACTATAATTTCTTTAGTATTGTTTTAGGCCTCATGCACGCTGCACATTTTGCTACTCTCCTAGACTCCTTTCCTCTTGGCAGCAGCGTTTTGGCAGAAAAAAACGCTTGACACATGAGGCGTGTCAAGCACTTGGGCGTTTATTAATTTAATTGGCAAAAATAATACATTCTGGCCACTGAAATGAATTACCGTAACTCCTAGTGTTTAGACGCACAAAGCATTTTTTCTGCCAAAATGCTGCTGCTCCTGGACACACTGGCTGTGGTTTTTTTTTTGCCTCTAAATGTCTATATGTGCATAGATAAAAAGACTAACATGCAGGGGTGTTTAGATGCAGGACGAAAACTTGCCAAATGCCCTTAGGAGCAGCAAAAAAAAAAAAAAAAATTCTAGTGTGCATGAGACTGCCATAATATTTCATTAGCATTGCCCAATTGGTAGGATCATTTAGATTTAGTAATTTCTTCTCTCAAATATTGTTCAAATTTTCTTGTCATTCAGATGTTAGAATTTCAGTTTGTATGCTCTGTTTGTTTCTGTGACAAATTTACTTTCCTGGAGTTGGCTCTTTTGGCTGGAAGGGGCATTTTAGCACACAGTAAACAATAGAAAAGTCTCCTGTGAGGACTTGAGACTGTAATAACCAGGCGATGAGGCTTGTTAGGTCAGGACCTTTGCATCATATGCTTACAGTACAACAGCACAGGTCCAGTGCTGTATATAGGGCAACACTGCTAAAAATTTGACTGCTTGACCCTTCCTGAGAGCTGGGGACTATTTATTTTATGAACATGTGAGTTCAAACATTACAAGCCACTGGCTACCTTTTATTAATTAACCCTTGGCTATTTTCAATGTGCTAAGTTTAAGCCTCTGTTCATTTACATCCTGTTTTATCTGCTACCGTTACCGTCTTCAGTGTTACTCAACAAATTGTGAAGCTGTTTATAACAGGCAGTGCTTACAAAGAATCCATTATGTGTGTGTATATATATATATATATATATATTGTTTTGTGTTTGTTTCCTACAGTATTTTATAAAGCCGGTAGTAACTTATGGCCTATTGACATTTGTCTGTTTTCTTGCAACAAAACACAAGAAATGTACTGCATGGCATTGCACTCTTTCCTACATGGCTGATGTATGCATTGCAATTTAGTGTGTTTTTATAGTGAAACTGTGGAGCCCATTTACATCTTCATGTGTGCATTATCACACTTTCTGCAGCATGCTGGGCCCTTTCGAGGTTATTCATGCTAAACGAGTAACAATAAAGGTGATAACAGATATATAGTACTTATTTGGCAAATGTTATGATTCTCCTGAATACTTATGTAACACTATCGGTAACCAGGCCTGGCACATTTGGCTCTGATAAATGTCCCAGGCTCATTCCTTCTCAGGGTGAAAGTCATTTTTCCCAGGTGGTAGTGGATTAATAAAGGGTGCCAGTCGCCTTGATTACATTTTAGATGTTTTAATAATGCACATACATGAAGAGTGGGAACGTGGGCGAAGGGAACACAAGATACCTGAGGGTTCCAATAACAGTACACAGTCTCTGGTCCCATCCAATACACAGCAAAAAGAATTTAAGAAATCAATACATCCGTACATTTGCATGCACAATTTTCCAGTCATCTAAGAATAAAAAATGCACCAATTCTTCAATCATAATTGCCAGGCTTTCTAAACTGTGTGATTCTCAGCAAATCTTAATTGATCCTAATGGAATATTTGGACCTGCTAAAATTGACGAATCAGTGAATCGAGAGATTCCACCATGACTAAATTTAATGTTTGCTTTTTGTCCTTTATCTTTGCTTTCTGTCCCTTTATGGTGTATTAGGAGCACCATTTTTTTTTTTTTTACTTTATATTGTACCATTTACGGTAATTATACATTGTACATACAAAAGTTTTCATATCAGTCTTTGCTGCCAAAGGAGCTTACAATCTTTTGTCCCTAGTGGACTCATGAATACAAATGTGCTAATTTCATTAGCCTGTCAGTATGTTTGGGGTTTAAAGGTGAAACACACAAAAACATGGCATTAAACATACTCCATTAAGACATTGGCACTGTGGGGATTGGACCTAGAACTGCTGTATTGCAAAGCAGGGATGCTAACCACTGTCAAACCAGCTTATTTGTAGCAGCCACACATGTATGATTTTTTTTTTTTTCCTGAAAGTTTTGTAGCTAACAAGTTTTTACTGTATCTGCACACAGTACGTGTCCATGCTGCTACATGTACCTGAGCCGTTATAATTCCTTAACTGCAATGGATAACTTGAGTATCTAATGAAGCTGGCGTTTCTCCAGCCAGCTTCCAATGCAGCAAAGAGTCAAGCACTCAGCAGCCGAGCAACAAATCGCTGTGAAAGCTGTGACACAGGCTTTTCATTGACTTCAATTCTGGGTTTCCTAGCAACAGAAACATTAAGAGAGCAATTCTGTATCTGCTACAAATCGCTGCAACAAAATCGCTTATGTGACATGACCTTAAGCCACTGTGTTCTCCATGCATCTAACGGAAGCCTTCTGTTAATAAAATACAATTGTAAAAATCCATTTTTACTTTTATCAAAGAGAAGAAAAGTTGCCGCTTACTAACCTATTGCATTCGTATGTAGATGAGTGGCCTCAGCCAGCGCTGCTCCAGCAACGCCCCCTTTGACATGTTTCTCCCTGCTCTCCAAGGCTTGGTCACCTCTGTGACCATGCCCCAGTAAGTGGAGCTAAACCTGTCAGGGGGGCATGGCTGGAGCTTTGGCTGAGGCCACATCCATCTACATACTAATGCACTAGGTTGGTGAGCGGCACCTTTTCTTCTCTTTGATAATGCTCTTACACCTCTGGTGCACTGGCACCAGCTACCTTCACTGCAACCATCAGGGAAATCTCTATCTCAACTTAGAGTGGCTCTGCAAGTTTCATTTGCATCTTTACTTTTATTTCATAGACTCTTGGACAGTCTGTCCATTCACAATTCCCAACAGCCTGAACCCTGCAAAAAAACAAGTTTCTTGTAACTAATTATATGCAACTTGCTATTAGAAGCTATGCGATTGTTTCCCATTTCCCTCCAATAGATTATAATATGTCTTGTGTTATTAGCCAGTAACATAGGCTCTGTCCTGTAGATCAGCCTTTATCAACCATGGTGCTTTGGAAAAATTCCTAAAAATTGACCAAAAATTATATACAAGCCAGCAGGTGGATCAAGCCTGCCTTTTAGTTACACAAAACCCTGGGTTTTCATTATGCACCATTACTTTCTAGACACTGGCATCATATCAACTGACCTCATTTCATAAGAAGAATGTCCGTTGCCTCCATAGCATCCTTGTTTGAGCCTCCTGTGCCCCTTTCTGGGGTAATACTGGGGTAATATTAGCTTGACTGATGGAGAGAAATAGAGGGAAAAGAGAAACTTTGGAATACCAGTCAGTACCAGTGTGCAAAAGTGTATTTGCCTTGGAAGAATAAATCACCTCTAACGCTGGTTGTCCATGTGTGGATGTTGCTGCATTATGTAAAGCTTTTAGACTAGTTTTTTACATTTTAGAATTGGGTGCCTGGAGACTCAGTATAATTTTAAAGGGTGCCTCGACTGAAAAAAGGTTGAGAAACACTGCTGTATATTACATCTGCTTCATGATCCCCATTGGCTGTGGGAATAAAAAAAAAATACAGATTGATGACAGTGTGAAATGCACCAGGGACTTGATGTTGTAGCAGGGAGTGCAACACAAAGCCTGCAAAGTGTAAATAAGTTTGATAATGTCACTTATCTGACAGCTTTTTCCAAGCTTAGATCATCTAAGTCATCTTTTAACTCACTGCCCCAGACAGGCTAGAACAAGCTTTTGGCAGTCTCCTCTTGTTGGCAGCATATGTAAAACTCCTTCAACCTTGTTGATGCAGCAAAACCTGGGCTCTCTGTACACAAGAAAGAGTCCAATTCATCACTATGATAACTTATTTGGAATATAGCTATGGGCTACATTCATTCAGTGTTTAGACTAAAGGAAATTCAAAGCCCATATACGGTACTTTTTTTGTTTTGTTTCGGTTGTATCAGTACAACTTTACATTTTTGTGGGATTCCCTGTGGGACCTAGTGCATAAAGCTCTTGGTCTTGTTCTGTACCTTGCAGTGGTTGCTGAGGTAGCATGGTTGGCAGACAGCTGTCTGTCCAAAATTATCAGAAGGAGACACATTTTTATTTCAGTCTGAGTGACTGTTCACACAGAGGAGTGGGAACTGTGACAAGCAATCAGAGCGGAATTCTGTATACATGGGGCTCTGGGCTGAGTTTGCTTGGACTTTCTTTCATGCTGTCTGTTTGGATGTGCCTGGATACCTGGCAGGTAGGATGTCTTTTTTTTTTTTTTTCTTTTTTTATAGGGCTCAGTGCAGACGCAATGGCTGCATCCATGATACTTCACTCAGTGGCAGCCAGGGGGCTGATAAATCTTTTCTAGGCAGGTAGCTGGTGGCCTGGGTTGTTAATAACAGTGTTCGCCTCTGACAGCAGACCTGCACTGGAGAAGACTGCTGTCGTTCACAAAAACACGAGCTGTCAGCTGACCAACAGAAAATTAAGTCACAGGACAATCATCAGCCCATGGATACAAAATAATAGTAGCCCATGGATACAGCCACTGTGTCCGCAGTTTCTGCACTGAGCCCTATAGATGGTGGCTACATTGAGTATGCACTAGCTACCTATATCTGATGTTCGGGCTTCTCCAGACAGACAACCAGCTGCATCCAGAAAGATTAAAAGTAGATAGATTAAAAGAGCATTGCTCTAGAGGGCTAGAGGGCGGTGGTTAAAGTGCTGTGCTGTAGTTGCTCCATAGGAATGCCCATAAATTGGGCTTCAGCCTCAGGTGGAGCTGGCAGCCAGGAGAAACTTAGAAAAATATGTCCATTCAGTATACAATGTGGCCACAGATCAGAGCAAGACCAAGTGCTTCATACACAGAGCATCCTGGGAGATTACATAATGATTTTAAATGGTTGTGATACTTCCCAAATATTTATGCCAGTGTTCTCAGGTTTCTGAAAATGTTTAGGTCTTATGTATACATTTTGTTTTTGCGTAAAGTTTGTGAATACATACAAGTAGAGAAGCATTTGAGAGTCCCCTGAACTCCTCTCTAACCCAAACTTTGAATTCCTGCTTCTTTGTACTACAATGAGTTGTGGGCCTGTTTATTCCCCACCCGGCCCTGCAGCTCAATGGGGAAAAAAAAAGCAGAAAAAAGACATGCAGAGTTCAGGTTATAGATGAATTTGGAGGATGCCCAAACTCATCTCTACATATAAGCATGGGAACAACACGCAGACTCTTCCTCATGCTAACAGTGACCCTACAATACTGTTCCTTCTTTCAGTCTAAGCCATTAAGGGTGCCTGTAAGCATAGTGACAGTGGTATTTTTAAGCTTTATCCAGCTTTTTTTTCTAGCATTTGTTGAGCTTATAAAAAATGCTAGCGTGCATGGAACCAAAAACTACTATCTGTACTATCCATTTCTGTTTAACATATCATTTAAGGTGATCATGCAACAAGCTGCACAGCATAATTACACCATGGTCTGCTGTCTGGGGGTTTTACATCGGTAGTTGTGAACGATATCCGGAACCTTTTTGCATAATGTAACTTTTGTCACTTATGTGTCTTAGGTTTGCTGGTTCTTTAAACAGCAGCTCAGTTGCCTGTTTATCAGCGATTGCGTTGCTTAAATCTCATTTGGCAATAGCCTTGATGCAGTGCAGATTAAAAGAATGCAGGAGCCTTTTGGTTGAATTCCAGATCCGCAGCGTTACAAAATGACAGATTGTAAAGCAAAGTAACACTAAAATGTTAGTAGGGCTCTTTTGTTAAATAGGTCCAATCTAGGTTTAATCTATTGCCAGACTGATCTTCGCTAGCTGTAAAACAGGCAGTGTCTGGATTCAAGCCAGGAAGTATCATGATGTAGGATGAAGAGCTCCGGGAATTATATTTGCTGTGATGTTCTTCAGGCTGAACCCAAAACATCAACAATACTGATCCAGCTTTCTATGTCTGTGTTAAATATTTCTGACACTTTGAGCCTTGTGCCATAGTATTGGCATGTGATTTCTGACGGTGCACTTGTAGCTGATAGCGATGTTTTATGCTGTCATGTAACTGTACACTGTTGCTGATTGAGATATGCTCCCAGTCCTCAGCAGTATACAGTACATTTTAACACATTCTTAAAAAAAAAAAAGGCAAGTTGGAGAGAGTACATCTATCAATATAAAATTAAAGGCAATTTGGAGAGAGTACATCTATCAATATAAAATTATACTTCAATAGGGGAGCATGAATAGGGCTGCCCCGAATATAATTAAACTATATATTAAAGTAAGCTTTTAAAAAATATGTACACACTTAATACATTTTTTACATACTTTATATTCATAATACAGGTGCATCTGAAAAAATTATAATATCATTTATTTCAGTCATTTAATTCAAAAAGTGAAACTCGTATAGTATATAGATTCATTACACACACAGTGATATATTTCAAGCATTTTGTTCTTTTATTTTGATGATTATAGCTTACAGCTAGTGAAAACCAGTATCTCAGAAAATGTGAATATTACATAAGATCAAATAAAAGGGATTTTTAATACAGAAATATTGGCTTACTAAAAAGTATGTCCATATACAGTATAGTATGCACTCAATACTTGATTGGGACTTCTTTTGCACGAATTACTGCATCAATGTGGCGTGGCATTGAGGTAATCAGCCTGTGGCACTTCTGAGGTGTTCTGGAAGCCCAGGTTGTTTTGATGGCGGCCCTTTAGCTCATCTGCATTGTTGGGTCTGGTGTCTCATCTTTCTCTTGACAATACCCAACAAATTTTCTATGCGGTTTAGGTCAGGCAAGTTTGCTGGCCAATCAAGCACAGTGATACCATGTTCATTAAACCAGGTATTGGTAGTTTTGGCAGTGTGGGGAAGTACAAAGTCCTGCTGGAAAATGAAATCGGCATCTCCATAAGGTTGGTCAGCAGAGGGAAGCATGAAGTGCTCTAGAATTTCCTGGTAGAGGGCTGTGTTGACTTTGGAGTTGATAAACTACAGTGGACCAACACCACTAGATGACATGGCTCCCCAAATCATCACTGACTGTGGCAACTTCACACTGGAATTCATGCAATGAGTGTCTCCCCACTCTTCCTTCAGACTCTGGGACCTTGATTTCCAAATAAAATGCAAAATTTACTTATATCCGAAAAGAGAACTTTGGACCACTAAGCAACAGTCCAGTCCTTTTTCTCCTTAGCCTAGGTAAGACGCTTCTGAAGTTGTCTCTCATTCAGGAGTGGCTTGACACAAGGAATGCAACAGTTGTAGCCCATATCCTGAATACGTCTGTGTGGTGGCGGCTCTTGAAGCACTGACACCAGCCGTAGTCCACTCCTTGTGAATCTCGCCCAAATTCATGAACCACGTTTGCTTCACAATCCTCTCAAGGCTCCGGTTATCCCTGTTGCTTGTACACCTTTTTCTACCACACTTTTTCCTTCCACTCAACTTTGCATTAATACGCTTGGATACAGCACTCTGTGAACAGCCAGGCTCTTTAGCAATGACCTTTTGTGACTTGCCTTCCTTCTGGAGGGTGTCAATGACTATCTTTTGGGCAACTGTCAAGTCGGCAGTCTTCCCCATGATTATGTAACCTACTAAACAAGACTGAAAGGCCATTTAAAGGCTCAGGAAACCTTTACAGGCGTTTTGTGTTAATTAGCTTTTTAGATTGTGACACCATAAGTCTACAATATTGAACTTTTTCACAATATTCTAATTTTCTGAGTTACTCAATTTTAGGTTTTCACTAGCTGTAAGCCATAATCATCAAATTTGTGTAATCTATATACGAGTTTCATTTTTTGAATTACTGAAACAAATTATGGTAGCTTTCTAATAATGATCAAATTTTTTGAGATGCACCTGTACATCAGAAAACAAAACAAAAACTACAGCATCCCTCTAAAGTCTAAATAAAGAATATGTAATCTATTACTAGTCCTTAGATGTACTGTAGTGGCCACATTAGTTATTCTTCAGGCTTTTTTTTTCTTTTGTTCCTTCTGTTTATGCTAGTAACATATTTTCCTGTTATAGGGTGAAAAACATTCACTTAGCATACTAAGACTATGTAGGAGCAGTGTTGCCAGGATGCCAGGACTGGAGGGACTTCAGAACACCACCCTTCTTTTATCTCCATAACATGGGGAAAGTGTTCTGCAGTTCACAGTGGATAACGGGGCAAAGCTGACAACAATGCTTCAGATAAAAATGCAGAAGGCACAAAATACAAGGCAAAACTGGGTTTGTGATGGGATTAACAGATATTTGTGCAAACAGATATAGCCAAACAGAAATTCAGGTCCTCGCTGTGGCTGTCGTTCGGCTATAGCGCGGACGGCAAGTGGTTAATATGCTTGTAGCTAGTCATTCAGCACTGCAGTGCCTGGGGAGGGGAAGCATGTGAGAAACAAATGAAGGAATATTTGGCTCAGCCAGCAAAGGTTAAGTAAGTTACTTTTGCGCTTTGCATAGTAACTCGATTTGATATGTGTTTAGACTGGACATATAGGATCCTTTAGTTGTACTTTAAAAGCCTAAATCTGGGCACAATAAACGATCAGGGTTAAAGCAGTGTTAAAGACTCCATTGCCTCAATTCCTTACAGGTGCACATCATGCAAATCTTCTTGCTTATATGTAGAATTCAGACTGTACTTTTGGGTTCGCTCTCATCCTGGCCTGTCAAAAAAATGAGGCCTTGGATTGTAGGTTTTCTGACTGGTAAGTAGAAGAGGAAAGTGGAGACATGACCAAAGCACTGGGACCTGAGACCTTACATCTGAGCAGCCCAAAAGAACAACAGTAAGCTTACTAACCCGACAGCATTCCTGATTGCCGGTGGTTGATAAGCTTATCGCACTTGAAATTAAGCTTTAAGGACTTGGCAAGAAGGACATTAAACCAGAAGACATTCATGTTTGAATGAAAGTTAAAGCCATTTAGGAGGTAGGCCATCATCCTGAGTCTGATTTTCATGGGAATTTTTTTGTTTGAAGTTGAAACTTAGGAGAAAACTGCTGTGATGTTACATGGGGGCTAGCTCACTATCCCTCACTGGGTATATTGTCTGTGTGCGCCAATATTTTATTGTGTTTGATATTTCTTCTTTCCTCTTTTTTGCATGGCACCATGTACAGGAAAGAGATGGAATGAGGGCAATCCTGGATTCTTATGACAGCGAGCTGACCCCATCTGAACATACACCTCAGCTCAGCCGACGTCTCCGCGAGGCTGAAGAAATGCTGCAGAAAGTTCATGGGCACAATGCTGAGATGGAGGTAATTCGTTTTTGAATAGCGAGATTACAGCTTTCACGGACATTCTGCCTGCAGTTCTTTGGAGGGCTCACTAGCTTTTTTTTTTTTGTTTGTTTTTTAACCTTATCTAATGGAAACATTTGCCAACATATGTGTATTTGCTTATTGTATATTTGCGCTGGTTTCATATACAGAAAACAAAATGGTATTTTGTATCCCTTCCAAGATTCCCCAATCTTTATGTACTGTAATCAGATGACTTTCAGGCAGTGTTTTTGTATAGAAGAATTCTATACATTATTAATGAGACCTGTAGCAAATTGCCAATGTTCATGTAAAAGTCACAAGTATCTATCTTTTTTATTTCTCTTCCATTCATTGAAGGACACAGTAGAGATCTTGATTCTTTGACCATTGGGTTACAAAGCTATTGTACCTTCAAAAGTATGACACTAGTCCAAAAAACAAAAGCACAGCCTAGGAGTCCTCTGTCAGTGGCCAAACCCCCCAACTGCTACAGGCAGCTCGGTTTTTTTGTCTAGTGTCCAGAAATAAGGACCTAAGCTTACTGCTGGAAATCTCTAGCCCTCTCTCTTTTTTTTTTTTTTCAGGGATTTCTTCTTTTTTATTTTGTCTCTGTAAGAAAAATCACATCTCTGCTGTGCCATTAGGTATCAAATTTGAATTCATGATAAGATATTTCTGAATGTGTAATTTTAGCAAAGTTCTTTTGAGGAAAAGATTGGGAAAATGTGTGCTGGTGCAGTGACAAAAAGTAAAGAAATGTGCATCTTTGCAGTGGCAGCGAGTACAGAAGTCTGTGTTTGTGTAGTGAAATCTAGGAGAGCGCATGGGTTCACTGGACATTTGTGTAGTGGTCTAATAGGTTCTGTAAATTGGGTCGCATACTAAGTGATTGTAAAGGAACAATAACATGTCATACTTACCTGTCAGGTGCAATAGTTTTACACAGCACAGGCCTGATCCTCCACTTCTTGGGTCCGTAAGACAGAGCGCATGGCTCAGCCCTGCCTCACTGGCTCCTGCTGCTTCATGTCAGCCAATCAAGAGGGAGAGAGATGGGAGAGCCTTGGCTCTTGTGCACATCGCTGGATCAGGATTGGGCTTAGCTAAGTATTGAGGGGGCAGCTGGACACTGAAGGTTTTTCCTAATTTTCATGCATAGAATGCATGAAGGTAAAAAACCTTCAGCCTTTACAATCACTTTAAGTGCAATGAGTGGTGGCATGTGCATCTGTACATAAGGGGCTTACGTTTTTTAGATCAAAATCAAAACAGGATTACGTTACCCTATCCTGTCATACACTATCTTAAAGGTAAATGCAGGAAAAAAGAATAGCTAGAGCCACCCTCCCTCTAACCTTGGTGTCAGGTGAAGTCACTTCCCTACAGTGTAGGTGGGAAAATAATACTCTGTATTGGACCGTTTGCTGCTATTACAATATATACAAATCAATGGTGAATATTCACACTACACGCTTGTGACTCTTGATTGTTTAAGGGGACCCTGGTATTACATGCTCCATTGTTACACTGCAAAAGCCCAGGAGAAGAAAGGAAGGTCAGAACTAGTGCTTTCTTACTCCCTGGATTTATTTTATCCATACTTAAAGTGGACGTAAACTTCTATGCAAGAATTTTACCTGTAGGTAAGGCTTAATTATAGGTACTGTAAATATCTCCTAAACCTGCACCGTTTTGTGAGATATTTACTGTACATGCAGCCGATGATGTCACTAGCACATGTGCTCTGAAGGAGCGGCCTCCCAGGACATTCCTTCAGAGTTCTATGCCGTAAACGGCGGCTCCCATGCGCATGCACAGGAGTGACATCATCGCGGCTCTGGCAACTCACACAGCCAGAGTCTGCGAACCCAGAAGGAAGAGGTGGAAGCCTTGTCAGCGGTGACAGTATGCCACTGAAGGGCTTCATTCTAAGGTACGTTTCACATAATGTGCTAGTATGCGACATATACTAGCATATTATAACTTTGCCTTGCAGGTTAAAAAAATAAATAAAATGGTTTACTACTTTAAAGCAGAACCTTACCTCCAGCCAAAAACATTTTTCTGTACTTCATAGAGCTTTTTTTTATTGCTGTTTGTGTCCCTTTTGAAGGATGGGGTCTATCCCATCTTCCTTTCAGAACAGGAAGAGATGAGAAATTTCTCCAAGGATGACTTAGACAAAAACACATTTCAGCACCCCCATTTCTTGCACGGGCTTCACTGGGACATGATTTGAGGAAAACTCTTTCGGAATCACAGAAAGAAAGAAAAAAACTGACATGTTGACTGTTCCCCCAATATATCCAAAAAAAAAAAGTCTGGCGTTATTAAACTGACTGCACACTAGTGTCTGGAAAAAGCAAGGGTTAGTGTTAAGATGATGTGAAATCTTTCATAGCCCAGCTTATTTCTCTCAATCTGACCATCCCCCAACACAGTGATAATGGAAGACATCTATATATACTATGAAATATGTGTGGATATGAAAAGCCCATGGGTTTTATGTGATGTACAGCAAGCAGCTTGTGCTGGCGGGAAGAAGGATCTTTTGTTTTCTTTCCCTCACAATGTCAACAAATTGAGCGAACCTCAGAACGGTATTCTGAGACATGACAGCCTGCTCTTCCCTAGCGTTGTGCTGACATCCTAGCTGCAGAGAGAGCCCATTGCTTATTGCACTTCATCTTTCTAGCACTAGACAGAGAACCTGTACAAAGCAGGGGTTGTCTAAGGCAAACCCAGCTGCCTGGAAGGAGAATTCCCTGTAAATATAATTACATTAATAGTCCTTTTATTTCAACCTGTTTGGCTTTCTATGAAACATTAATGAAAAGAAATATGCTAGGCAGGCTTGCTGACACATTGAATAGTTCCCCATGTTTTTTACGTTAAGGAGTGATTTACCATGGCTGAGAACGCCATATGTATTCTAATCATTTAATTATGAGCCTGACAATTCTGGCACATCAAAATCCATATGCTCATGCTTTGTTTGCCAGTAGGACCAGGGGCTCAAATGGAAACCTGTTAATCCTTTGACCAAAAATTATCACCTTATCAGTTCAGCGATAATTCAACCTGGTATCCATATTATTGTTGTTTCTGTTATTAATTGCTGAATGATGTGGACAATTTGGAAATTAAGGGTTAATAGCCTCATTAAAGCAGACCTTGAAATATGACAAATATTTAAAGGGAAACAAAAGTATTTTGAAATAAATGACTCATTAAATTTAGAGTGTATTCTGTGCTTCAAACCAGCACTTTTAGATGCACAGGGGCATAAAACAAAGATGCATAACGCTACTCTTGATCTTCAAAATGAAGCTCCTTACTTTGCGGAAATAATCCTGATCACTTCCCCAGAGTAGTACAATGTTACTATGGCAACACTTTATTGCTCTTGTCACAGTTTGTTTAAAAAAAAAAAATCCTAAAAGAAAAAAAAAAAAAAAAAAAAAATATATATATATATATATATATATATATATATATATATATATATATATATATATATATATTTTTTTTTTTTTTTTTTTTCGTACTGTCACCAGTCAGTGTCCCTGATCACCGCCACACCAGTTATATGATGTTGCTGTACTGCACTTGTGACAGTATGTAAAAAAAAAAAAAAAAAATCTAAATCTGAAAAAATGACAACCTTAAAAAACTTGCCGTGCCTCTTATTAAATACCTTGGATTATCTATTTTGCAAAAAGGGGTGATTTGGGGGTATATTTACTGTCCTGGCATTTTAGGGCCTCGTGAGTCTGTCAGTACATCAGGATTGATCAATTTTCAGATATATACCATTGTTTGTGGCCTCTTTACCTTTCCTACAGACTAAATAATATACAATGATTTGGGTTATTTTCACCAAAGAAATGTAGCGGAATAGATTTTTGCTTAAATTTATGAAGAACCATTATTAATTTGCTACATTTTATAACCAAAATGAAGAAAAATGTTTTTTTCCCCCAAAATTTTAAGTCTTTTTTTTCGTTTAGCAAAAAACAAAACAAAACTGTGTGTTGATTAAATACCACTAAAAGAAAGCTCTAGTTGTGTGAACAATATGATAAATATTTAGTTTGGGTACAGTGTTGCACGACTGCGCTATTGTCATTCAAAGTGCAACAGCGCTGAAAGCTTAAAATTGGCTTGGGCAGGAAGGGGATAACGACCCAAAAGACACTGCTAAAAACACCGAAGATCCACATCTTATCAAACATCTGTGGAAAATGCTGATAAATGCAGTCTGGAGAAGGCACCACCAAACCTGAGACAGCTGGAGCAGTTTGTTCAAGAAGCACCAAACTGATTGTTAACAGGTGCAGAAGTCTCATTACTACTGAAAACACTTGTTTGCAGTGATTGTATCTAAAGTGTAATCACTGCAACAAAAAAAATTGATTAAAGTGATATCAAAGTCACATTCAGCAACTGATCACTTTCTGACTTTACAGCTTCTTTATCTTTTATCATTGCCTATGTTGCTTTTTAGGCCTCTTTCGCACGGGCAGGTGTTCTGCCGCTGTTAAAAGCATGTTTTGTTATTTTGAAATTCCAAGACTCCAGGCATAGTGATCACTTAGTACATTGCGGTTGGCAGCGTTTACGTGCGGCAGCGTTTAGCTGCGGTGGAACATTCTTGCCATTTCTGATGTGCTTCCTGTTGTTTTTATTTCCCCGTTGCCGCTACTATCCGCAGGAGAAATAATACACTGTGATTACCTGCAGTTATGTGCAGATTGCTGTGCTCAATCAGTCCTGGATACAGTCAAATTTTCTAACCACACAAAACCTCATATAATGAAACTGTCGCTAAATGCAGTGTGTGAATGGGGCAGATAACTTCATCTATCTGCAGATTAAAGCTGAAATTCTATCCGCCCATGTGAAAGGAACCTAAAGCTGTAGCCATGACTGCTTCCTCAAGTTTCCTGTTTCAGTGTGGCCCCTTTGTCCTATGGAGCCACCCTTGTATGCAGGGACTAGAGTGTCTCCCTACACGGTGTGCATCAATAAAAACCTACAGCCCCATAGCCTAAAATGACGAGATGCTTCCCTGCTTCTCCCTTCCCCCCTCCAGACTAACAGACACCATTTAAAAGCTAGAACATTTCTTCCGGGGAGAAAGTTCAGGTTATTGTATAGATGGGTCAGAGGTCTGTAGGCTGATACTAGAGCCGAAGATGAGCGCAGGGATTCCCAGAGGGCAAAAGAGTGGGACAGGGTAGGAGCCAGAATTGGGGGTCTGGTTTTCGGGGGACTCCAAAGCAGGAAATCTTAAGTGAAACGTGGAACCACTTGCTTTTCTATTTGAACCCAGTCGGGTTTCTCGAACCTAGAATAGACGATTGATAGTTGTGCTAGTCTGGCAGCCTGGTAGTATTTGTAGAGATGGGGAAGGCCCAAACACCCCTTCTTTCTTTGGGCGTATAAAGCTCGTTGAGGGATTCTATAGCCCGTCTTATCCCAAGTGAACTTCAATAGTTTGCTTTGGAAGGATTTAATATGTTCCCTCCTGATGGGGATGGGCAGAGAGCGGAAGAGATATAACAATCTTGGTATCAGCGTCATTTTAATCGAAGTCACCCTTTCCAACCACGATATGTTATTTTTAGACCAGGAGCTGAGGTCCACTTATAGCTTACGGTACATGGGAGGATAGTTATTAGCATATAGGGTTTCAGTCTTAGCTGTTAAATTAATTACCAAATATCTAATGGAGGTGTCGCTCCACTCGAATTTGAAGGACTTTAATAAAAGAGCCACTGTGTCAGTCTGTAGGGAGATGTTTAGTGCTTGGGATTTGGTGTATTTCACTTGTAGGCCTGATATCCTTGCAAAGGCGTCTAAGGTTTGGCATAAATTGGGGAGAGAGGTTATAGGGGAGGTGAGAAAAAGCAGTACATCTGCAAAGAGGCCGCATTTGTGGGTTTGGGGGCCAAATGAAACACGCTTAATATGCGGGTTTTGGTGAATGACAATGGCGAGTGTCTCTATTGCTATTGCAAAAATGAGCGGTGACAATGGGCATCCTTGTCTAGTCCCCTTCTTTATATTTAGGGGCTTGGAGTAGTATCCTTGAAGCCGTAAACGGGCTGTAGGGTTGGAGTATGGTGCATCAAGTCCATAAAACGCTGGCCAAAGCCCCAACGTTCCAGAATGGCGAAGATGTAGGGCCAGGAGACCGAGTCAAAGGCCTTTTGCAGGTCCAACAGGAGCATTCCTGATTGTTTAGAAACCCCCCCCCCCCTCCCAATTAGTTTGGAGAATGGATACCACATCTTTTGCCCACCTTTATCTGATCTGGGCCTTGTCTGCCTGGGGTAAAACCCACTTGATCCTTATGTATATATGTGCTAATAAAGGAAGCCAAATGGTTAGCAAGGATCTTAGTTAGGATCTTTAAGTCACTTTTAATAAGTGAGATAGGGCGATAGTTGCCTACCTCTTCCGGGTTCTTGTCTGGCTTGGGTATCACTGCAATGTAAGCATTATTGAGTTGGGGATCAAGTGGGTCTCCCTTCTTTTTTGCATTAAAGCATTTAATCAAATGCGAGACTAGGGTGTTGGAAAACTTTTTGTAATAGGGATTTGAGCAAAGCCAGTCTTCAAGGTCTTTATCACTCCTAGCACCTCGCCATCAGTGAATGGGGCTTCCAAGCTCTCCTTGTGTTCCGAGGTGAGCGATAGTATGGGGAGGCCACCTGTCAAGGAATTTGGTTAATGGAGCGTCAGTGGTGGGCATGTGGGGAGAGCAAAGGTTGTCATAGAAGTCATGAAATGCTTGCAGGATTTTGGAGCGGTCAGCCGTGGTGCCTTGGCCCGGGATTCTTATTTTTGGCATTAAATATGACTTAATTCGGGGTGTTAATCTAGCGGCTAGCATGGATCCCATCCTGTTCCTTTGGGTATAAAATATGTTTTTGTTCCAATGGATTTGTTTTTCCGCTTTAGCTGTCAGAGCCGTGTTGAGTTCCAGCCTGGCTTTGTCAAGTTGGGTCACCGTAGTAGGGGTGGGGTTTAATTTGTGCAGAGCTCGTAGTTGTGAGTACACCCCATCTAACTGCTTTGTGTCTGCTTCCCATTCCCTCTTAATCTGAGATGCCATCCTGATGATCTCCTCTCTTATGAAGGTCTTGTGGGCTGCCCAAAGTGTTTTGGCCACGGTCCCCTCAACATCGTTAAAATGAAAGTATTCCTGCAGAGATTTATCAAGCAGCATTACACAGACTGGGTCAGAGAGAAGGGACTTATTCAGTCTCCACTTTCCTTGACCTGCTCTTAAATGATGGGACTGAATTGCCATGAGCACCATTAAGTGATCAGACAAGACAGTATCCTTGATATGGGACTTTACAATAAGTGGAATGGAATGAGTCTGAACTAAGAGGTGGTCTATCCTGGCATAGGAGTTGTAAGGGTGGGAAAAGTGAGTGAAGTCTCGTTTGGTGGGATTCAATTTCCTCCAGACATCAGCCATACCCTGGGCATGTATGTTTCACTATTTTAAGGCTTTCTTTGGTCGGGCGGGTCAGTTGGGTGGTGGGGGGGTCTAGACCTATCCAGCCCCTGATCAAAATCTGCATTGGAGTCCCCTCCAAATATGAGCATGCCCTCTAGTGAGGGCCGGGACGGGTGGAGGCAGCAAATTCTGGGTCCAAATTGCATCTGGCTCTGGGTTTGATCATACGGGGGTGTACTCCACTAGCTTGGGGGGCAAGGATCCTGTTCAGATGGTGACCGAGCGGGGCTGGAGAGGGTGCTGTGAGCACTTCTGGATCGGTGCACCGGGCTCAGGCCGCCATCTCTGAACTCTTGCGCATGCGCCCTCTTGCTAATCTATTTCTATGCACCACCCCGACACAAATTTCAGGCTGGTTTTATCTTGGTTGTCGGAGAACTTGACAGAAATTATCATGCTGATAACAGAAGAGCCGAGCAGCAGAAAGACACGAGACTCAGGGCTTTCGAGAGAGATAAGCTTTTTTTTTTGATTAAAAAAGATTTTACTTTTGCTTTAAGGCATTTTATTTATATGTTAAATCTTTGTATAAGAATCCCAAAATATAGCACTGCGAGTGTGTGGATTATAAAGTCAGTTTACAAAAGTGGTTCTTTATAGGTAAACCTTTATGCTGAAATAACATTCAGATACATTTGAAGTTCCCATTCACCGGCAGACTTGAATTTCTTGCCACAGTATTAACATTTGCCATGCAGAGGAGTGCACCCTTTAGATTTATTTAGTCAGCAGTTTTGGATGAGGAAAGGCTCAATGCAGTGTCCTGAAATGAAAACAGTAGACAGGAAATATGGTGTATATCAGAACAAAATATTAATCCCTAAAGTTACAGCTTAGTTCACAAACACAGGCTCCTGATTTTTTTCCCCATAAAATATAATTACTAGGCATCGATAACTTTGCTGTGTAACTGATCTCGTACGTATTTAAAAAAAAAAAATACAGTAAATAATTCTCTTATATAAGAAAGGGAGAATTATTTATTTTTTGGAATGTATTCTTGTGAAGATCTATGCAGCTCTGTGAAAGTGATATTTGACCATATTCATTTATCCACACATACATAACACTGCAAGGATGTCACGAGGAAGCTAGAGGGAGATCTTGTGACAGCTAAGATATACTGTAGCTCCTGGACTATGGGGGTGAGGGAGATGTAATTTCAGTAATTTTAGTATTTTTTCCTTTTTTATCTTTTCCTTCACCACTCACTACGGTCCCACTTGAGTTTGGACATTTTTCCAGGCTTTTGTCTGTCATGTCTGATACTGTGGAAGGAGAAAAATATCTCTTCCATGCCAGATTGCTGCCAGTGCACTGTGTGGGCATCACTGAATTTTCATGCATGTCACAGAAGCTGGCAGGGGTGACCAGGATATTGGCTGACCCAACTCCCCTGTGTACATATACAGAAAGGGAAATCAAAAACAACATTTGTACTGTCAATATCAATTGCATCAGTTCATGGCGAGTATCGTTTTTTGTGATTCATGGAGCTTACCCCTGATATACAGTATAGATTTTATGCTAAACCAGCAGAAAAACATATCTTCTATTTGAAGATTTTTTCTGTATCATGCACACATTTTTATAACTTTGATTTTTATGTGATGCAACAAATTGCGGCATGTTGTTAGCTATTTTACATTAAATTATAAATATTCTTTAAATAAGTTAGAACCAAAGTGTGCCTGCACATATCTTTGCTTCTATGCAATCTGAGAATTCTCCAAACCTGAGTATAGTCAGTGTGCTATGGGGTTGATTTAGACCCCTTTCACACTGGAGCGTTTTGCAGGCGCTATAGCGTTAAAAATAGCGCCTGCAAACCGCCTCAAAACAGCTGCTCCATTCACACTGGAACGGTGCGCTGGCAGAGCGTCAGAAAAAGTCCTTCCAGCAGCTTCTTTGGAGCGGTGAACTCACCGCTCCTCCCCATTGAAATCAATGGGGCAGCTCTGCGATACCACCAGCAAAACGCCTGCTCCGGCGGCGTTTTGTGGGCGGATTTAACACCTTAAAACAGCCCCGCTAGCGGCTGAATAGCGCCGCTAAAACTACGGTAAAGTGGCGCTAAAAATAGCTTTACCGCTGACGCCCGTTTCTTACTAAAACTGGAGAGTGCAGAATCTGGTGCAGCTGTGCATGGTAGCCAATCAGCTTCCAACTTCAGGTTGCTTAATTAAGCTTTGACAAACCTAAAAACATGGAAGCTGTTTGGTTTCTATGCAGAGCTGCACTAAATTTTGCGCACTCCAGTTTTAGTTAATCAACCCCAATCTGTGACTTGGCACAAAGTCCAGTTACTGCAAATACAACAAAAGAAATGGGACTTACATTTAGTCTTATAAAATCCGTAATTTAACCTGGCTATAAAGTCATCCATATAAATATTTAAGGCTCTATTCACATGTGTGCGACTTGTCATGCAACTTGCAACTTAAAGTTGCAATGACATTGAAAAAGTTCCTGTGCTACTTTGGTGCGACCAATGATGCAACTTTGGTCCAGAGAATGTGAAGTCCGATTAAAGTTAAATTTAAAGTCATGTTTTATTTTTTTATTTTTTTTGCAGTAACTTTGCACCGAGCAGCCCAGAGCCTCCTCTTCTCGAGTCCCATGCCGGCGCTACTGGCCCCTGCTTTTGCCGAGTACCACCACAGCCAGAGCCAGCAGCATGCTATGGGGGCTCTGTGTGTTCATTGAGACACAAAGCTGCGGCCTGGACTACCCCCACACCCACTCTCCTCACTGACTTTGATGTACAGCAGCAGGAGCCAATGGTGCCCACTGTTGTCTCAGCCGATGAGAAGGGAGAGTCCTGGACAACCATGGCTCTAGTACAACATTGCTGGATTGAGATGGTGCTCAGGTAAGTATTTTTTTTTTGGGGGGGGGGACTGAGGGTAGCTACTGCACACAGAAGGATTCTTATCTTAATGCATAGAATGCATTAAAATAAAATGATACATAAAAGTGACACTGGAAATTTTGTGACTTTGGAGTTGCACTATAGTGAATGGAGCCTAAATACATTTTGAGGCTGTTTTTTTACGGTAAATATGTGCAACTTTTCCTGCATCTCACAGCACAATACTTTTTTCTTAGGAGTCTGGGTTGGTCATTCTTGAGATCCTACCTGAAATTTAAAGCCAAATGTTAAAGTGTGTCTGGTTTGAGAGGTTTCTGGTGGCCACAAAAAAAGTTTTGCAAATTTGACCAAAGTTTTTGGATTGGCCAGGCACTGGGGGCACTGCAGCCCCTGATATCACCAAAGGGCTTCACATTCACATTAAAATCAGGTACATTTTTATTTGGAAACCTTAAAGGGGTTGTAAACCTATGTATTTTTTCATCTTAATGCATCCTATGCATTAAGGTGAAAAAACACCTGGCAGTGACCAGCAGCCCCGTTTTACTTACCTGAGCCCTAGAACTTGACCCACGGGGACGCGCTGGTTCTCTGCTCTTGATTGGATAGATAGCAGCGCAGCCATTGGCTCCCGCTGCTGTCAATCAAATCCAATGACAGGGGGTGGAGCCGAGTCCTGCATTCGGCCTCTACGGACGCTAAGGAGCTCGGCAGTGCGCCCTTAAGGTAACCCCCCCAGGAGAGCACTTCTCCCAGGGGGTTATCTGATGTGGGGAGGACCTGCAAGAGCCGCCAAGGGACCCCAGAAGAGCAGGTTTGGGGCCACTTTGCAAAACGAGCTGCACAGTGGAGGTAAGTATTATATGTTTATTTAAATAACAAAAAAACAAACCCTTACAATCACTTTAATTTTTTAATTTTAGTTTCCTGTTTACAAGGGACTAAATAAAAGTGCAGCACTCCTAAGTACACAATCCCTACATCCAAACAAATTCTTTAGTACAACCCACTACATAACATAAAGTGATAAAAATGTGAACACACATATTATCAATAGTGACAACACAGTTATGTAAATAATGCTGGATCACCCATGTGTAATAGATCACTAATGGAGCATAGTGAATGAAGTGCAGACATTGTGGTTGAAAATTCACTTAGAACATGCTAGAGGAGATGGTTGGAGACTGCAAGCATGCTACGGGAGACGGTTGGAGACTGCAGGCATGCTACGGGAGATGGTTGGAGACTGCAGGCATGCTACGGGAGATGGCTGGAGACTGCAGGCATGCCACGGAAGATGGTTGGAGACTGCAGGCATGTCACGGAAGATGGTTGGAGACTGCAGGCATGCCACGGTAGATGGTTGGAGACTGCAGGCATGCCATGGGAGGTAGTGAAAATCACAGGAATGCTGCAGAGAGATTTTCAGAGACGAGGACATGGTTTAAAAAATTACAAGAGATCACTGCTGTCACAGTCCCTTCATAAATCTATATTTTCAGTAATTTTATTTTATTTCAGGTACTTATATTCAGGTACTCATAAGTAATTTTCTACGTACGTTATATATACTTATAAGTAATCTTCTACTCTCCTTCTCCACCATTACACAGTGTTCTTGTTCTCCCCTGCCCCTCTCCGTAAGCACTGGAGTCACATTAGCTGGGCAAGGGAGAAAAACAGGCAGAAGATAAACGTTGGAATACTGGTCCGTACCAGTGTGCTAAGGTGTACTTGTTTTGGAAGAATAAATCACCTCTAATGTTGGGTGTCCTATGTGTGTGGAAACTGTTGCATTATGTAATCATATTAGTTGAATCTTTTGCATTTTAGAATGGGGTGCCTTGAGAGTGTGCATAATTTTAACCACTTCCTGCGATCGGCGGTGCGGTGTGTCAGTCTGACACACGGCAACATCGATCTCGGTTAAGAGTCTCTGAAGGAGACTCTTTACCATGTGATCAGCTGTGTCCAATCACAGCTGATCATGGTGTAAACAGGAAGAGCCATGTATTGGCTTTTCCTCACTCGCGTCTGACAGACGCTAGTAGAGGAGAGCCGATCGGCTGCTCTCCTGCAGGGGGGGGGGTGTTGGGGCGCGCGTCTGCGCTGATTATCAGTGAAGCCCCCCCGAGGATGCCACCAGGGATGTCCACCACTGATGACCACCAGGTATGCCACCCATGACCACCAGGGATGCCAATCAGTGCTCATATATGATGCCAATCATTGCCCATCAGTAATGCCTGCCAATTGCCTCCTTTACAGTGATGCTTATCGGTGCCACCCATAAGTACCCACCAGTCCTCCTTTCAGTGCCACCTATGAGTGCCTATCAGTGCTGCCTATCAGTGCCCATCAGTGCTGCATATTAGTTCCCATAATCAGTGCCACCTCATAAGGGCCCGTCAGTGCAGCCTCATCAGTGCCCATCAGTGAAGGAGAAAACATACTTATTTACAAAAAAAATGTATTTAGCAAAAAATAAAAAACCCAGAGGTGATCAAATACCACCAAAAGAAAGCTCTATTTGTGGGAACAAAATGATAAAAATTTAGTTTGGGTACAGTGTTGCATGACCGCACAATTGTCATTCAAAGTGTGACAGTGCTGAAAGCCGAAAATTGGCTTGGGCAGTAAGGGGGGAAGTACCTGGTATTGAAGTAGTTAAAGGGCACCTTGACTGAAAAAAGTTTGAGAAACACCGATCTGTACTAGGCATTGACAGGCAAACCATTTATGGGTTTATATCTCTATGCAAAATCCAAGTCATCTGGCACTCAATCATGCCAGCTTGCAATAGGAAACTAATAAACCAGTCTTTAATATCTCATTAAAACAGACATCTCTGATTGCATGTTTTTGCAAATATCGGTAACACCACACATCAGCATCAGAGGGCTTCTATGCAGTGTGGACCTTCTAAAAACCATGGTAAAAAAATCATATTGGTTCCATATGATACTCTAAAAATTATAGTTCTGGCCGACCATTTGATAGGATAAGAGTGACATTGCAGCACAGAGAGGCAATGTATCTGAGAAAATAGCTTTTTTTAATCATACACAAAATATATACAGTGGGGACGGAAAGTATTCAGACCCCCTTAAATTTTTCACTCTTTGTTATATTGCAGCCATTTGCTAAAATCATTTAAGTTCATTTTTTTCCTCATTAATGTACATACAGCACCCCATATTAACAGAAAACACACAGAATTGTTGACATTTTTGCAGATTTATTAAAAAAAGAAAAACTGAAATATCACATGGTCCTAAGTATTTAGACCCTTTGCTCAGTATTTAGTAGAAGCACCCTTTTGATCTAATACAGCTATGAGTCTTTTTGGGAAAGATGCAACAAGTTTTTCACACCTGGATTTGGGGATCCTCTGCCATTCCTCCTTACAGATCTTCTCCAGTTCTGTCAGGTTGGATGGTAAACGTTGGTGGACAGCCATTTTTAGGTCTCTCCAGAGATGCTCAATTGGGTTTAAATCAGGGCTCTGGCTGGGCCATTCAAGAACAGTCACGGAGTTGTGAAGCCACTCCTTCGTTATTTTAGCTGTGTGCTTAGAGTCATTGTCTTGTTGGAAGGTAAACCTTCGGCCCAGTCTGAGGTCCTGAGCACTCTGGAGAAGGTTTTCGTCCAGGATATCCCTGTACTTGGCCGCATTCATCTTTCCCTCGATTGCAACCAGTCGCCCTGTCCCTGCAGCTGAAAAACACCCCCACAGCGTGATGCTGCCACCACCATGCTTCATTGTTGGGACTGTATTGGACAGGTGATGAGCAGTGCCTGGTTTTCTCCACATATACCGCTTAGAATTGAGGCCAAAAAGTTCTATCTTGGTCTCATCAGACCAAAGAATCTTATTTCTCACCATCTTGGAGTCCTTTAAGTGTTTTTTAGCAAACTCCATGCAGGCTTTCATGTGTCTTGCACTGAGGAGAGGCTTCCGTCGGGCCACTCTGCCATAAAGCCCCGACTGGTGGAGGGCTGCAGTGATGGTTGACTTTCTACAACTTTCTCCCATCTCCCGACTGCAACTCTGGAGCTCAGCCACAGTGATCTTTGGGTTCTTCTTTAGCTCTCTCACCAAGGCTTTTCTCCCCCGATAGCTCTGTTTGGCCAGACGGCCAGCTCTAGGAAGGGTTCTGGTCGTCCCAAACGTCTTCCATTTAAGGATTATGGAGGCCACTGTGCTCTTAGGAACCTTAAGTGCAGCAGAAATGTTTTTGTAACCTTGGCCAGATCTGTGCCTTGCCACAATTCTGTCTCTGTACTCTTCAGGCAGTTCCTTTGACCTCATGATTCTCATTTGCTCTGACGTGCACTGTGAGCTGTAAGGTCTTATATAGATAGGTGTGTGGCTTTCCTAATCAAGTCCAATCAGTATAATCAAACACTGCTGGACTCAAATGAAGGTGTAGAACCATCTCAAGGATGATCAGAAGAAATGGACAGCACTTGAGATAAATATGAGTGTCACAGCAAAGGGTTTGAATACTTAGGACCATGTGATATTTCAGTTTTTCTTTTTTAATAAATCTGCAAAAATGTCAACAATTTGTTTTTCTGTCAATACGGGGTGCTGTGTGTACATTAATGAGGAAAAAAATGAACTTAAATGATTTCAGCAAATGGCTGCAATATAACAGAGTAAAAAAATTTAAGGGGGTCTGAATACTTTCCATCCCCACTGTATATGTGTGTGTGTGTATGTGTATGTGTGTATATATATATATATATATATATATATATATATATATATTTATTTATTTATTTTTGAAGGCTAACTGAGGGCAGCCTGGATTTGTAGCAGTCGTCTGGGGGGTATATATCCCTCCCCCTCTGGCAGGTGCCACGTCTGCTTGTCTCCCTGCCGGATTGGTCAGTCCTTGGTGCTTGTTAGAACATGTCACAGGTTGTGAGGGGGTGGCTGCGGGCCCCAGCATGCCAATTATTTGCAGCAGGGAGTTTGTTTATTTCATCTGTGGGGGGGTTACAGTTCAGCTTGCTAAATATGGTAGTCTCACAGGCTGCTCTTTGTCATGCGGCCGTGTTAGTGGATATAGGGGCTCGAGCTGCATAGATCCATTTGCCCCGGGGGGGGGGGGGGGGGGGGGGATCGGGCTGTGTTTCCCCATTATCCTGCACCTCGCCATGTTGTCTGACATGGGTTGGTTTCTCAACCATGCTCGTCGGGAATTTCATGGTACTCTGTCATTTGAGTATACGGTACTGTACGTCATTCACTATTTTTCTATCTGCATTTTGTTAATGGTACTTGACTTTCCATTTTCACTGCATGTGCATGTGATATTGTTTCAGGTGGATTTCAGTGTTTCACGCGGAGTCGGCAAGGTGCGTGTGTATGCCTCTTTTACGGGTTTCAGTTGGATTCAGTTACATTTCAGGATCTGTCACGTATACAGATCCATACAGGCTGAGGTTTCGTTTTTAAGTGATTGTTGGACCACAATCTTCTTGCCTGTATACCACACATCATACGATGCACTCCCATTCATTACGTTGATATCTACCCACCACGGTCTGGGGGTATCGTAGCCCTGAGTGTTCGTTTTTAATTGCCTGTCTTTGCGCTGCAGGTTTCTGGGGTTCACTCATTCCATACACCTTAGGTTGGATTGGTCACTTGTCTCATTTCATGTGCTGTTGGTCTGTCACCACTACGCTCACACATTTGTACTTAGTAAGGCACATAGGGGTGTTCTTGATGACATGCTTGTTTCATTCTTATTTTCTCATTTCTTTTTGCCTTGGATATCATTATGTCACACGTGTCGGAGAGCGACAAATTTGCGTTCATCCCACCAACCCCTCATAGGGGCTAGATTCATGCTAGCTCACCATCATTAAGAAGTTGGACTATACCTAGGCTTGTTGCGGAGCTTCGTAGCAAGGGTATTCCTTTCCCAGCTATAGCTAGGAAAGCTGAACTCATTTGATTATTGTTTCCAACTCCATCTCCCAGCACGGAACACGCTTTGGTGCACAAACTTATTGACGCAGATACATGCAGAGTTAAATACACTCTCTACCTCCATGCTGCAGTTGCAGGATGGAGGTGATTGAAGCCCGCTCAGCTAGTGCTGTGGTATCAGCCAGTGCTGGGGTGTCAGCTGCACCTCCAGCTCCTGCTCTCTCAAGCCCGGCTGCAGGTAATGTCATATCTTCACCTTCGGCAGCGTCTTAACCGTTGGCGGTATTGCCTTCTGTGTCTCGGCCCATTTCCTCCTTGCTAATATCAAGAATGATATTTTGGAAGGGAAGGATGTCAACTTGGCCTCTCCGCTAAAAGCGGCGGCCTAAGATGTTACTAAAAACAAGTCATTTGCTTGTGGGGAGGTGTTGGTGGTGCTCAAAAGATCCCAGGCTTAGTCGCAAACTCAGCATGCTGGAATTTGTACTGGCATTCAGCATTTTCAGAGACATTGTTTGTTCAGTCAGTTCAGGTAGGAGGGAAACATTTGACCT
The DNA here is from genome assembly GCF_042186555.1 of Aquarana catesbeiana. Classification (NCBI taxonomy): domain Eukaryota; kingdom Metazoa; phylum Chordata; class Amphibia; order Anura; family Ranidae; genus Aquarana; species Aquarana catesbeiana. Next base: position 119,251,970 of record NC_133329.1, read on the forward strand.
ATACCTTCACAAGGTGGTGGACTTGGCGCACAAGTACAGCGGTTTAATTTTTTTATGATTATCATCGGTCCTTTGCTGCAAAAGAGGCTGCCACTTGGGCTCAGTTCCAGGTGGTGACATGTTGGGGCAATATTGACATAGAGCTGTATTGCCAATTGCCAGTTATCAGCACACACAGCAGCCTGGTGTCCAAATTGTCAGTCCTCTAGTCAGATGGGGATCTCCAAGCAGATGGCCGGTGGTTCTTCTGGACTTTCAGGTCAGGTGGATAAAATGGGTAGACCCGTCCGTTATCTGGGTAAAGCTCAGCTATGCAATAGTTACAACTACACAGGTTGCAACTACAACCAATGTAGGCTATGGCACGCTTGCTCTAATTGCTTCAGAGCTCACTTTAAGTCCACTTGTCTTGTCATGCCTTTCAGTGCTTCATGTCTATGCCAAGTTAATATCTCCTTGCTAGGGGATTACCTGGAAAACCACCCATCCCCAGCATTCAGACAGTTTCCTCCAGTTGCTGGAGGATTTTTCAACAGGCTTCCACACTGACCTCATCACCCTTCCAACCGAGTCTTTTGAATGTAATAATTTGATGTCGGCGAAGAGTCACCTTGCTATTGTCGATGAGTTCCTGCGGGCAGAACTGTCCAAGGGGTTTCTGATCTTTCCTTTTCTTTCATCACCATTTTGTATGTGGAGGGTTAGCCCCATTGGGGTGGTCTGTGGAAAATTTTCTAATATAGATTGATTTATGATTTGTCCGTGCCTCATTCATCTCATACTCCTAGCCTTCTCTTATCCCCTCCGGGGAGTTTTCACTGAAGTATTTATCAGTGGATTTGGCTATCCAGCATATTTTATAGTTAGGCAGAGGTTCTTGGCTTTCCAAAGCTGATATTACTGATGCTTTCAAGCTGCTTCCTATTAGTCCTACTCTCTGGCAATGGCACGGCATCAAATGGCGCCGTCAGTATTATTTTGCCACTAGGTTAACTTTTGGGTCGAAAAGCAGTCCTTGCTGGTTTGACACCTTTGCCCAGGCTCTTTGTTGGATTTTGGGTAATTGCAGAAGTTGTCAGAGGATAATTCATTATCTTGATGACTTCCTGCTGTTGGAAGACCCGTTGACCTGCCAGGGATCTGCAGGCGCTTACAGGACTGTTTTCAGAGTTAAATGTCTTTTTAGCTGCACAGAAGATGGAAGGTCTGACCAAAGTCATCACCTTTTTTGGGGATCACTCTTGATTCCAATTTAATGGTTGCAAGTCTGCCCTTTAAGAAGTTGGTCAGGATACGCCAGAACATTTATCTTTGTCCGATCCTCAGTCTGTTCCAAGAGGGACTTGCAGTCTCTTTTGTTGATGCTAAATCACGCCATTAGGATCATTCCTCAAGGTAGGGCATTTTTTTCCAGATTGCTGGCCCTTCTCCCACTATATCAGGATTCTGACTCGGCTGTCAAGTTACTAGCAGATGCCCGAGCCAATTTGATCATGTGGGATCAGTTTCTGTGTGACTGGAATGGCATCTCTATGTTTATCCCGCATCCAACAGATAGTTCTCCCAGAATGTTTTCAGACGCCACCGCTTCAGTCAGTTTTGCAGCCATGAATTGTTGGCCCCCAGAGGTTTTCCGTCTGCCGAAGTTTGCTCTTCAGCATTGTTCGAAATCTGTCCTATATTGGCAGCAGCAGTCACGTGAGGTCCAGTTTAGTCAGGCAACTCGGTCATCTTCTTTACGGATAATTTGGTCACAGCCAAAATTGTTAATAAAGGTAGATCGGGGTCCCTGCCAATTATGTCCTTCATGCGCAGGGTAATATGGCTGGGCTTGACGTACAAGTTTAATTTTCGGGGCAAGTTCATCAGTGGGGATCTCAACAGTGCAGCTGATGCTTTATCTTGTCTCAGTATGCCTCAATTTTACTTGCAGCATCCAGTAGCAGAACAGACGGGCAAACCAGCTCCCCCTTACTCACTATTAGTCATGGATTAAACACATTCTGGCGATCGATCTGGCTAATAAGTCTTTAACCAGAAATCCTCTGAAAGCTTACACTACGTGTTGGAAGACTTTCCTCACGTTTATGTCTTTATACCCTTACAGTTGCCCCGAGAATACCAACTATGTTATGACTTTCACTGCATATTGCCACAGTGAGTTTGTCTGCTAATTCCATCAAGCTGTATTTGTCGGGTATTCAGCTCTTCAGGTCTCTGCACACGCCTGACAGTCCATCCATTTTTGCGGCTCTCCCTCTCAAAGCCATGCTAAGGGGTATACAAAGAACCCAGGGGTGATCCCAGTTGTCTCGTCAACCAATCACCGGCCAGATTTTTTGTGATATGTCAGACGTACTGTCTCCTTCCCCTTTTGGCGTAAGTCCCAGTCTAATGCTCAAGGTAGCTTTTTATCTGAGTTTCTTTGGATTCCTCCAAACTGGGGAAGTGTCCCAAGCTAGCTGTCATGCACCTGTTCTGCTCAGAGGTAGTCTCACCAGATCCCCTGAGAATTACAGCTTCCCAATAACAAGAATAGACAGACTACCAAACCAACAGCAAATGGTGCTTGACTCTGCAATCTTTTCGTAGCAACTCCTCTGTATAGCCCTCTGCTCCCCTTTCCCATGCATCCTATCACTTCAAAACAATTTATTTCTTATGTTAGGATCTTACTTGCCAAACTAAGTTTAAATCCGAAGCAGTTTTCTGGACATTCGTTCCGGATCGGGGCAGTGTCCGCAGCTTCTAAGCAGGGGGTCCCATCTTACATTATTAAGTACATGGGGTGCTGGAGGTCCTCCTGTTACAGCAGGTACATACCCAAACCCAATACGGAAGTTAGCAGAGCGTTCACTACTTTATTGGATTAAGTGTTACCTGTTTTCATTAAATCTTTTCATACTTTACCTACCTTTTGTGTCTTTTGCCCTCTTAGGCGTACCAACCAGCTAGACCAGAGCACATCTCAGGTCTTGGTATTTAGGGTTACCACATTCTCCAAGTGAAGGCTCTGACTACAGATATATATATATATATATATATATATATATATATATATTTATTTATTTGCATAGGCTGAACTTGCCGTAAAATGAGGTTTATTATTGTACCTGCATCTGGAGCTGTACAAGTAAAGTGATACCCCAGATGCTTCCACTAGGTGGCACCAAATATTGAGAATAATCATAATCTGTATGTTTAACCATTTAGGTTGCAGTATTTCATTTTCTGATTTTATAAACCATTTAGACCTTTATTTGAAGCGATTTTCATGACTGACGTTAAAGCAATGAATTTCAATACACCGTTCATTAATGACAGTAAGCAAAGCACTGAAAGTACAGCAGCATTTGATCTAGTGAAACGGCTTACCTTTTCATAGCTTTTGTATAGGGTTCAGGATTTCTCGAGTATACTATATCTACCCATCGTGTTGCATCCTCTGTCTTCTGAGAACTTTGTGCTCTGGGAACACTTAATCCTGAGCTTTTGATTTGACAGACCAGTCTTTCACAGCTCTAGCTATCTAAATTTGTTCTTAATATGCATGTGACTAATCATTCTAACAGAAATAATTTACTCATCCACTTTACCCCTTCTTCAGTTGTTAGGGAACATGCAGAGATGTAGTGCTGAAAGAAGATCCTAAGCCAATGTCCTGCCATACCCCAGCTTTTTGGCCATATGACAGCACTCTGGTCCCGGTCTAACCAACGCTGGATGCGCTGTGTGCTTTCATACAGTGTCATAGAGCAGTGGTTGCCAACCTTTCGGACTTCACAGACAACAAAACTCACAATTTTGGATCCCACTGGCTACTAACATGAATTTTTCATGCTTTATATACGCAATCCTCTGGCTCTCTGCCCCCTCCTTCTGGATACACACAATACGACAGCTCTCTGCCCCCCCCCCCCCCCCCCATCCCATACTCTACATCACACTGCTGCCTTACATAAACTCATCATTGGATCTCACCTCCTTATCCAGCCATGTGCTCGAGGTCCATGCTCCCTCTCACAGTCTGTGATCATTGCTGCCAATGGAAGTCCCCTCCTTAACCTCCCGCTCTCTGCACTACTTTGGTGCTTCTCTCTGAGTTTATGGGAGCTGTAACTACAGAGCAGGATTCAGGTGTCAATGCACGCTGACAGTATTGATTGTCAGCACACATTGAGAACACTGGAAACAGTTTCCTTCAGGCTACTTTCACACTGAAAGCGCCGGGTGTCGACGGTAAAGTGCCGCTAGTTTTAGCAGCACTTTACTGCTGTTTTACCGGCACTTTACCATTGTTTTAGCGGCACTTTATAGCTGCTAGTGGTGCACCTTTAACCCCCGCTAGCAGCTGAAGAAAGGGTTAAAAGCGCCCGTGTTGCGGTGCTGCTGAAGCGCTGCCCATTAATTTCAATGGGCAGGGCATTTGGGGGGCAGTGTGTACACTGCTCCCAAATTGCCCCAAAGATGCTGCTTGCAGGACTTTTCAGAACGTCCCGCAACCACACTGCCCCAGTGTGAGAAGTCGCACTGAAAATAAGGGGGGGGGGGGGGTCAGACATTAGAAGCTATTTCTAGGGTTAAAACGCCTTAAAACTGCCTCAGTGTGAAAGCAGCCTTACTGTGTTTGTTGATGCCTATGCTGCTGTATAATTATTTTACACCATAGCTTTAGGACTCACTATTATTATACAGGCCACCGAGTAAAGCCTGCGGTGTGTCAAGAAGTTCTCTTTATTGCTGCAGAGAAAATTCCAGAAGGAGATGCTGGTCACATGGCTTTGATAGGTCACATGATCAGGCTTTCCTGACAGCTTTTTTTTTTTTTTCTACATTTCTTTTAATGTTGATCTGCTTGTTTATTTTTTACAGGTACTTCTATAGCACCATCAATTTATGCAGTGCCTTACACTTATATTGTACTTTCCCATCAGTCCGTGCCATCAAGGAGCTTACAATCTAAGGACCCTAGTTCACATTCATACATATTCATACTAGGGCCAATTTAGACGGTCAATTAACCTACCAGCATGTCTTTGGGGAGAGGGAGGATACCGGAGTACCCGGAAACCTGAGCAGGGAGAACATGCAAACTCAAGGCAGGTAGTGCCATGGTTGGAATGTGAACCGACGACCCTAGTGCTGCTAGGCAGAAAGAAGTGCTAACCACATAGTCACTGTGCTGCCCTATTGGCTTTGAGACTCTAGGCACATTAAGTGGTAGAGTCATATGGTTAAGTGGTAGAGCGGTATGGATCCAAATTTTCTTTAAATATATTTTGAGTTTTGGAAGGTTTGCTTAGTGATAGAATGTGGAAAAATATAAGCAATGTTGTCTAATTTTTTAAAGTAGTATAAAGTATATATTATGCGTCAATCCAAGAAGTTGAAGAGTAATATAATGTAATTGCAGCTATAGAGGAGTAACCTAGTTGAGCTGATCATTACTAGTCAGTTGTGGCACACCTTTAAAGTATGCAAAATCTTGAGGCACCCAGTCTAAAATGTTAAAAATCTAAATATTACTCATCAATGAGAAACCTGGTCCTGGGAGTATGCACATAACTGTTTTGATTAAATTAACTTTACATCAGAGGTCCCTACATCACATCAAAGATCTATCAGGTTAGAGCCCCACCATCACATGAGTCTTCCCTTCACATCAGAGGCCCCATGACATCAGAGCCCCCCCCAAAAATTTATGAGAGTGGAATTCTGTCTTTTCTTGAATGTGGGGGATGGTCCTGCATGCTTTCTGCGCAGGTGTCGATATGGCCGCCATCACCATAGCAAGGAATAACGCTGTGTGTCCTGGCCTTAAAGTGTTGCTATTTATTATGGTGCTAGTGACCAGCCTGCCCACACTGTGCCAATTTTTTATGCTGATCTGGGACAGACTGGGTCTGGAGCTCGTGGCACTCTGGTTGAGAAACTGCCCTAGGTAACAGCAATTAGTCTAAAGATGTATCTACATTAAAGTGTAAAAACTGTTTTCTTTTTGGATGGAGTAATGGATGGTTTTGAAGATTTCCCAATTATAAGTGTTTTGATGTCAACCCAAAATTTGGGATTATCCATTACTTTCACTTTCGATGATAAGAGTAAATAGGACCAACAGAGAGACAAAAAGAAAATCCAGTTTGTTTTCTGTGCTGCTTTCTAGGGATTTCTAGAGAGCTGCTACATGAGAGAGAGAGAAATAAAGAGCTTACAGCAGCCTCTTTGCACAGGGTGTATGGAAGACAGGATTGCATGAGGAGTAGTATGGATTACTTTAAAGCAGAGGAGTATATTGAAGCAGCTAAAACTTTTTTTTTTTATATTAATAAAAATAATCTAAAATCTTGCTGACCAGCCGCCGCAGTTGTACTGTGGCAGAATGGCACGGCTGGGCGAAACAACGTTATGTAACGTTGCTTCGCCCTGTGGCTACTAGGGGCACGCGCGCACGCCCCCTGCTCGCCCATGGAGCCAATGCAAGTGCCCGGCGGTCGCGATCACCGCCAGGCTACCGCACTTGCTCGGGGCACACGGAAAAACGGGATCTGTGGTGTGTGTAAACACACAGTTTCCGGTTCTCTGAGGGGAGAAGTGGCAGATCGTCTGTTCACACAGAGTATGAACAGCGATCTATCTCTTCCTCTTCACAGTCCCCCCCCCTCCCCCCACCCCTTCAGTTAGAACACACACTATGGAACACCTTAACCCCTTGATCGCCCCCTAGTGGTTAACCCCTTCACTGCCGGTGACATTTTTGCAGTAATCCATGCATTTTTATAGCAATGATTGCTGTAAAAATGTCAATGGTCCCAAAATATGTCAAAATTGTCCGACGTGTCTGCCATAATGTCGCAGTCCCGATAAAAATTGCAGATCACTGCCATTACTAGTAAAGAAAAAATATTAAAAATGCCATAAAACTATCGCCTATTTTGTAGACGCTATTACTTTTGCGCAAACCTATCAATATACACTTATTGTGTTTTTTTTTTTTTTTTACCAACAATATGTAGAAGAATACATATCGGCCTAAACTGAGGAAAAAAATTGTTTTTTTTTATATATTTTGGGGGGATATTTATTATAGCAAAAAGTAAAAAAAATTGCTTTTTTTTTTTTCAAAATTGTTGCTCTTTTTCTTTATAGCGCAAAAAATTAAAACCGCAGAGGTGATCAAATATCACCAAAAGAAAGCTCTATTTGTGGGAAAAAAAGGACATCAATTTTGTTTGGGTGCAACATTGCACGACCACGCAATTGTCAGTTAAAGAGACACAGTGCCGAATCGCAAAAAGTGCTCTTGCCAGGAAGGTGATAAAATCTTCTGGGACTGAAGCGGTTAATATACACACATTTTTAGTCTGAATATTGCTTACACCAGAAGTTATGTACATTCTTGTGTTTGTAAATCTATCTTCTAAAAGCTTTCATTACCTGGTGGATATAGCGAACTTTTAGCTTATAAATGGTTAATACATGCCATACTGAAACATTTAGATTGTCAATATAATGCAAGCCTGGGTTGTATCATGTTTATTCAGTTTCTGTAAACCCCTTGATTGTCACACAACAGAATTAGAATTACACATGTATTGATCTGTTGATATGGGATTGTGTTGCAGAATGGTTGCTCAGGGAAAATAATGCAGTGTTACCTTCTATTGTGCACTATATTAATGTATTAATGCTTCCTGACATCTGATTGTGATTTATGATGGAGTCAGGCTTCTGACCTGCTTAGGAGATATTCACAGCAATTTAAAAGAGTAGTATTGGTTTGGCAAGGTGTTTATTGAGACCTTGGGAAGCAGTGACTCGTGGCGTTATAAAGTATACCAAACTAGAGGCAACCATTTTACAAAGATTTTTTTACAATTTTTGTTAGGATGCTAGGGACATAAATAATTTTCACAGATTTGGTGCACAGTTTGAACTTCAAATATGTTATGCCCTTATGTTAGATATTAACAGCAAATATAAGGAATTTGAGAACCGTGTGTGAGATAAATGCTTTATTCAGTGCAGAACATTATAACCGTGCCTAGTGTTTGCCAGTTTTTAAATAAAGATAAAAAAAAAACATTGTGGTTTGTTCACCAGATGTCATTAGGATGAAAAAGAAAATTAGGCTGCCGGTTAAATCTTTTAACAGCTGTTTTTGTATATTGGGGGAATTTACTTTACCTGATTATTTTTCATTCAAAGCCCGCGCTGGAGATCTTGGCATCAGTATGAAGCATTAAGCTGGCCATAGATGATACAATTTTCTTTCCTTGCACCACAGGTGCAAGGAAAGAAAAAAGCTTGATTCCCCCATCAACACAGTCAGAGGGATGCATCCTGCTGCGCTGTTGTTTTTTGCAAGCATGGGGCGCAGGGAGCGTTCCTGGCTGGCAGAATACAATGGTTACTGCTGGCGGGAATAGCCTCTGGCAGTAACCATATGTGAAAAAAATCTAACATGCTGGTTGTACCCAAGTCAATTGATCAACTTGGGTACAGTCAACTTGCCCATAGATGGATCAAAATTTGGAAGGTCCTTGCTTGAACCATATATGGCCAGCTTAACAAACATTCAAAGGTTTCAACAAACCAACTTGTAATCGTTGAGGTAAAACAGGTATTCATTTGGTTTGCTACACTGATGACAAGCTCTGTGCTGATTTTACACTGATCGAAATTCCGCCAGTTCAGCAGGGACCAGCCAGATTTTGGTTTTGCTTGAGTGAAGTTGATTTCACTATTGAGTTGTTCCACCCTTTGCAGCTATAACTGCTTCAACTTTTCTGGGAAGACTGTCCACAAGGTTTAGGAGTGTGTCTATGGGAATGTTTGACCATTTTTCCAGAAGCACAATTGTGAAGTTAGGTCACTGATTTTGGATGAGAAGGCCTGATGTGCAGTCTCCATTCATCCCCAAAGGTGTTCTATCAGGTTGAGGTCGGGACTTTGTGCAGGCCAGACAAGTTCCTCCACCCCAAACTCGTTCATCCATGTCTTTATGAGCCTTGCTTTGTGCACTTGTGCGTAGTCATATTGGAGCTGGAAGGGACCATACCCAAACTGTTCCCACAAAGTTGGGAGCATGAATTTGTCCAAAATGTCTTGGTATTCTAACGCCTTAAGTGTTCCCTTCACTGGAACTAAGGGACCAAGCTCAACCTCTGAAAAACAACCCCATACCATAACCCCCGCTCCACCAAATGATTTGGAACAGTGCACAAAGCAAGATACATAAAGACCTGGATTAGCAAGTTTGGGGACTAGCCTGCACAGAGTCCTGACCTCAACCCGATAGAACACTTTTTGGATGAATTAGAGCGGAGACTGTGAGCCAGGCCTTCTCGTCCACATCAGTGCCTGACCTCATAAATGTGCTTCTGGAAGAAAGGTCAAACATTCCCATAGACACACTCCTAAACCTTGTGGACCGCCTTCCCAGAAAGCTGATGCTTTCATAGCTGCAAAGGATGGGCAAACTCAACATTGAACCCTATGGACTAAGACTGGGGTGACATTAAAGTGTGTGTGTGTGTGTGTGTGTGTGTGTGTGTGTGTGTGTGTGTGTGTGTGTGTGTAGGCAGGCAGGCGTACCAATACTTTTGACAATATAGTGTATATGCAAGCACATGTAGGGTACTGCTATGCATGTCTGCCTAGTATGTGTTGGTGTGTATTAGTTGAACTGTGGCCCTACTATGGCCAGTTAAATATTTACATAAACAAGCAGTAAATCAGTATTAAAACAGGTTCTCAATCACTTCAGCAGCTTAGCTTTTCTGCTCTCCCTCCCAGTACACGAAGAGGGCAGAGTGCTGTAACTTGACTTGAACAATTTTGGTTTGTATGAATTTTTAGTAGACATGCAGCGATTTTGTTTGGTGGGCGAAAATTGTGTTTTCTGCATTTTGCCAATGATGAAAAAGGTACTGAAAACACATGTGATTCTTATGGTGTGTTTCTCATAGAGTACATTTTGAGGGATAGAGAACTTTTCCTGCTGTGTCGCAAAAGTATGTAGTTTGCGAGTGACTGGGTGTACAATATTTCATAATTGGAAGAGAGGGGTCTGCATCCGTAGCAAGAAGCGCCCAAAGGACAAAGTATCTGGCAGGACTGGATTAAACAATATATTAAAGGAGGACATGGTGACCGTGTGAGTATTTCAGGACACATTTACACCATATGGACACAGTGAATAGCATTGGTGCCAGACACATGCGCTTCAACACAGGGTCAGTCTGAAGGGAATTATTATTATTATACAGGATTTATATAGCGCCGAAAGTTTACGCAGCGCTTTACAACATTAGGGCAGACAATACAAGTACAATACAATTCAATACAGGAGGAATCAGAGGGCCCTGCTCGTTAGAGCTTACAATCTAGGAGGGAGGGTCAAGTTATACAAAAGGGTAATAGCTGTGGGGGATGAGCTAATGGAGAAAATAGTGCAGTTGTCAGATGGAGGCAGGATAGGCTTCTCTGAAGAGGAAAGTTTTCAGGGATCGCCTAAAGGTGGATAAATTTGGAGACAGTCTGACAGATTGGGGTAGCGAATTCCAGAGGATGGGCAAGGCTCGGGAGAAGTCCTGGAGGCGGATATGGGAGGAGGTGATGAGGGAGCTAGAGAGCAGAAGGTCTTGGGAGGAACGGAGATGGCGATTAGGTTGGTATTTTGAGACTAGGCTAGTGATGTAGCTGGGGGCAGAGTTGTGGATGGCTTTGTAACTTATTGTTAGTATTTTGAATTTAATTTGTTGGGTGAGTGGTAGCCAGTGGGGGGATTGGCAGAGAGGGGTAGCAGACACTGAGCGGTTTGTAAGGTGGATCAGTCTGGCAGCAGCATTTATGATGGACTGAAGGGGGGATAGTCTATTTAAAGGTAAGCCAATGAGAAGGGAGTTGCAGTAATCAAGGTGAGAGATAACCAGGGAGTGAATCAGAAGCTTTGTGGTTTCATTGGTTAGAAAGGGACGTAGTTTAGAGATGTTGCGGAGGTTGAGGCGGCAAGCTTTGGAAAGTGATTGCATGTGGGGCCGAAAGGAGAGTCCAGAGTCCAGGATAACACCTAGCACCCTGGTTTTGCCATTGCTCTTGACAGAGAAGTCAGGGGAAGAGGCACGTGGGACTATACCAAGGAGCATGGGTGTACCAGTTAGAGAGCACCCCGTTCAATCTGACCACCGGTTTGGAGCCACCTGACAAGACCAGGAAATGACAGTTTGGAGGTGGGAGATATAATAACTTAATATCAGGGGCTCCCAGACCCCCATGCGTTTTTAGAGAAAAGATCACCAAGTTTGCAATACGATGCGTCTTGTTATTCCATATGATTTTCAAAAAACCTCTGTGAAGTGCTTTAAGCTGACTAATGGGTACAGCAACCAGTAGTGTAAGAGATATAGCAAACGTGGCAACACAGACCTTTTCAAAACATTCATTCTACCTAACATGGAGATAGGGTATGTAACCCATTGGTGGAGACATCAATAGATGTTCGGAACAAGGGAGGATAGTTAGCTGAATAAATGCTAAAGTACGAGGGAGTAAATTGGATACCTAGGTATTTAAGGGACTGAGGGCATCATTTATAAAGGTACGTACTTTTAAGTTGTGCTAATAAATCTGGTGGTATGTGTTGGGGTAAGAGCTTCAGTTTTGACAGTGTTAATTTTATAGCCTGATATGATCCCAAAAGAATGTAGAAGAGCATGCAGGGAAGGGAGTGAAATGATAGGATTCATCAATATCAAAAGAATATCAGCAAAGAGGGATAACGTGTACTCCAACTGTCTCATCAATACCCCCTTGATGCCTGGGTGACTTTGAATTTCTTCTGTCAGAGGTTCCAAACAAAGGATAAAAAGGAGGGGAGGCGGAGGGCATCCCTGTTTTGGTACCGTTTGACATGGGAAATCAAGGAGACAGAAAGGAGGCCATCTGCACCTGTGCAGATGTTTGAGAGTACAAAGCCTGCAAAGCTTTAAGGAATGGACCCTTGAACCCAAATCATGTAAGCATAGAAAACATGTAGGGCCAGCTTAATCAATCGAATGCCTTTTGGGCGTCCAAACTTAGTATAAGCGCTGGGCGAGGGAATTTGTTCAATAAGTCAATCAGATCTATAATGTGCCTGATGTTATCCCCAGCATGTCTGGAGGGCACAAAATCCACTTGATCTCTATTACCAGTTTAGATATAAATTGGGAAAGCCTAGACAACAGAATTTTAGCAAATATCTTATAATCAGAATTTACTAGGTCTATAGGTCTGCAGTTGTCAGGTATAGAGGGGTCCTTGCCAGGTTTAGGTATTACTGAAATAGAAGACTGAGTAAACTGGGAATGTGGGGTGTCATTGTGGAATAATGTACCAAATAACTCCAACATATGCGGCATCAAAGTGGGCAATACAGTTTTATAGTAGTTGTATGTGAGACCGTCTGGGCCTGGGGACTTAGGATGAGGAAGATCTTTGACTATTTTTGCGAGTTCATCAGCGGAACTCGTTAAGCTTCTCAAGGTCTTAGGATGTCAGTTTGGGTAGAGAGAGATCTTTGACAAACTGGTCAAAATTATCTTGTGTAAAGTTAAAATGTTTTTCTGGGATAAGACAATTTATAAAGCTTACAATAGAAATCACTGAAAACCTTAGTCATAGTTTGAAGACAATGGGTAGGTGTGCCATCGTTTTGAATGAGTAATTCAGGAAATGAATGGAAAGGGCATGGGCATAGCTTATTAACCAAGATTCTGTGTGGTTTATTATACAATTCCTAAAATTTTTGTTTAGCCCACATCAGGGACTCGGCTGCTTTGCTTAATGCTAAAGAGTTCAACTGGTTATGTATTGATACTACCTTACGAAGGCCTTCAATAGTTGGGGTGCCCACAAGTCCACACTCCGCAAGCTTCAAGTCCACCAGTAAAGATACACGACGGCCTTTGCTATCTCTCTTTAGGCGAGAGCCCTCGCAATGCATAAGCCTTGGAAATAGGCATTGTGAGCCTCCCAAAGGGTAGATACCTCTTGTACCGAACCTACATTCAGCTGAAAAAACTCACCCAGATCCCTGGTTAGTCTTTCCTTGATGACTGAGGAGTTAAGAACGTGATCATTAAGCTGCCAGTGACAAGTCTTATGCCCCGTACACACGGTCGGATTTTCCGACAGAAAATGTGTGATAGGACCTTGTTGTCGGAAATTCCGACCGTGTGTAGGCTCCATCACACATTTTCCATCGGATTTTCCGACACACAAAGTTTGAGAGCAGGCTATAAAATTTTCCGACAACCAAATCTGTTGTCGGAATTTCCGATCGTGTGTACACAAATCCGACGCACAAAGTGCCATGCATGCTCAGAATAAATAAAGAGATGAAAGCTATTGGCTACTGCCCCGTTTATAGTCCTGTCGTACGTGTTTTACGTCACAGCATTCAGAATGATCGGATTTTCCAACAACTTTGTGTGACCGTGTGTATGCAAGACAAGTTTGAGCCAACATCCGTCGGAAAAAATGCTAGGATTTTGTTGTCGGAATGTCCGATCAATGTCCGACCGTGTGTATGCGGCATTAGAGGTAGAGTGTTGTAGAAAAAGATCTAAGGAGATAGGGGTGTGGTCTGACCACGTAATGGGTGAAATAAAGTCTACTGTATGGGGGAGTAGTGGTGCTGATATAAATATGTGTCCAATCTAGAAAACATTTTATGGGCCATGGAGTAGAAGGTATATTGTCTGTGTGTTGGATGTTTAATTCTCCAGGCATCAAACAAGCGGTGAGCCTGATATATTTTCGAAAGGAGGTGACTTGGGGAAACCACCCTCTGTGATGGAGTGTCCCGAAAAAGTGTGTGTCTGACTCTACTATAGGACATAATCAGGTTAAAGTCACCCACATTTACCATAAAGGGCTGGGAATAACACTGAAATAGAAGAAAGAGTTCATCCAGAAAACCAATTTGCCCAGAATTAGGTGCATATACATTTTACCAACGTGAATGAGGATGACAAAAACCCCCCGTGGGGGTTGATATGTTTATCCTTGACCCTGATAGGGCAAGACTTTTTAATAAGTAGAACTACACTGGCCTTAACAGAAGGGTCAGAGGCCACATAAGAAGTGGGAAAATATTTTGATGCAAATTTCATCGAACCCCTAGCTCGAAAATGAGTCTCCTTGATCATGACAATATCTGCACCAGACATTCGAAAATCTTTAAGGGCAAGTAATTGTTTCTGAATGGAGTTAAGACCCTTAACATTATGAGAAATGAGTTTCAACGCCATAACAATTTAACAGTGTATCTGCTTGTTGAGCTAGTGAACCTAGAAACCTGTATTTCTTTAAACGGACATAGAACCCAATACTGGAACAGGATTTTACATATTACAAACTGTCCTAGGACCAAAAATGAAAAATAAAAAAGCAGCAATGAGAAGACCCAGGATGGGTCTGAAAAATATCATTATGCTTGAGAAGCAAACTCAGGAGTCCTAGACTAAAGTCTTTGGACGGTTTGGGGCCACACAGCAACCCCTATCAGTTGGAAATGTAGGGAGAAATGGGTCTACCTGCTCTATAGCAGGTATGTAGCATAAAAATAGTAAAAGAAAACTGAATACAAAAGAAAATAAAAAAATTTCCACCCCATGGGTATGTGCAGGAGCATCTCCAATTCTTCGGAGAGCACTTCAACCTAATGTCCAGAACAAAAACAAACTGTCACCAAGGGAAAGGCAGGCCTGCCTGTAACTTGAACCCAACAGCAACTTTCATCATCTCAAGGAGGACGTCTGGATGTTTGAGAGCATTGAGGGGTGGAGAGGGATTTCTTCGGTTTACTCTGGTCAGGGGTCCAGAGCCAATTAGGCATAGTGGGAGCTGGATGACCAGACGAAGCAGCAGGTGGGAGCAGAAAATCTTCCAGCAGAGGAGGTAGTCCCAAGCTTTTTATGAATGTTGGGATCTATCAAGAGGGACGATCGGGCAAGATGGAAAACCCCAGTAATATGGGATGCAATGATTTTGCAAATGGGAGGCGACTGGACGGAGGTTTCTCTGTTTAACAATAGGAGAGAGATCATTGTAGATCTGGATTTCTGCCCCCTTATACACACTTGATGATTTATTGCGTGTAGCAAGGGTCAGGGCCTCCTTGCTGTCATAAAAATGAAAGCGGACAATCTAGGTCTAGCTCCAGAGGGGCGGCTTGGGGTCCAGGGATCTATGAGCTCGATCCAGCCACCATGCTGCATTTTTCCTGTACTGAAACGCACCTAAAAGCACCAAAAACACACGTTTTTATTTAGGGGCCAGTTCACACCACATGCGGTCTAGTGCGTTTCTTTTTTTCTGCATCAAAAACGCATAGAAAGTAGGTTATATGGTTTTCAATAGTATAGTTCACACCAGTGCTTGCAGTTCCAGTGCGTTCCAGTTCCAGAAAAAAAAGTAGAACATGCTGCATTTTTCCTGCACTGGACTGTACTAGAACACTGTAAAAAGCATCAAAAACTCACGGGAATGCAACGGAACATACCTAAATGCACAAAAAACACACTGGAACACCCATGTTCTTATTTAAGGTCAAGAAAAAAAAGGGGGGACAATGCCCTGGACTGCATCAAAAACGCACTGGAACGCATCAAAAACTCGCATGCAGAAAAGCATCTGGAACACATCCGGACTGCATTTATATGGCATGAACTGGCCCTAATCAGATACTTTAAAATGTGCAAGTTTTTCAGATAAATTAGATTACTAACACATCACAATCTCATCTCCCCCTTCCAACAAGCCTTGAACCTGGTAGAAAATAAATGCTGTGTTTCTGATACCCTAGGACAGAGGTGTCATACCCCATTTCATTGCAAGCCGTATCAGCAGTATGCTTGCCCTCAAAGGGCCGGTTGTGTCTGTAAGACTTTTTGTATCTTACCCTTTAATTATTCAGGAGTATGCTATGTACAGAGTGCAGGGTTTAGGGGTATGCTATATACAGAATGCACAGTTAACAAGTGCGGCTTCTGCATTTACATGTCACAGCGGGGAGTGGGAGCAGAGGGTGAGAGCTGGATCCAGCTGCAAAACTTGGTGGGAGCGCCACATGATACGGCCTGGCGAGCCAGATTTGGCCCCTGGGCCTTGTGTTCTACAAATGTGCCCTAAGACCTTCCTATATTCTGCTTTGGTTATACTGTGGTCAGTCAGCATGATGTAATGGAAGGGGTGGGCACACATACTGGGATCCAATTTTTAAAAATAAGCAATTTGGCATTAGCACAACCATACTGCCGTTTATAGCACAGTTCTTCACTTGCTTGGACCAAAGGAAGCACCATTCATTTCCATAAAAGGGGGAATAAAAGTTAGAGGAGAAGCCCGGTCACTTGATGTGACTGGGCTATCCTTCTTCCAGCACTTATATCAGTCATTATAGTCAAAACACTGTGACACACAGCATATTGGACATCATATTAGATCAGCCCTCAAAAATTCCACTGGCCTGCATTTTGCGAGTGGATTTTAAGGGCTGGCGAGGGTGGGCTGCCTGGGAGTGAGTGGGGGGGGGGGGGGCGGGCCGGCCGGCGGGTTGTATGGGAGTCCTCCTACCAGCGCTCGTGGAGAGGAGAGAGCTGGCTGAATGATTCTGAGTGCGAGGGACATCACTAGCTGCTTTCATTTCAATAGCCAAGTGTTCCCCGCACTCGTTGTCACACACAGCCCCTCCCCCTGGTCCCGGGGAGTTTGATAGACAGATCACTCGTCCAATCCCGGAAAGAGTGACGTGTATCAAAGTTCCCCGGCCAGGGGGCGGGACTGTACGGGATGCCGAGCAGCGGGAACACAACATTTGAAATCACAGCTGTTCCAGTGATGTCCCTCGCGCTCTTATCATCCAGACGGCAATCCTCCTCCTCTCCTCTGCTCCCCTGCATGATGGACACAGGTAAGCTGCATTGGTGGACACGGGCGAGGCTGCATTGGTGGACACGGGCGAGGCTGCATTGGTGGACACGGGCGAGGCTGCATTGGTGGACACGGTTGAGGCTGCTTAACCTCCCTGGCGGTATGATTATTTCAGATTTTAGGTGCTATAAGCAGTACCATTATTTTGCATGGAAATTTGGCGTGTTATATTGTAGGCCTGTAATTAAATCTGTCCAAACCAGAGTTTAGTAGACATCTCGGGTATGATAAAGTTTGAAACACAAAATTAAAAATTATAATATAATAAATAACTATAAATAACAACAAATAATAATAATACTTTTTATAAATTACATTTTAGTAAATAATATAATCAAAAACACTGACATTTTTTTTGGGCCAAACAAGGGTGCAATATTTGTAATCATATTGCTTCAGTAAACGTCCCGGGTATGAAAAATTTTAAAACATGGTACAACACAAAGTCCAACGTCACAGTCAGGACAGTAGAACCTGGTTTCTTTTCTGATTTTCCTTCCAGTGTCGTCATGCTTAGAGCAGCAAACCACATACACCCTTGTGGGTGCTGCCTTCTTTTCCGTTGGTGGAATGTGGTCCATAAAGTGACGACCAGTTAGGCGTTCCGGGTTCACAACGCCAGCAGCATGACGTCCAGATCTATTTACAGTCGTTGGTGTTCGGTGCTTGAGAAATATAAGTTTGGCAACTTTCCAAACAAAGTCGCATGAACCACAAGCTTGTCACACTTTTTTTTTTTTTAAAGCATTCCACAGGCACTGTTTAAGAAGATGCCTGTAGATTTTTTTTGTAATATTTTTTTTTGTTGTTTCTCATGGCTGGATAAAAAGTCATGGCCTGGTCAGCTCTGTCAACACGTCCCATGGTGTTGTAGTCCATCACGACTTGTGGTTTCATTACGTCTTTTCCACCTTTTGTGTGTACCATGACAGTAGAGGTGTTTTGAATAGTACTCATTAGGCCCACATCTTTTTTGTTGTGCCATCTCTGTGCCATCATTTTGCCTTTCTGCCATGCAACTATTGCTCCTGCCTTGAGCTTTTTATTGCCAAAGATTGGCGGCATGTCACGCTGGTTAGCTCTAACAGTCCCATATGCATCCATCTTGTGCTGTAGAAGGAACTCGTAGAGTTCTGGAGAAGTGTAAAAATTATCTGTGGTTACACAGTAGCCCTGATTCAGCAAGGGCTCAATCAAAGTAAGAACGGAAGCGGTTGCCATTCTATAATTACTGAATCTTTTGCTGAATTTGATTCCTTTCCCGGTGTAAAGGACCGAATTCCAAATGTAACCAGTACTGGATTCACAGAGCATGAATGATTTTATTCCAAATCGTGCTCTTATACGCGATATACTGTATCCAGCTGAGTCTTCCTTTGTAGGCCATTAGACTTTCGTCGATACTGATGTCTCTATCTGGTACATAGGTCTGCTGGAATTGTTTCTGAATAATTTGATATACCTCCCAAATCTTTTTTAGTTTTGGTGCTGGATGAGAAGTCTCATCAGATGCTTCATTATTTTTAAAGTGCAAATAGCAGAGAAAATTTGTACTCCGACGTGACGGTCCAAAAAAAAAGGAGTGGCTTGTAAATTGTTGTTTGTCCAATATTACTCCTCCCCACCACTCCCTGAAGAATTATGAGGCCCAAAAACTTCCAGATGTCCTCTTTGGTCACTGGTTCTCACTTTCTGCTCCTTGCAAACCTCTGATGCGTAGCAGCTTGTTGCTCCTGGTCCTGGTGCTCCTGGTTTTTCTATAACCTCATTGGTCAAAAAAAGTTGGAGGTATGCCAAGGGGTTGTCATCTTCAACCTCCAATTTGATACCCGGTGCTCCAGTAAACGGGAATCTTGGGTGCGCTGTGTGCTCTGTACCGCAACCAATTGAGCACCAAGTCCGCACATCACTGGGCACAGTCGTAGGATCATCACTGAAATCGCTTTCCGCGTCTGACTAACTTCCCCACGAATCGCTATCACTCAATTCTGCAAGCGATTCTGTATTGCTGTCGCTGTTTTCCAGCAGGTCATATGCCGCTTTTGAGGTAGAGGCGCGCTTTTTTTGATGCCATGGTCGCTCTGCAGTTTCCAGACAAAGTACAATAAAACTGCAGGCAAGTGACTGGATAAAGCACTGGGGGCAAACTAAGGTCAATTTTATTTTATTTTATTTAGTAATGTAATCCAATAGGATTACAATGTATCAGTGTGTTTTTGTTTTATACTGTTTGAATTTGACGCCGGTTCCACCCCCCTGCATTGCGACGCTTCCAGGGAACGGAAGCCAGGGCACACAGTGCATCGGGCGGAAGATCTGGCCGCCGTACACAGCGGGAGTACATAGCGGGATCCCGGGGACAAGGTAACCTCTTCCAGGATCCAGCGATGCGATCCCGAGTGTGGCTCGGGGTTACCGCTAATGGTACTGAAATCTCACCCCGAGCCACACTTGGGAATACCGCCGGGGGGGGGGTAATTTTGCATAAAACATTTAAGTTTTTATTTATGAGGGCATGTTTAGGGGTGGAATTAGGGGCGGGGCAAGATAGGGGTTGAGTGGGGCAACTGGTGGCGAGTAACCCTTGAGGCTTGGCTAGTAGCTCTGGACATGAAATGTTGAGCCCTGTATTAGATTGTTCCCTCGTGGTAATGTGTAGACATGTGCTACTCACACACATGTATTTATGTGGACGCTCACAGGGTTTTCCTTGAGAACATCACCAAAGGTTGCTTGTATGGCCACACAAAAGCATTGGTGTTCACTAAAAGAGAAATAGTTCATTAATACTCTTGCCAAGACCTGTGTGTGTGGCCTAAAAATATGCTATGTTATTGACCAACAATTGGCAAGAGTCTGCACTCAGCAGCTGTTGTCACTGGAGAGTTCTGACTAAATGTTGTAAAGCGCTGCGCAAACTGTTGGCACTATATAAAACCTGTATAATAATAAATGCAGACTCCTGTCCATTTGCAGGCAAACCTCACCTGTCTCCTGGACTCCTCCACTGAACTACCTGTGCTGAGCTATTAATCTGCAAGAACTGGCTTTCTCAATGTCATTTACCACATCACCTAATATTTTCCACACATATGCATTTCAACCAAATACTTAGCCTGGAGTTCCAATTTTATATTTCTTTACCAAGAATATACACTGATTGGCCACTTTATTAGGTACACCTGTTCAATTTCTTGTTAACACAAATTGCTAATCAGCCAATCACATGGCAGCAACTCAATGCATTTAGGCATCTAGGAGTCGTGAAGATGACTTGCTGATCTTCAAACCGAGCATCAGAATGGGGAAGAAAGCGAATTTAAATGACTTTGAACGTGGCATGGTTGTTCATGCCTGACAAGGCTGATCTGAGTATTTCAAAAACTGCTGATCTACTGGAATTTTCATGCACAACCATCTCTAGGGTTTACAGAGGTCAGGAAAAGAGAAAATATCCAGTGAGCGACTGTTGTGTGGATAGAAATGCCTTGTTGATGTCAGAGGAGAATGGGCAGACTAGTTTAAGATGATAGAAAGGCAACAGTAACTCAAATAACCACACGTTATAACCAAGGTATGCAGAATACTATCACTGAACGCACAACATATTGAACCTTGAAGCAGATGGGCTACATCAGCAGAAGACCATACCATGTGCCACTTCTGTCAACTAAGAACAGAAAACCAATGCTACAGTTCGCACAGGCTCACCAATATTGGACAATAGAAGATTGGAAAAATGTTGCCTGGACTGATGCTTATCAATTTCAGCTGCAACATTCAGATGAGGGGGTCATAATTTGGCGTAAACAATATGAAAGCATGGATCCATCCTGCCATGTATCAGTGGTTTCTGCTGGTGGTGTAATGGTGTGGGGAATATTTTTTTGGCACATTTTGGGCCCCTTAGTACCAATTGAGCATTGTTTAAATGCCACAGCCTACCTGAGTACTGTTGCTGACCATGTCCATCCCTTTGACTACAGTGTACCTATCTTCTGATGGCTACTTCCAGCAGGATAATGCACCATGTCACAAAGATCAAATCCTCTCACCACTGGTTTCTTGAACATGAGAATGAGATCACTGTACTCCAATGTCCTCCACAGTCACCGGATTTCAATTCAATAGAGCACCTTTGGCATGTGGTGGAATGATTGATTTACATCATGGATGTGCCACCAACAAATCTGCAGCATTTGCGTGATGCTATCATGTCAATATGGACCAAAATCTCATGGCAATGTTTCCAACACCTTGTTGAATCTATGCCACAAAGAATGAAGGCAAAAGGGGATCCAACCTGGTACTAGCCAGGTGTACCTAATAAAGTGGACAGTGAGTGCATTTCTCAATGGATATTTATTTATTTTTATTTTAAGTGCTTTCATTTTTTGGTGATAAACAAAATAGTGACTCATTTTTATTTTTTTATTTTTTTTTTTTTTTTTTAATTTTTTATAAATGATGAAATAAAAGCAAAAATATGTTTATGTATTTTACTAAGCATGGAGAGCGCTGCTTATTTTAAAAAAAGTTAGGGTGGATATATTTTGGAATAATAATAGTAGTATTAATAAAAATGAATTGCAGATGCAGCACTGAAAATGAAAGTTCTGCACTGTGTTTATGCATGCAAAAATGAGCTGGTAAGAGCATGATAAATGAGCACTTGATGTTGTGCACAGCTACTATCCACGTTAACTTATTCTGTTGTAAAGCCATTAAAATATCCCTAGTAATAGCAAGAGTTAACCCCCCCCCCCCCCCCCCCCCGCTTTCACAGCCCTATAAAGCTGGTAACGTCTAAGGACAGAAAATGCTTATGCTATTAAAACAATGAAACCAATATTTTCTCCGAGACTTCAGCAAGCCGTGCAAATGCTAGTGCAAGTTATTTTATTTTAACATCTTTTTTTTTTCTCCCCTCCCTTCCTCCAGTTGCCTCATTTAAGCTCCAGCTTGGACGAAATTCCCCCATCATATCTGTTAAATTACGGAGTGTGATTTATAAGGGAATTATGTAGGCAGTTGCCAATTGCATGGCCGTTTTACAAATGCTGCGTTATTAAAAATCAGACTGTGCAATATCACCTAGGGTAGACACGCACATTTTAAGGCATATTAAGAAGCACTCGAAAATGAAATGTTAAACACCATGTTCAGATTGTGATGTACTGGCTGGAGATTTTCTTTTTTGTATTTGATATTTGAAACCAAGTTTTAGGAAGTCATAGCTGCTTCCTACCAGTAATTAAAGGAATGGCTGTGGCCCTCTTTTATGTTTTAATAAGCTCGGGGCTGATTTATTAAAACTGGCTCAAAGTATAAATACCGTACTTCTTTAGATTGAACATCTAATTTTATTTTTTAATCTTAAATAGAAAACAACCGAATGCTGGTGATTTCTATAGTTTTAGTGATGGCTTTCCTTTTACTCTATTATTAACAATTTGGCACCCTTGACTTTGATGCGTGAAAATGTTAGCGCTTGCAGCCCACTCCAGAATGCCACCTTCCTCAACCCCATATTACTAAAGCATCCCACTAGACAACTGAAGAATTCCCCCCAGCCTACCCCCTCACCTCTGAGTCACAATGTTTTACCTAAATACGTACCTTTAGCCCAGCTGCTGAAATCCTCACAGCGTGTCCCTGGCCGTGTCCAGCTACTTCACCTGCACCGTTTGTTCTTGTGGCTATATTAGTACTCCTCTGGATGGCTGGAGGCTGCCACAAGTATAGATTAGCTAAATGTATGAGCTAAATGGTACATATGCGCTGTAGTGTCTTGACATGGGCTAGAGGGTGCTGCACAGTGAAGATTTTAGGAGCGTGGCTGAAGGAAAGTATTTAGATTGGTGGCTGCCAGTCAGGAGGTGGTCTGGGTAGTGGGAGATTCAAAGGATAATTTCACTTAAAGTGGTTGTAAAGGCACAAGGTTTTTTAAAAAACCTTCTGTTCGCAGCAGTCCATCCAGACCCCCCCTAATACATACTTGAGCCCCCCTCTCCCAGTATTCACACTCCTTATTGGCTTTTGGCAACAGCGGGAGCCATTGGCATTGCAGATCCTTTAAAGCTGAACTCCAGGAATTTAGCTCCTTTGTCAAAATTGAAGGCACACTATGAGTTTAGTCCAATGAGGTGCATGACCCCTCCTGGACTTATCTCTGTTACTCACATATGACAGGATTATGGAGCTCCTGATAGCTATCACTGTAGTTCCGGGAGCTCAATGCTGGACCTTCTGGTCCCAGCATTTTCAACAATAAAGTCAATGCAGCTGATATGCCCGCCCCTCTCCTCCTCCTTCCCAATCGCAGAAGCCTTTGTATTATGTTATCTCAGTCACATAATACAAAAGCTTCTATGAATGGGCAGCACAGGGGAAGTGTGGACATAGACATTGGGACTGTGATTTCTTCCTCTCGCTGTCCCAATGTCTTTTCCGGGAGAGTCATAAACATTCAGATGTAATTCAAGGGGTAAATCCAGGAGGTGTCCTGACCCTCATTGGACTTAACAAATAGAGTGTCTGCACTGTTTACGAAGTGTTTGAATTTCTTGAATTTAGCTTTAATCCTTGTAATTTGCTAGGTGGGGTCTCCATGACAAGGACTCGTTTTTCCAGCACATCCCACAAATGCTCCATTAGATTGAGATCTGGAGAATATGAGGCCAAATCAAAACCTCAATCTTGTGTTTCTCAAACCATTTTTGCAATGTTGCAGAGCGCATTATCCTGCTGAAAAAGGCCATTGCCATCAGGAAATATAGTTTCCGTCAAGGGTCAGAAACAATGTTTAGGTTGGTGGTATGGGTCAAGTAACATCCACATGAATGGCAGGATCCAAGGTTTCCCAGCAGGACAAGGCCCAAAACATCACACTGCTTCCACCTGCTTGCCTTCCTCCCTTACTGCATCTTAATGCCATCTCTTCCCTAGGTACAGGACGCACCCATACCCGACCATCTACATAAAAGTAAATATATTCATTAGACCATGCAACATTCTTCCATTACTCTGTTGTTCCGTTCTAATGCTCACGTGCCCATTGTTGGTGCTTTTAGCTGTGGACACAGATCAGCATGGGCACACGGACTGTTCTGCATCTATGCAGCCCCATACACAACAAAGGGAGATGCCCATTTTTTTCTTTTAATGCATCAGCTTTAGGGACATGTTTACTTGCTGCCTAATATCCCACCAATAGATGCTATTGTAACGGGATAATCAACGTTATTAACTTAAAGTGGATGTAAACCCGAAAATTTTTTTTTTTTTTTATGTCATAATGTAGAGTATAAGATTTCCTATCATTTGAGCCCAGTCTTGCTACAAAGACTTAATCCAGCTCTGAGCAATCCTCTTATTGTTTAGTGAGATAAAACTTGACAAACAGAAAAACTTTGTCAAATCCTCCCCCTTACTGTGAGTGACAGGTGATTTACATATCTCGTGCACTAGCCTAAGACATGCTTTTTAATTAAGACATGTGTTTTAATTCCCGCCCCCACTCCTTTCTTCAGCAGCTCTGCAAGGATTGGCTGTTCCACACCTCAGCATGATTTGGCATGCTGAAGTCATGTGGTTACTTTCCTGTCTTTTCACTGGATGTTAGAGATCATAGCAGAAGTTCAGTGTAAAAAATACACAGGAGAAAATACATATTGACAAGGGGAGTGTAGAGGTGGGCGGGGAGTCTACTGACATCACGACTCCACCCACCGAGCTCCAGACTACAGACCCACCCACAGAATCTGTTTTTCGGGTCTAATAACAGACAGAGGGGAGACATTCGACAGGTAAAGATACATGCAGGAGGCATGTATATCCTTATAGATAACCCCTATGGCAGTAGTTTTAGAAAGGATGACATTGGGTTTACATCCACTTTAACCTGTCACTGGTCATAAAGTTCTGGCTGATCGGTGTTACATGTCTTACTCTATTTTGCCACTGTGTTTGGAAAATGGTCTACCTAATTCTGTCCCTCAAGATCATATGCTGTCTTGGGCACTTGCTATTGCCCTATTGCACAACCTAAATGCACTGTTAATAAAAGTGATGCCTGGTTAAGAATTTTAGTTCTGGTTAATCTCTATACTGTACTTTAGACCAATATAAAAGGTACACCATTCTGCCTTGCTTGACACTTCTAATCAATATTACTTCCTATAAGTTATCTGATAAGTCAGTTTATATCTTACTGGCCCTACTGTGTTTTCTTGTTGATTCAGTCTGCAGAACTTTTTTATCCTTGCTAGCATTAACTTGCTGTTTTCCTGCAACTTTCCATCCTAACAGCCTAGTTTGTTTCCAAACACTCAAGTACCTGCGAGTCTTTTCAGCGATGACTTATTTTACTTTGAAGCTGCAGATGCGCGGCATCCAGAACATTTTCATGTGCAAATATTAGTTTCAGATTTGTGCGGCTGTTGAAGAGAATAATAGATCCATAGGAAATGTCTCGTTTTCTGCGCCAACCCTATTTCTGTGTATATTAGCTTCCCTCCCACATCCAATCAGACTTCACTTGTTTCCTCGTTCCTAGTACATAAAAATGGTTCATACGTCAGATGCAAATTGAAATAAGAAAAAAAAAAAGATGTGTGAAATTGTGTACCTATTTACATGCACATATGTGTTTTGAGCATGTTTTTTCTGATGTTTCCATCTTAAATTTGCTCATAATTGTTTTGCATTATGCGGCAGTTTCCCTGTCATAATTTACTCTTGATTGAGTATTGTGGTGTTCTAACAGTGAAGGGCTTGCATTTATTTATTTGTAGCACACCAATACTATAAAGTCATAGCATTAAAGTGTTATCTCTTGCCGTTTTTTTTTTTTTTTTTTTTTTTTTTAGATTTCAGTAGAGTGGAAAAGGGTTAGATTTTTTTTTTTATTGCCACTCCTTCTTTTCATTGAAGAGATCTGCCACTTTTTCTGCCCTAGTCTCCATTGACATAGGGATGGAGTTGTTCCTAGAACAAGAGGTGAGGAGAGATCTTCAAATGAAACAAATGTTCCATGGACAGCTGTCTAAACATAGGAATTCCCCGTATTTTGGGAGATTTCCCTTAACTTCCTGTTGCATCTCTGGGACCAGGAAATAAAAGGGAAAATTCCCCCTTTTTAAAATTACAGCTGCATGGAAATAGCATGGTCCTTTGTCAGATTGGGGGGGGGGGGGGTAGTCGGAGGCCATTAAAAATGAATGGCACCCCCACATGTCTGCTAAAAATCAACACATGTTGCCTCTGGGTGCATGTGGCTGCAGGAATGTGTGCAGTTACACGCATTGCCGCACCCACAAATATATGAACCTAGCTTAAAAACTGCAAGGGGGGCATTTCTAATTTCCTGAACACCTTATAAAAGAGAAGTACAGGATTATTTTTTTTTTTTTTTTTGGGGGGGGATCACGCTGAGACTGAGAACCGAGCAAACACCACTGATCGCTTGGTTCGCAGAGCTCCCTGAGCAGAGAGCTGGTGAGTTGTCAGTCACAGCTGAGCCAGGTGCTGGTCCAGGCATGTGGGTGAATCCCGACCATATGGTCTCAAACTTTCCCAAGCCTGTACCGGGTCTGTGACATCAGCCAACAGCAAGCTTCAGTCCTGTGACCTACAGAATAAGCTCTGCTGATGGGTGTTCTCCTTTAAATGGCTCAAGTGATTGCCTTTTCCCTTAAAAGGGAAGCTTTTTTTTTTTTTTCTCCTAGTTTCATACTTACAGTACCTAGGTGGATGCAGCATCATTCCCACGCCACCTCTGCACTGAGAACTGAGCCATCAAACACCGCCGATGGCTCGGTTCTCACAGCTCCCCCAGCAGAGAGCTGCTGACTGTCAATCAGCAGCTCTCTGCTCTGCCCCCCCGGGCTCACTGGAGCGCTGAGCTGTGGAGGGGTGGGGAGCGGCTGTCTCAGGCTCTCAGCGGCTCGCTGACAGGCATCAGTCCAGACACCTGGCGGATACAGACTTTGTTGTGATGACGCGGTGCCTGGACTGATTCCAGTGACGTCAGCAGAGAGCGGACTTCAGCCCGCTCTCTTTGCTGAAAACAAAACGAATTGCACACCTGTGACCCAGAGGAGAAGCCTAGCCAAACGAGCTCAGGCTGGAGGTCTCCTTTAATCAGTGTGTGATCTAGCTTCTTCCTTGTTCAGTCACAATCTGCATTGGGTCTTTGTCTGGCAGCGGCACCTAGTTCATAATACTGGCTGAACGGCAATGCAAATTCTTTGGATGATAAAATAGTTCACATATATGTATTTATGCTGGGTATTTGTTCTTATGTCTAAAGATCAACCTCAAAGGTTGATATCATTAAAAAGTTGAGTTTCAGTTTTCCATATGTGTGTGTGTGTGTGTGTGTATGTATATATGTGTAGGTGTGTGTGTGTGTATATATATATATATATATATATATATATATATATATATACACATACAGACAATGACATTGGATTTACATCCACTTTAAGCCAGTACATGTCCGGCCCATCTGAGGTTTGCTAGAGAGCATTTGGATTGGATGATCCAGAAGATGATTGGGAGAATGTCATATGGTCAGATGAAACCAAAGTAGAACTGTTTGGTAGAGACACAACTCGTCGTGTTTGGAGGAGAAAGAATGCTGAGTTGCAACCAAAGAACACCATACCTACTGTGAGGCATGGGGGTGGCAACATCATGCTTTGGGGCTGTTTCTCTGCAAAGGGAACAGGACGACTGATCCGTGTACATGAAAGAATGAATGGGGTCATGTATCGTGAGATTTTGAGTGCAAACCTCCTTCCATCGGCAAGGGCATTGAAGATGAAATGTGGCTGGGTCTTTCAGCATGACAATGATCCCAAACATACCGCCCGGGCAAGAAAGGAGTTGCTTCGTAAGAAGCATTTCAAGGTCCTGGAGTGGCCTAGCCAGTCTCCAGATCTCAACCTCCTTGGAAGGAGTTGAAAGTCCGTGTTGCCCAGCAACAGCCCCAAAACATAACTGCTCTAGAGGAGATCTGCATGGAGGAATGGGCCAACATACCAGCAACAGTGTGTGACAGCCTTGTGAAGACTTACAGAAAACGTTTGACCTCTGTCATTGCTAACAAGGGATATATAACAAAGTATTGAGATGAACTTTTGATATTGACAAAATACTTATTTTCCACCATAATTTGCAAATAAATTCTTTCCAAATCAGACAATGTGATTGTCTGGATTTGTTTCCACATTTTGTCTCTCATAGTTGAGGTATACCTATGATGACAATTACAGGCCTCTCTCATCTTTTTAAGTGGGAGAACTTGCACAATTGGTGGCTGACTAAATACTTTTTTGCCCCACTGTGTGTGTGTATATATATATATATATATATATATATATATATTCTGGAGCTCCATAAATGAAATTTCCATTTTTTTGAAGTTTTTGTCTTCACAAACTCCCACAAGGCCATGACAAAAATGTCATTTTCCGTTCTGTGGATGCAGAAAACCCACTGAGGTTGCATGATGCAATCATTTGGATTGATAAATATAGTGGTTGGGTTTAATTGCCAATTTTGATGCATGGTTCATTTGTGGAGGTTTCAAGGGACTCAACTCTTCAAAAACAGCTATATTAGAATAACATGTAATCATTATATGACTATTAGTTGCCTGAAGTACATGTATAACGAGAAATTATTAACAGTAATGGTCAGTGGAAAAAAACAAAACAATGTTTTCTATTCAAGTATTGGTTTTGACTTTGAAACAACCACAAGACAAAGGTGTTTGAAGGAAAAGGGAGGATAACTGCCAGATGGGTTTCGTTATTAAATACTTTGCTTAGCAGAATTAAAATGATGTCTCTCTTAAATAGTTCAGTTCACTGTCTGCTTTCACTCATTAAATATTATAATTAGATTGGATAGGTTTCATGAGAAATTCACAAATGCTTAGTGCTTCATAAGTATGTTCATTGTTTCTTGTGACATAAATTGTTAAGTAAGATGCCCTACTTGAGTACGGTGTGAAGTGAGATGAAATTAATCCAACCTTGGATTAATTTTCTAAAGTGTAAAGCTAAGTAAATCTAATTCACGTCAAGAATCCAATGTTTTGAAGAATAAGCTTTATTGTGTTGAGAATTCTGCACCAAATCAGATGTTTTATATGAACATGGGTAACTTTCAAATTTAACTCCAGCTACATAAATCTTCCAGTGGGGTCACCTGTTCTGATGACAAACCCTTTGCGTAGAGAGAGAATAGGATATGAGGGAAATCTTTTCAGCTGGCTATAGGAAAAGACTGATGGGGGGGGGGGGTTACCATCTTCTTTTACTCTAATTTAAACTTAATGGGGTTAAGCGATCAATAGATATAAAACATATCCTGCTACATAAACTGTACCTGTTTGTCTGCAGTTGCTCTTCTATACACCCATTTAATGTCCGAAATGTACACAGCTTTTTTGAGCTTCCAGGGGTAGGGGGTGAAGATCTGATGCCACACACTGCACACAATCTCATAGGGAAACATGCACAGCTGAGGCTTTGTGCTGGAGCTACCCTCCCTTGTCCCCCCTCGATCATTTGGAGTATGCACAGACTATCAGGTGTGAGTCAAGTACACACTATAGAAAGATGTACTTTGCTCAGTTTTCATGTGAGAGGTTTACAACCACTTTAAAATAAACGTTTTGGCTAAATATACATTTACACCTAGCTTTAAAGTGACACTAAACACACAATGTTTAATTGACATTGTCTCTTCTCTTTCTGTATGTGGATGATGGTACTGTAATTATTTTAATGAAAGAAGTAAAAAAAAAAAATCTGCCTTTTTTCCTAATTGATATACAGCTGTCACATGACCCAATCGTTACCTGGTGTGAGGAGAGGAGGGAGCGGGTGCAGCAGCGCTTGTGGGTTGGATGTGAAGTGCCCACAGCGTTGATCTGTGCCCATTCAGCCTCATCCATGTCTCATTTATGCCCATTCAGCCTCATCCATGGCTCATTTATGCTCATCTGTGCCCAGCCGCGCTCATCCGTGCCCATCGGTGTTCATTCATACCCATCCGTGGTCATGCCTGCCCATTCGTGCCCAGCCATGCGCATTCATAACTAGCCATACTCATCCATGCCACATCAGTTCTCATCCATGCCACATCAGTGCTCATCCGTGCCAAATGCATGCCACTTTAGTGCCCATCAGTGCCACTACAATGCCTCACAAAAGTGAAATAGGTGGAAAATTTACATTTAAAATTTATGTCCCTAGAACACCTGACAATGCTCCCTGCTTGTTGGGCCTCTGTATGTGGCCAGGCTGTGTAAAAGTCTCACATGTGGTATCGCCGTACTCAGGAGTAGCAGATCATATTTTGGGGTGTAATTTTTGCTAAGTACATGCTATGCGTTAGAAATATCTTATAAATGGACAGCTTTGTGTAAAAAAAAAAAAAAAAAAAGTTTTTTTTTTTTTTTTTTTTTTCTTTTCTTTCCATGTTTTCCAAAAACTTGTGGAAAAAAAAATTACATGTTCAAAAGACTCATTATGCCTCATAGAATATTCGTTGGGAGTGTTTACTTTACAAAATGGGGTAATTTTTTGGGCCTAAAAGTGTAAGAGGTAGTTTAGAAATTATATGTGTCATTTATGTCCCTAGAACACCTGACATGCTCTCTGTATGTGGCCATGCTGTAAAAAAAGTAGCAGAATATGTTTTGGGGTGTAATTTGTGGTATGTACAGACCATGTGAGAGAAATAACCTGTTAATATGACAATTTTGTGGAAAAAAAAAAAAGAAAAAGTCTTAATTTTGCAAAATTGTGGGAAAAAGCAACTTCAGAAAACTCACCATGCCTCTCACTAAATACCTTGGAATGTCTTCTTTCCAAAAATGGGTAATTTGGGGCTGATTTGTACTTTCCTGGTTTGTAAGTGTCTCAAGAAATGAGAGCCGTCAGTACCTCAGGTGTGATACATTTTCAGTGATTGGCACCATAGCTTGCAGACTCTATAATTTTCACAAAGACCAAATAATATACACTTAATTTGGTTATTTTTTACCAAAGATATGTAGCAGTATAAATTTTGGCCATTATTTATTAAGAACAGTTACTAATTTGCTAAATTCTATAACGGAAACAAAGAAAAATGCTATTTTCTACAAAATATTCTGTCTTTTTTTCATTTATAGCGCAACAAATAAACCCAGCGGTGATTAAATATCGCCAAAAGAAAGTTTTGTGTGGGGGAAAAAAAGGACAAACATTTCATATGGGTACAATGTTGCATGATTGAGTAATTGTCATTCAAAATGTGAGAGCACTGAAAGCTGAAAATTGGTCAGTGGGCAAGAGGTTAAAAAAAATGGCTTATTGAATACAGAGTAAAAATAAATATTAATAAACTGTTTTAAATCATCATACAAATATATATTGTGTCTTGGCATAAGAGGGAGGTGACGCCTCCATTAATCTTCATGTAATACTCCACCCCATTTTATTTAGCTGGTTAGTGGACATGGAGGAGGAGGGAGGTAGTGGGCGGTCATTTACCACTGTGTATAAACCCACATGTGTGACTCTATAGTCACATGGGCTGCTCAAATGTGATAGGGAGGAGATGGTCAGCATGGAAACTCACTGGAAACTGAGCATATGCAGAGATGTCACAACAGCTGCAAAATCCCTAGCTGAATTGGGGATATGAACAGAAGGTGATAGAGAGCAGCAAGCAGGATCAACCAGGTTTTTTGCAGTATACAGAAAACAAATCTCATAGTGACGGAGTATGAACAGCATGTAATACACCATTTATTGATAGTTTTTTTTATGATGTGGGTTTAGTGACACTTTAAATGAAGCCCAGGATGACCTCACTAAATCCTATTTCACACTCTTGTAGGTTATAGCCATTTTGTGATTTGTAGATCTAATGGTTTATTACCATTACTATGGAAAACTACTGTTCTTCTGTAGATGTGCAGTCCGCCTATTTTTTGGGGCGGGGGGAATCCATGCTAGCAGCTAGCAATTAAATATTTAATGAATGCAAAAAAATAAAATAAAACACATAAAAACACAAAGGGATGTAAATACAGATGTAAGACATACTCAAATCTGCTTTACAGAGCTTTGAGTTCTTTTATCACTTTTTCTCGTCTTATATCTCTCCTTTCCTGGTTGCATTTTATCTATCAACACACATCGGTGGAAGCATGGTTGTGGTGTCTTCCTAATTAGACATGGATGCTTCTGAAGATGGTTTGTTTTTCTGTTGCACAGGCATCTTTGCTTTCAGGTATCAAAATGCTGAAATGTCATAAAACAAGTGTTCTGTGCCGGATTTCCCTTGAGATAACCTTCAGCACAGCTTTTTAAGTTGGAAATTGATATGGCTGCTAAATGATTTCCTTCACATGTTTTTTTTTAAATAAAATAACTCTCATACGACACTGGTATGCCTTTTGTAGAAAGGAGACTTTTTATTACATTGAGGGGACCTGCAGTTTAGTGTTACCCCAACACAAGTCCTGCCTGTAACTTCCTTCAGTGCCAAATAAGGGAACGATGTGATGGTCAAAATACTGCTGAAATTAGGGTGAACTGAGTGAGCAGTCTGGATCATGACTGTGCAAGATGTATCACTTGTCTTTAAAGGGGAAAATAGATTTAGCTTTAGATTTTTGGGGAAAAGTTTGCAATTTAATTTTGTTATTTAAAGCTTTAGATCTTGTCAGTTTTTAATAGATTTTGCCTTTCTTTTCAGATTTTCCTCTTTTCTATTGTCCAATTAGTTTTTTTGTTTTCCTATGATCTTCTTTTTTTTTCCTTGACACCCCTATTTCATTAAGTTATCAATTCATTAATCCTTTTGGAGAACCCATATTTAACTTAAAGTGGATGTATTCCCCATTCATGAAATTTGAGCTGGGCACATATATCTGCAGTGTTTACTTATCTCTCTCCAAAGCTCGCAGTCATGTTTCTTTCTGTTGCTCTGTTCCTCGTTTATCAGCATGATAACTTTCGACAAGTTCTCGGACACAGGAGATAAAAGCATCTGGAAATTTGTGTTGGGGAGGGTGCATATAGATAGATTAGCAGAGAGCTGGTCTATTCACACTGCATCCCTGCATGTTTCTTTGTTCCTCAGCCTATGTGGGGGGGGGGGGGGGTGCGTTCCTCCAATCAGCTGTCACACAGTGTATGCCCAGACTCCACACCCAGTGGTGGTACAGGCAAAAAAAAATTCTAACACAATGTTTGAGCAATCCCAAGCTACACTTGGGATTACATCTCGGGATCCTGGTGCGGTATTCTTACCTTGTCCCCAGGATCCTGCGATGTCCCCCCGCTGTGTCAGTGGGCTCTGTCCTCCTCCCGAAGCCTCTCTGTGCCGAGCTCCGTTCCCTGCAAGCGTTACGACACATGGGGGCGGAGCCTGGCGGCAAATTCAAAAAAGTGAAAATTCATAACACATACAGTATGCTGTAATCTTACAGATTACAGTACTGTATGAAATCATTTCACATCCCTTTTGTCCCTAGTGGTTTGTCCAGTGCCCTGCATGCTGTTTTATATAAACACTGTTCTTTCTGCCTGGAAACTGGAGATTGTCCATAGCAACCAAAACCGTCCCTTTACATCAAAAGTAGTTTTAGACCAGCTAGAAAACAGCGATAATAAATTAGAATCACTTGCAGTATTGAACGATAGTGAATAGTGGGGAAATTTATTTTATTATTATATTATTATTTTTTATAATTATTTATATTTATCTATTCTATTATGATTTTGTGTTTCAAACTTCATCATACCTGGGATATCTACTAGACTCTTGGTGGACAGATTTAAGTGTGTTATTGCTAAGAATTACAGGCCTACAATATAAAACGCCAAATTTCTATGCAAAATAATTGTACCGCTTTGAGAGACAAAAATCTGAAACCATCATACCGCCAGGGAGGTTAAAACTGCAGATATACAAATAAAATGTATGTAGGGAGATTTGTTTCATCTCTGTGTATCATCTGAGGCTGTTAACTTCACTGGGTATATGTGAGGGTTTACATCCACTTTAAGACATTTGCATCAATTATTTCCTGACCTGTCACAATATAAAATAGTAGCATTTTTCAAAAAAACTCTTCACTTTAAAACTGTCCTTGGACTCCAGAAAAGTGTCTGCCTTGACTGAGATGAGAGCAGTTTGCCACAGGCAGGGATAAACATTTTCTCAACTTCCTCTCACCCAGTGTTAAGACTGCAGCATTTTACCTTTTATAGTAAGTCATACGGTGGAATACAACATCAGGGAACTAATTTTATTATGATTGGTGTATCAGACATTTGATAAACTCTTTGGGCCCTTTCACACGGGCTTGTCTGTGTACAGACTTCACTTTGCTCAGCAGGGATCGATCCGCTGAGCAGGCGGATGGCAGGTCTGTCTTCGCTTACTGTGCGGAGATGGACCTGTCAAGTCCCCACTGTCCTCTATGGAGATCAGATGAAAACAAACTGCCTGTCCATTTTCATCCAATCCGATTCTCCAGACGGATGGAAAATAGGGTTTCCATCCATCTCGATCTCACGGACAGGATCGGATTAGATATCAGTGGATGTCAGTCGACATGTCATCGCTGACATCCGTCGCTCAATAGGGCTGAATGGAACGTCTGACCAGATCCACCTGAAAAACAGGTGGACCTGATCGGAAAGCCAGTGAAAGGGGCTTAAGGGGTAATTTTTTTTTTTTTTGGCCAAGATAAAATGTAGTATCTGTTCTCATCATTGTGCAGTCGACCGCTCTGATGTCATTCTGGCCTATTGTCAGGAATGGCTGGCTGTAGAATAGGCCTTGTCTGGCTGAGGGTTGGGAAGACCGAGAGCCATGGGTGCCTGAGTGACACTATGGGTTTGGGACCTCACTGCACTAAGCCACCACACCACCAGTTTTTTTCCAACACTTCAGTTGGAACTGAAGTGTTCAGTTCTTCTGGACACGATCAGGGGAATTGTTGCCAGGCCTCAAGGTTTAGCCATTGTCTAGCACTTTATTTTCTTCATGTGTTCATCACTCAACTTTGTGTGCGTGTGTGTTTTTTTTTTTTTTTTTCTCTACACAAGGATATTACGGTGTGGGTTATCGGACCTACCCTGAAGTCTAGAGTTCAAGTTCAAAGTGTTGCCCTGAGGTTCCTTCCACACTGCTTTGGTGGGTCTGTCATCTGGAGAGCCCCTAACCTAATACTCGGTGGTTAGCTTTGGCCACTAGGAGAGGGGTCAGCCAGGCCTTTGGCTAGGTGGACTAGAGTGCCGTTCCCCCAGTCAGCAGCCTTACACCCCAGGGGGTCAGAAAAAGGGTCCTTTCTCTTCGAGAGGGTGCCAGTAACATACCTTTGTGTTCACATGCACTTTTTTAGTTCACTTTATGTGTAGTTTGTTGCAGTCTGCAATACAGGCTCAAGAAATCATCTTTGAGCCAGCGTCTCAGTCTGGGAAGTTGTGCTGATGTTAGGAACACCTAAACGAGTATGATTTCAACCATTTGGAAAGAAAAACTGTTGACGTCCTTGGGTACTGTTAACTCTGTACGATGTAATAAATGCCTGTAAACATTACTTTTGCATAGTAGCATGATATGCACTGTTTTTTATGTCTGTTCACAAAAGGAGAGTAGAGGAATGCCTTTAGCAGTATTCTGCTGCTCCTTCTAGTATATAGAAAAGTAAAACCCAGAAACCTGGCAGTGCTAACTGCATCACACAACTGGCTATATTACAGAACTTTGACTGCTTACATATATATTGCAGCTGAGAGACTTTCTGAAATTAGTCCACTAAAATTTTAAACTCTAGCTTACTAGCACCTTCTGCCCCCCCCCCCCCCCCCCCAGTAATGATGTGTAAGCACAGGTGGCTTTATGACATTGCTTGCAGGGGGCAGGTCCTTGACCGCCTTGGCTCATAGGAAGTTTGCTGAATGAGATGGCCAGATGACTGAGGACAACTAGTAGCAAGGGGACAGCTCTTGAATGAAAGTGACTTATACAGTAAAAGTTTTTTTTTTTTGTCAGTTAATGCGTTCATGGCAGCTTATAAAAAAATAAATCCTGACATTCAGCTCCAAGCTGAGCCACATTATAGCGTTGAAGAATAATTAAAGGATAATAAATTATTAACTGCCCTATGAACATTTGGCTATGGATGTTGCCGTATATTTGTGGTATAGCTTGATTCCATATGTTTGCGAAATAACTTCTGTGATGAAGGCTATGGGGGTCAGAATCAATATATATTTTCCTTTTTTTTAGGCAAAACATAATTTCTGTCAGTTTATGCTTTTTAGACAGCTGCTTTAGGCATACTCTTCACTCATTTTTGTCACATTTCAGCTGGTGAAATATTGCCAATTAATAAATAATAAAAGCTTTAAATTTGTTACTTTGCTGAGGATTTATGGCTGTATAATAGTGTAGTCTATTGTGTTAAGAGTTCGCAAGAGTTGTCATTTGCCATTTCTTTCTTCATCCATTAAAATAATATTTGTGTTGGCAAACCTGGTTGCTGAGGTTGTCCCCTGTGGTAGGATGTGGTAGAAACTTTAAATGGCCTTGATGGGGTTGATTTTCAGACTGTTTACCTTGCAAAATGTATGGTAACCCGCCAGTTATGCTTTCACACCCCAACCCCTCTTTGAATTTGTTAGTCCCCCCCCCCCACATAATTGGGTATTCAAAGTGGACACCGGTTCACCTTTTATAACTATTATTCATGTACAAACTGAACTTTTCAAAGCAAACATTCACACTTTCTTTGATATTGGTCTTTTAGGATACAATGTAGGAATCACTTTTATTGAAATGCTGCAAAAAAAAACTTGTGCTTTTTGATAATATGGAACATTATCCTGATGTCTTGCCTCTTCCCTAACACCTGTATATAAACTACAGGGGTAGGTCTGTTGGGTTTGGCGGCTGCTGGGCTCATCTGCTGTTAACGTGGAACTTCAGTAATTTTTTTCATCTTTCCATCTAATACATTTTCACCCCTTATTTGTTTTAACTTTGGACAGTAAACCATTTTTTTCTGCCAGTAAATACCTTATACAGCCCACTTCCTGTTTCTTGTCTGGTAAAAAGCCTAGGCTTATGACATCATGCACAGCTCCCTCTCACTCTCGTGAGAGTTTGCCAGGAAGGGAGGGGGGATGAGTCATACAAGGGCCACTGAGAGCTGCAGAGCTGGAGGTGTGCCTCTGTGTGTCTGTGTAAATCCAGGAAGTGAACAAGCTGCACCTTCAGCTGCCCACAGTTAAAATAGCTGCAGCCAGACTCAGTGGAGGGAGCTTTCTGCGGCATATTTGGCAAGTACAGAATCAAAGCACTGTATATACTCGAGTATAAGCCGATGCACCTAATTTTACCACAAAAAACTGAGAAAACTTATTGATTCGATAAGCCTAGGGTGAGAAATGTGCAGCTACTGTAAGTGGAAAAGAGGGTCAACAATGCCCATTTGCAGCCATAGGTCCCCCAAACTTTAAACTCAATAGTTTAAGGGTTACTAGATGCCCCCTAGCTGCAGCCAAAATTTGGGGTCTCTGGACCCAAAGGGTCCAGAAATGACATTGCTGCAGATGGACACAGTTGACCAAATTTGGGGCCCCGTATCTCAGGGCCACTTGGTGTTAGGAACTCCAAATTTGGTGTGCAAACCCAGTGGAACTAGTGTATACAACATATCCAAAGCTGGGATTCCTAGCACCAAGTAGCCCCGAGATACAGGGCCCCAAAGTCTGTTAAGAAAATGTCAAGCACTTTTCTGCAGCAGAGAATGACATTTTCCAAACCGACTTTGGGGCCCCGGATTTGGATATGTTGTAGTGCTTGTTTCACTGGGTTTGCACACCACATTTAGGGTCCCTAGCACCAAGTGGCCCTGAGATACGGGGGCCCCAAAGTGTGTTCGGAAAATGTAATTCTCTGCTGCAGAAAAGTGCTTGACTGGAGTATAAGCTGAGGGGGTATTTTCAGCACACAAAAAAAATGTGCTGAAAAACTCGGCTTATACTCGAGTATAAAATAAATATGCAAAGTGGTTGGAGGGAAGCTTCAGAATGGCAAAGATGTTTTTATTACAAATTATGTGAGCTGACTGCAGTTACTCTTTAACTGTTCATTTTATAAATGTATATTTAGTCTTCTATTGCAGGTACGTCCAGTCATTGTTGGTGTAGATGGTAGATTTCCTCACTGTCAGAATAGGGGCCGGATCTTGAAAATAATGGCAACTGTCTGTCTAGTTAGAGGGGTTTATTGAAGAGGTCCTGGGTCTTCTGAGATTCAGAAGGTGAAGGGAGACATGTCAAGACTCTGGCTACTATTTTTTTTTTTTTTTTATATTTTCCTTTGTTGTATTTTTTTTTTTTTTTTTTTTTATAGAGGACGTCATATTGAATGGCCTACCCTCAAATAATATTTAAAATACTGATGAAGTCCAAAGAAGGTAACGTAAGGCGGAGCTGCAAGTGTGATGCCATCACACTAGGTGTGTTCCCCGGAGTTTGAGCATGTAGGATTGATCTGTTTTATCCACAGAGAGAGTGGTATATGGCAGTTTGATAAGCATACATCTGCCTATGTTAATGTGAGTGTTCCGAATCATGTAATAAACCTGTTTTTTTCTGGAAAGCCTAATGATGTGTCTTTGCTTTATGGACTTTTGGGGAAGCCATTCTTTTTTTGATTTGGAGGCATGTTTTGGGTCGTTTTTGTGCTGTAAGGTAAAATTCCTCTTCATCATCAGCTTTTTAGGATAGGCCTAAAGGTTTTGTGTTAAAATTGATTGTGATATGGAACTATTGATAAGTTCCTCCACTTTGACTGAAACCCCAGTTCCAGCTAAAGAAGAATAGCACCAAGGCATAATGCTGTCACCACCATGCATCACAGTGGCTATGGGTTTTTTTTTTGTGATGTGCAGTGTTGGTATTGCGCCAAACTTCATTTTGGAATTATGGCCAAGAAGTTCAATCAAGGCTTCATCAGTCCATAACACATTGGCATCAATGTTTTTCTTGGTAAGAAAAGGCGGTCTTGCCACTCTACCTCACAGGCCAGACATATGAAGAATACAGGAGGTTGTTGTTACATGTAGTACGCAACTAGCACTCGCCAGAAATTCCTTTAGCTCATTTAAAGTCGCTGTAGGCCTCTTGGCAGCCTCCCACACCAGTTTTCTTGTTTTTTTTAAATTTTTTTTTTTTTTTAGTTCTTAGTAATGTCGCTGTTGTACCAGATTTTCCTCAATGGTGATTGATGACCGTCTTCACTGTGTTCCATGGTATATCTAATGTCTTGGAAAACAATTTGTACCCCTGACTGATACCTTCAGCTATTAGATCCATTTGATGCTTTGGAAGTTCTTTGCAGACTGCAGCTTTTGCTGTAAGAGGCGACTGAGTAATGGCCGGTTCCCACTGCTGCGTTGTCAGACATCACATGTGATTCGTGCCGCACTGCTGTTTTATATTTTTTTTTAATTTTTTTTTTCTACTTTTTAACTGCTGTGCAAATCGCATGCCGTGTCTGTGCGATGCGAATTCAGCCATACAGATCGCATGGCTGAATTTGCATTGCATTTTGACCAAACTCGCACAGGACCCTTTTTGGTTCACACCAGAATCAGATCGCATGGGTGTTCACACCCATGCAATCTGATCCTGTCCGAATTGACAGTTTGCACTGCGATATGTGAGCTGAAATGGGGGTGTCATTAACTTTGTATTGACACTCCCAGCAGTTTGCAAAGGCATTGTGAAGTGCCTGCGAGTTGTATGCAATGCTGGAACCCGCTCCCGTAGACGTCCAATGATGAAACGCGTCAAAACAACAAAACAAACATCTTGCATCATCTCCAAACGTGTATAGGATCTTTTGACGGTTCAAAACTCGATTGTTTTATGCTTTGCTTTAATTTTCATAATGTGAGTACCATTCTGTTTATTTTTGGAATAAAGTTTTGAAACGTTTTTACGCTATGGGCACCCCTTCTTTTTCATGCTAAAAAACATGATCCGGAATTGCCAGGAACTGCTACACAGTGGCAAAAACTGTGACCGCATAATACCCCAGCAGGGGTGACCGCATCCGGTGAGTGTATGCACAGTAGTAGCACGAATAAACAGCACTATCACAAAGGAATACTGGAATAAGAAAATTATTTTGAACAATATTGTTTTTTCCAAGA
Source organism: Aquarana catesbeiana (assembly GCF_042186555.1). Classification (NCBI taxonomy): domain Eukaryota; kingdom Metazoa; phylum Chordata; class Amphibia; order Anura; family Ranidae; genus Aquarana; species Aquarana catesbeiana. The sequence goes on from NC_133329.1 coordinate 119,292,204, forward strand.
GGAACAATCTTTCTAAGCACAGCATAATTTGTGCATTTAATAAGACTATTTAAAACAATATTGCTTCTCATACCAACACTTGTTGTTCTGAGCACAACTTACTTTACTGTTTTTCCCCTTCCCTCCATTCCCATTCACCCTTTCCCTTTTTCCATACCCAACCCCCCCCCCCCCTCCTCTCTCCTCTTCCCCGCCCCCCCCCTATTTTTTTTCACTTCAGCACTTTTTCACTTTTGCACGTTAGTAATGCAAAATTTGATTTATATGCATACTTGAACATGAGCGTATCTTAGTATCACATGGTAATCTTGAAAAAGATATATTACCACATATTTTCATGTATAACCATTTTTTTGGGATCAAGTTTTTTAGGAATTGAATTTTTTAATATTCCTTACCTTCATTCACTCGCCAGAGGTGATAACAGCATATAATCACATTATCACAACGTCTTGCCACATCACCAGAACAGCGCCATATCCACTTACTATTTCCCTTTTATCTCAGCATTTTCCACTCTGGTGGTGATTGCTCACTTGCTGGCTGGCGAATGCTCCTTTTAACTACCATTTTGTAAGTGTTTTACCTTATTTTAAATTAAAAAATCTTATCGGATTCACGCTATGGCTGCCTTTCTTCTACCCCTATGTGACTAACTCGGGTTGGTGTATGGTTGGAGCCACGTTGTACGGAGGGCTATCGTAGATAGGATATCGGGGCCCAGTCTACACACTTATCATCCATAGCGGTATCTGGAGTAGTGGTTTACTGCTCAAACAGCCTGATCTGGCTATGGTCCTGAGATGTGCCTTATTGTGCTTTCCATCTGGTAAGCGCATATGTTTGGTGATGGAGGATCACTGTGCAGGGTGTGCTTGTTTTCCACTTTCTCACTTGATTTCCACGGAGAACTACCAGGGGATTTCTCTTACCTTCTTTACATCTATGGACTTTGCTACTATTTTTTACACTAATGATCTGATGTCATTGGATGCATATGTGTGTGTTTACTGCATACAGTTGTCTAAAATGAACTGGCTCTTTCTTTAAAAATTTTTGAGGACACTCAGATGTACAGGGTTATATTTGTGCCATTAACCTGACCGTTTTTCAGAATTTTCATGCCAATGTTCTGTGGTCCTATTTCGGACAGTTGTGTGTTTCAGCAGTTTTCTAATGAGTGTTTTCTATCTATAAAAATGTCCCAGGTTTCTTATAAAAATAAAACCTAGAAAAAAAAAAATGAAAGAGAACAAAGTCTGACCAGCAGAAGATATGGGTTAATAATTGCATCATTATAGCTGCATCACAGCCTAGCTTGTAACTCCAGACCCTCAGTTTCTTCTCTCCAGTCTCTCTCTCAATCTTCTCAAGTTGTTGCTGTGGACTTGGGCAGCCAGACTATAATTGCTGTGTTTGCTGGGGAATTGGAAAGAATGCTTTATTCTAAAAACCAACAGTGACATTTAGTTGGTTCTCCTACTACATAAAAAAAAAGTGTGTGTGTGCGTGTGTATATATATATATATATATATATATATATATATATATATATATATATATATATATATAGTACAGTATGTGTCAGTCCAAACATGCGTGGGTTGCAAAATATTTGTTGATTGTGTAGTATCGCTTTGATAAAGGTCTATGGGTTGTTATTGTCTAATATAGCTATAAAATGCATCCTGAGTAATTCCAGCACCATGGACAATTCCACAGGCCTACAGCCCTTTATCAGGTTTGTTTCATAGAGTTGTGTGAAGTTCAGCATCTTTCAGTGATCTCACATTTGGAAACTAAAAAATAATTGTCTGCTAGTGTTTTCTACATGACACTGGTTAATTACATGTTTTATCCATACATGTGCTGATAATTGTCAAAGAAACATAGTCTTGAGCTGTGTGTGAACTGCCTGACTTCACCACCTAACCATCATCTAAAGATATATGTATATTTGTGCTATTATTACACAGGGTTTCTTTTTGTCTCCAGATTTCTAAATGGTCCAGATCTTATCTGGAAATGTCCAAATCTGTTTATCTTCATACTGGTCAAGATTGGGCCCGATTTAGGTATGGAAGCCCAATCATTGGCTGTTTTGCAAGAATAGACTTTGGGTGTGTGCAACAAACTTAATATAAAACCCAATTGCATCAGTTTATGGAAGCTGTCCAGACAAAATTGGTTCTAATTACTGTTGAGGAAGGATTAGTAGAAGCTTGTGTATATGTTCTTGATTTGAGCTGAGCATAGCAGCAGGGTCTTTATTTAATACATCATATAGGCTTTAAACACCAATCTGTTTGTTCCTTTTAACTGGTCTGTATGCACACTATCAAATTTCAGAAAATAAATTGCACTTGTAGCTAGAAATAACAGAGAGCGAGAGAGAGAGAGACGCTTGCCTTGTGTTTAGGAGGCAGTACTGAATCCCAAAATCATACTCATAGTGACTACATTATTAGGTCCCAATAACTGTTATATTTGTTGAATAAAAGTTATGCAAAGTTATGCATCTATCATAAACGCACATACAGTTGTGCCCATAAGTTTACATTCCCTGGCAGAATTTATTATTTCTTGGCCATTTTTCTGAGAATATGAATGATAACACAAAAACTTTTCTTTCACTCATGGTTAGTGTTTGGTTGAAGCCATTTGTTATCAGCTGTGTTTACTCTTTTTAAATCATAGTCACAACAGAAACTACCCAAATGACCCTGATCAAAAGTTTACATACCCCAGTTCTTAATACTTAGTATATTGCCCCCATTAACATCAATGACCGCTTGAAGTCTTTTGTGGTATTTGTGGATGAGGCTCTTTATCTTCTCAGATGGTAAAGCTGAGTCCAGAAACTCAAACTCAAACAGTTCATAGGTGAGGATGGTTACATTTTAATAGCCATTCAAACCCCTTTGTGTCAATTTGTGTGCATGTTTTCAGGCCAAAATCACTAGGGTATGTAAACTTTTGATCAGGGTCATTTGGGTAGTTTTTTTTGTGATTATGATTTAAAAAGGATTGCGTGGGTGACCCAGATGCTCAAGTAGAGAAAACCCGCTTACCAGAACTCCATTATCTTCATTCATAGAGTGACCATGACAAGCATAAGCACTCAGCGCAACTTTCCCTCGGACACCTCAGATTGCACGTGTTCAGCTCTCCACATCAGCAGATCATATATGTACAGGAGAAAAAAATGCTCACAATAGTCTGACTCCGCAAAACCAATTTTTTGATAAATGTTAAAATGTTCACTTGTGATTGCACAACAAAAGCACTTAATATATAAAACCAGCAGAAATCTTGATTGTATCAGACATGTATAACGTCACTGTGTCCTGGCTCTGCTCCTACGCATTTCGTCATAACCTGCCATTCTTGGTGGATCCCCGGTTTTTGCAGATTCACCTTTTTGAGCATTTCTTTTCCTGTACGCATATGACTTGCTGATGGGGAAAGCTGGATGCTGACTATCAAAGGTGTTTGGAGAAAGTTGTGCTGGATGATGAAGTACTTATGCTTGTCATGGCCATTCTGTAAATGGAGATCATTGTGTTCTGGTATGTGTTTTTTCTCCACTTCAGCACCAGGGTCACTTTGCACTGGGAGAGAAGTTTGATACTTGTTTTATCAGGATTGTCACTGGGACTCTTTTGGATCATTCGGACTGAAAAAAAATATTTGTATGCATTTTTTTAGATTTTGTCATTTGTTTACTGAAATATGTTGCACATCTATTTATGTTGCATATTTTGATTGATATATGCATGTTAGACACAGTACAAGTACCAGCACCCTTTGTGGCTGTTGGCTTGTAGTTCTCAATGAACTACCATGACACTGTTATAAGCACTCAATTTATGCTTCCTGTCATTGTGTAACTGCCTGCCAGTATGAGGTATGAGCAGACCATTTACACAGACAGTCTGCAGGAATTCAGCATTGTACCCACGATCTGCCGATCAGAAGTGCAATGCTTTGAATGCACATAATAACAAAATAATAAATGCACGTTTTTTTACCTGCAAAAAAAATTGCTTTTATTATTATTTTTTAAAAGGTGAACTAATCCTTTAAACACAAACCTATGTACCTACATGTTTTCTGTGTACACAACGGCTGGTTCTACATAGATTGCACCAATACAAGCAGCATAAGGATTAGGTAGTTCAAAAACATTCTATGTCTTTTTTCCAGTCTTTGCTTCTCACATCCTTCATGTGCTGCAAATCTATCTACAGTTGACACAAATGTCAAAGAACTGCAAATGGAATGCAGTTGTGTGTGTTTTATAGTTGGTAAACTGAAGGTTTGTTTTGTATTTGTTTTCGTCCATGGCCTTACAGCCTATGATGGACCTGGTCTTCATGTGCTTGGCTAATGTACACAACAAAAACATCCAAAATGTAGTTGCTATGAGCTGCATAGACACTCTTGATAATCTAACAAGTTGAGCCTCTGATCCTGAATTGAAGGCTACAAAAACAATAGTGGCTGTTTACAGCTCTAGATAAACTGTGAAAGCAGAGATTGTGAGCTGTCAAATGCCTCGATTATTTGTCCAAGTATTATTTTTATTGTGGCAGTCAATTAGCTAATAGAATAATTAACTATGTAATTGAGCACTAATTACATTTCATGCACAACGGTAATCGCTTTCATTTAATGCTGATGTCATTTCCTGACTGCTCCGTTAAATCCCGGCGTTCAGTCTTGCTCTGAGGGGGAGCACTGTTTACTCCAGCTCTCTGAGTGATTCGTGACTTCCCACAACAAATGAAACTTTACTTAATGACTACAATACCCTCTATGAAATCAATTAAATGGTTCACTCTGAGCAGCCCCTAAATTAATATGTATTCAATTACCAATGCAACTAATGCAGTGTAATGTGAAATTTATTACCGCCAAGAAATCACTCTGGTGCAATTCTTTGTCATGCTTGGATTGTTTTTACAGATTGCCGCGTCACAGATCATTTTTAGTGCATCGAGTGGCTTCCTAATCATTTTTTTTTTTTTTATGCTGCTTAGATGGCTTTAAAAAAAAAAACTATATTCTCCTAAATGTTTCCAAGATATACATTGAAAAACAATCAGCTTAAAAAGGACTTGTACTGTGGAAGCTATGTTAATAATTGGCAAGCAGAGGGCACATGACTTGCCACCAGTATAGCCTGTAGGTTACCTGCAGCTGGTCTTTTCTGCATTACAGCTTTACCACTTCTTGTTCTGCTTTTTGTAGAGGAGCAAGGCTTGACCTCCTTATGTCCAAGCTGCTCATCTAAAGCAGCTTGGATTAAGAAGTAGCAGGGACATGTAGATCTACACTATGAATCAGAATTGGGGGATGCTTGCACTGCAGATCCTCATGGTACACCTTTTACTTTACCAAGGAGCACAGTGCACAGCACAGTAATGGCCTGACTAAATCTCGCTCCAAATCTCATGAGACTAGTAGTTAGCTGCAGTTGTGCCTTAAGCCTGGTATACACGGGCTGAATATCATCCAGTTCAACAGAAATCAGCTGACATTTGGCATGCGTGTACAGCAGCCTTCCCCGACAGAAGTTGCCTGAACGCCCAGCTTTTGTTGAACGGCATACTGGAAAAACAGCAGCCAATCGGCATCAGAGCTTTCCATCAATGGCTGTGAGTGCTGACCAGTGTGGGTGGGTGGGGGGACATAATCGCTCAGCAGGGAAATCTCTGTGCTAGCATTGCATACATATTATAGCAAGCTCCTCCCAAGCTCCTCAGAGCTATAATAAGGCTTACCTGTAGGTATAGTGAATATCTTCTTATTCACAGTTTAGGAGATATTCACATTGCATGCAGCCGGTGATGTCACCGGCGCATGCGTTTTGAAGGGGCGGCATACCTATGCCTTCCCTTCAGAGCTCTGTGCTGCGGCTGCGATGTCATCATGGCCAATCAGAAGGTCACAGCACTTGAACCCAGAAGAAAGACTGGGTGAAGGTGGAATCCCTGATGGCCACTGGAAGGCTCAGTTCTAAGGTAAGTATTTCATATTGTGCCAGTATGTGATGCGTACTAGCACATTATGCCATTGTCTTGTTTTTTTTTTTGTTTTTGGTTTTTTAATGGTGTGGTTTACTGCCGCATTAAATGTTGTATGCAGAACTGTATCAACATCAGATGAGTAGGTACAACTCAAATAATGCAATAAGCAATTATATAAAATGACAATAATATGTGCATGTATATATGGACATATAAAACCCCAGAGGTCTGGGCTATAATGAATTAGTGGATAGTCTTTTGCTTACACAGCTGGCTGGAGGCTGCCTCTTTGGATGGACTGCGAACCCAAAAGCTTCAACTGAAGAAGGGGAAGGGAAAAAAGAGGACAAGCCACCAATGTTATAGCGGGATTTATTCAACAGTGTATGTTAAAATGCAATAAAACTGCACTCATGAATGTCACTTAAAGGCATTTAACAAGCTACATGTGGAGCCGCCAATGCAGAGTCCACTCCCGACAGACAGTGAGATCCCAGGAGCACTGTGGAAGCCCGGTATCACTCAAGAAAGGAGCTGTCAGATGCCACAGACTCCATGGGCAATCAGGAATGAATTTAAACTGAGGGGTTAAATTGAGGGGTTTAGTAATGCTTTAAGTATGTGGGATAGCAGAGGTTCCCCAAGCACTTCAAGGGTGCAAAGATTTAACATAAAGTGCCTTGAAAAAGTATTTATACCTCTTGAAATTTTCCACATTTTGTCATGTTACAACCAAAAACGGAAATGTATCTTATTGGGATTTGATGTGATAGACCAACACAAAGTAGCACATACCTGTAATTGTGAAGTGGAAGGAAAATGATAAATGTTTTTTACAAACAAATATCTGAAAAGTGTTGCATGCATTTATATTCAGCCCCCCCCCCCCCCCGTCCCTGCTGAAGAAAAGCATCCCCACAACATGATGCTTGCCACCACCATGTTTCACAGTGGGGATAGTGTGTTCAGGGTGATGTGCAGTGCTAGTTTTCCGCCACACATGGCGTATTGATTTTAGGCCAAAAGTTCAATTTTGGTTTCATCTGACCAGAGTACTTTCTTCCACATGTTTGCTGTGTTCCCCACATGACTTCTCACAAACTGCAAACAAGACTTCTTATGGCTTTCTTTCAGCAATGGCTTTCTTCTTTCCACTCATCCATAAAGGCCAGATTTGTGGCGTGCACGACTAATAGTTGTCCTGTGGACAGATTCTCCCACTTGAGCTGTGGATCTCTGTAGCTCCTCCAGAGTTACCATGGGCCTCTTGGCTGCTTCTCTGATTAATGCTCTCCTTGCCCGGCCTGTCAGTTTAGGTGGACAACCATGTCATAGTAGGTTTGCAGTTTTTCCATACTCTGTTCTCTGTGAGATGTTCAAAGCTTGCAATATTTTTTAGAACTTAATTAACCCTGCTTTAAACTTCTCCACAACTTTATCTTTGATCAGTCTTGTTTGTTCCTTGGCTTTTATGATGCTGTTTGTTTACTAAGGTTCTCTAACAAACCTCTGAGGGCTTCACAGAACAGCTGTATTTATATTGAGATTAAATTACACACAGGTGGACTTGATTTACTAATCGGGTGACTTCTGAAGGCAATTGGTTCCATTTGATTTTAGGGGTTTCAGACAAAGGGGGCTGAATACACATGCAAGCCACACTTTTCAGATATTTATTTGTAAAAAATGTTGAAAACCATTAATCATTTTCCTTCCATTTCACAATTATGCGCCACTTTGTGTTGGTCTATTACATAAAATCCCAATAAAATATCTTTACACTTTTTGGTTGTAACATGACATAATGTGGAAAATTTCAAGGGGTATAAAAAATTTTCCAAGCACTGTAGGTCTTTGTAAATGTAAACACAAAACTGCTTCTTTTACATACAGTTTTTTTTTTTGTTTTTTTTTCCTGGCGAGAAGGTCACTTTACAAATAGGTGAAATTGCTGGTCCCTTGTGTATGATGTGTAGTTTATGTTAAGACATACAGAGGCCATGAGAGGTATCATGGAAGGGTGGTTTCTTCTACTGCCCTGAATCCCAATTAAATTTTCTGTGCAGAATTCGTTTAAAGTTTGTACAAATCAATATTTGACACTTTGTGTTGTATGGGCAAATAATCTCAAACTTTGGTTGTTAAATCACAGAGAATGAACAACCAGACCCTAAGACAGATCGTCAGGGACTAGCTACTCTGATGGCTCTAACGGGATCCTAAAAGACTTGATTATCCCTCAACTGTTCCTCTGAAACTATTTCTCAAGAAGAGGTTAGAAGACAGTGAAAAGTAAACCTTAATCTAGAGATAATTTTATGTATATATTGATGTTTTATATTTTCCTATGTATGAGGAATGTGATAAAAGGAAAATATTGGTAAAGCAAACACATGACCTTTTACAGTATATACATTAAGTGGAAGTCTACTCTTAAATCTGCTCTAACCCCATTCTAAGTCCTGTACTAACAAGCCTGTAGATGAAAGATGTGTATACTTGCCTATTCCCTGGACGGTCCGGTTACATGATTGGCTCCCAGCGCTGCAGTGCTGGAGGATGGGAGAAACGGCCAACTGGACTTCTACTTTAAGACATTGTGCAAATAAATACATCTCAATCCTGTATGACATTCTGTTTCACATATGAATATAGAAGCAATTACAATCACCTCTGATTGTAAACTTTAATGCAGAGATATTACAATCCCTAAGTAGAAGGCAAAAAAAAAATGTTACACATGCGCCATTTGAGTATCCTTCCTTTCTTGAGGTTAGCACATTCCTGGCAAGAGACTTACAAACATTGCTTTTTTTTTTCAACACATTTCAGTAATGAAATTACTGGTCTACATATAATTTCAGGTGTCTGAATGAAATGTGTCTGTTGTCCAAGGGGCACATCATCCCAAAAAATTTCCAAACATTTCTTAATATGGGGTAACGAGAGGGTGCCATGGGAAATGGATTTAATGTGAGTTTATGAAAAAAGGACAATCAATATGTAAAGAGAAAAAGGGCATAGGGGAGAGAACTTAAAAAAAAAAGGGGGGGGGGGGGGATTTGAGTGGAGAAGGCAGGGGAAAAAACACTCGGTAGGCAGGGAAGGGGGATAAGAGGCCTTGGAGTTGCCCACGGCCCCCCAGGTTGCCAGAGTTATCCAACATCAATAAACAAGTAACCATGTTGTATTCAGCGTATTGTGCTGTTCAAGTAAAAGCCATCCACAGAGGCACGTGTCTCTAAATTTGGCCTCTTTATTGACCATAAATTCTTCCATAGTCCTAATTCTGCTCAGTCTGGGGAACCAGTGGCCCAACAAAGAGGAGGTTGTTTCCACAGTTCCAGGATACAGGTGTGTGCTACATCCTTTTTCCAACTCCATTTTTTTTTTTTTTTTTTTTTAAATGTCTTCTGACATGTTGGTGTTATATACCCACTGTAGGCCTCCAGGAAAAGGCCTGCCTTTATACCCTTTTGCTAGAGTTAACATGTGTTTCACAGTGATTTCAAATGGGCCTGCAGTCAGTTGTTTTACGTGGTGCAATTCTAATATAGCATCCTAGGCAGTCTGTGTCTTCAGTCCACTTAATTTTAAATTGTTGAATTTATCAGTGATGTCTACTATCTATGCTGTTCATGAAATTAATAATATTGACAGCTTTGGCGTAACTGGACAAATGTTTGCAATGTATCTCCACTTTAGTTCCTCACTGTGCTCCATAGCCTGCATCCTAGCACCAAACAAATCTGCCTTCAGGTTAGACACTAATTACTAATCAGATTGGAAAGTTGTGGGTCATGAAGGTTTTAGAATTCTGAGCCCATAATTATAATAACTAATTGGTGATTCGGTCTGATGTTGACAGCTCCATCTTTGCCAGATCTGAATTTAAGATTTGTCCCTTAGAGTAATGACAGAATCATCTATAAAACATGAACATAAGTTCTTTAATCCTCAATTTCCATTTTGTATTCCGTTTAAAGCCCATGATATAGCATTTTTATGTGTTCATTTTTTTTTTTTTTGTATTAAAACAAAACTAACAGAATTTGTTGAGAAGAAAACATATTTTAAAAGTGAGGCTGCTTTGCTACCACGCCGATACATACAGTATATGTAGTTACAACTGCCCAATTAACAGCTTGTAGCATAATCGTGATCAGATTTAATTAAAGGGCTAAGGTGAGTAAAGCTGAATCATGATTGGCTGTCTTAAATAATTGCAGAGGCCTCCAGTTTACACTATTAAAGTGCTTTTTATTTTTAGTTAATGGTGAAATATTATACCAAGTATTTTGATTCATTGCTGGGGGCTTGACAAAATTTTGTTCAGTACAGGACTGTGAGGTTAGGATATTAACCATGGAGGGCCATGCCAACAAAGTTTCCAAAGATAAACATGGAATATGGGCTGTACACTATTGTACTGTACATCACCGGTTTATAATTGCAGTCTTTGGCATCAATAAAATGCCTCTGCTTTACTAAATATTTGCTTGGGACCAGCCTTGCGGGAAAAATGTAAACTACTAAAGGTCCTATTTAATCAAATGTCAACAACTTACAAGTAGGTTCTTGGGTATATATACACACACACACACAGGGTGTATATAGGACATGATCTTCATAAAATCTTTACATTGTCCCTGTGTCTGCATTTGTTTCCTATAGGTGGCCCTGTTATTCCTTACATCCCACATCCTGGTACTAGTAGGATGCCTGAAGTGTGACCAAACTGGCCATAAAGTGTGTGTAGGGGGTAAAGCTGTCCACATAGAGGGTCCTCTGCACTGCCGGCAGTCTACAATCATGACTGGGAAGACTACCCTGAAAGCAAGGCTTGAAGCAGTTATGGAGCGCAGTGTGGAAGGGATGACTTTGATAGAGGTGCAGAGGACGGTCTATGTGGACAGCTTTACCCCGGATGCCTGCATACTTAGATGTGCCTGTTTTAATCATTAACCATGTGAGTTGCTAAATGTTGTACCTTCATTAAATGTAACCACTTTGCTACACTTAGAGGTGCCACTCTTCTCTTTTATACTCAGTTGTAACATGATGTTACTTGTATATCAAGACATCACTTGTATATCAAGTCAAAATGTATTAAAAAAATTTGCTTGTTTTGCAAAATGCTCTTAAACCAAGGTTTTACTGTATTTCATGAGTGGCAAATTCAGTTGATAAACACAAACCTAGGTAAAGATGAGCACTGGTAGGATGTTCTTTTTTGTGACTTTCTTTGTAATAACAAATACCAGGCAGATTTAGACTGTTTATCACCTCTGATTTTAACTAAAGAATGTTTGGTATAACTTTGCATTTCAGGTCAGTAACAATATCCCCAGTTTTGTGCTGTAAAGAAAAGCGCCATTGCCTACACTGGATACTGTAGAAAAAGTGAGGACTTTTTGTCTTCAAAATGCCTTATATTCTTCATGGTGTGAATGCAAACATAGTTTTATGGTCCATGCTTACTCTTTTTAACATCTAGCAGTTCATGAATTTTTATTTTTTGCGTCCACATTCATTCTGAGGTCCTCCTGTTTCACCTCATCCCAATGTACTGCTGCTGTGTGCACAAACTTTGGACTCTACAATTTGCATGTTACAGCAGAAAACAAAATTCATCAAAACAGGATACATTTTTGGGGACAGAGATAACACAGGCAGTTCCATAAGAAATACATTTATTTAAAGTGTACGTTCATCTTTTCAGAAAAAAAATGAAAAGGTGATCTAACTTCTACATTTATACCTCCTTTTTTTTTTTTTGGTAGGATACTGACACAATGTTCCTTCAAATACGATATGATATCTCATATTGTTACACTTTTGTCATGGTCAACCTCTATTTTATGCCTTCTAAACTGCTGCTTGTATAATGTCTGTAACCTGTGTCTGTATTGAAAACCTAAAATAATAAAAAAAATAAATAAAAAAGTGAACTAACACCCGACAAGCAGTAACTTTATAGTACGGCAGGTAAACTGACAAGCAGAGGTTCACCACCGGATGATGGAAAGAAGAGATAACATCCAATATGGTTAACAGGCATCAGGGAAGCAGAGAGGTGCACAAGCACATGTTTCAGCAAGACTATAGCCCTAGAGAGACTTGCCATAATTACACTGATAGACTTTCTTTTTCTTTTTTTTTTCATTCTGCCTCTAACAAATTCCTCCTTTCTTGCTGTATGTGTATGGATGACTGGCTTGCCCCAGCCACTACTAAAATACCCAACCAGCCAATCAGATGCTTCTGCAGTTATCCTCAAGCTCCCTTAATTTTTCAGTTAAAGGATGCTCGGCGTTAGGGGTTTGGCTGAGCCAACCACTAAATTGTGTTTGGTTCATTAGAAAGCAGATGAAATTCACGTACTGTACATCCAACTGTACACATACATGTGGGAGGATTGAGTTCATGTATTTGATTAGGTTCTTTTGTCTTGATTGGCTTTTTGAGCATCTACATGACACGAGAGTACAAAGACAGATGGGAGTGTTTAATTTGACTGTATTTAATTCCTTTGTCTAGCCTGGTCTTTAAGGGAAAACTTTATAAGGGTTTTATGGAGGCATTAAAAGGAAAGCTGTTGACTTGCTCATTCCTCAATTACAGTGTCTTTGCAAAGGAACCTCCTCGGCTCACTGATATCCACCTTGCCAGTGCTCCCTAGCCTTAACATTCTCTTTTTGCAGCAGGCAGTAAAATCCCCATTGTCAGTTGTTAGAAAGGCAGCCATGTTATTGCTCCCTCTGAGTACTCAGACTTGTCATCTGACTGCTAGACCTTAGAATTGCCATGTGGAACAGGTCACATGCTCTCCAGTACCTTGAAACACCCAGTATTGTCCCTGGTGGTGATAAAGCCTGACAAGATGCATATCGGTGGATCAGGCTGGACCCCATTTCAAAGATACTGTCAGTTTTCCCTGAATCGGCAAGCTGACACGTCTGCTGCGATTCTGTGTTTTTTTTTTTGTTTTTTTTTTATTTATATCATCACGGTCACAAATCTTCTATAGAACCCAACAATTTTTTAGTTTATCCAGTAAATGATTCATTTTTTGTGTTGTTCTAGCCTTTCTGCTAATGAGTCTATGGTAAATAGCCTTTTAATAAAATGTCCTTGTATGCACAACTTCAATCTATTTGAAGGGTGGAGATTGTGCTTCTGAATCTGGGAATACATAATGGAAATAAAGTCTTCTGAAAGTGATAACGCTTTTATTAACTTCTATTGTTTACTGCCAGAAATTAGCGTTCAAATAGAGAAGACTCCTAGTGCATTTGTGAATATTTCAGAAGGATGTTAATTGTCCCCAAAATCGCTGTGTCTTTCCATATCGATAGAAGCTGTTTCTTTTATGTGTAGTTCAAAATCCTCATTAGACTCCTGAAATCTCCCCACATTATGAATCCTACTTAAAAGATAAAGTGACTGTTTAAATGCATGGTAATGAAAATTCATTTGCAAAGAAGTTTATTTAGACACAAGCCTTTCAATCTGTGAAATAATTCTCTAATTAAAAAAAAAATAATACACCTAGAGACATTTTGAACATTGAGTTTCTAGATAAGATGGCTGCTTTGTCTGCCTAAACGACATGATAAATGTGAAATTGTTTTCATCTTGAACTGTTTTATTAGAAGTTTTTCTGAAAATGCGGTCAGACTGTGAATTCCTGTTTGCAGCCCATACAAACATCTGCTAACCTGTAACAGTTGGTTGAATTACACAAATAAGGCATACGTGGGCTGTCTTGTAGTTGCAATATATTCCTCTGTGATAAAATTGACACTTGCTTTTTTTATGGTTGTGTGTTGGATCACCTGAATCAATATAAGTTGAATCACATGCTTGTCTTTGACATTTCTTGGTTATTCCAATTGTTGGATAGATCTCTCTCCCACCTGACTGTTTCAGTGAATGCATCAATTCACCACTCCCTCTTTGGGCACTCTTGAATCGCTTGACCCTCAGGCCGATTCTGACACTTCTTACATACATACATGCATAAACCTTCATTTTTTGCTAGAACGTTACTTAAAACTTCCAAATATATATTTGTTGAAAGCTGAGACCCTGAAGAATAAAATGGTGGTTTAGTTTTGACAGGTAAACACTTCCAATTCTGCTCGGATTACCTAGGTAACAGGACACGTCACAGGTCCCTAAAGACTGTGGGACCATTAACAAAACGTTGTGCGGCTTATGTGCAGTGGGCAGCTGGCTATGTAGCGGAAAGCAGCATAGCTACAGTTAGGATGCCAACGTTGGGAACCTGAAGACTAGTGAGGACGGCGCTGGATCTATGGACAGGTAAGTGTCCTTTTATTTTATGTCAGCAACTACAGGATTTTTGATAGAAGATCCACCACCAGAAAATCCAAAGTCTTACCGGGGAGATTGAACTCAGACAGGTATACACCTAATGAGTCAATCAAGCTTGTGATTTAATATACCCAAGGGAAGACTGCCTTAGCCGACACGACCTCCAATTAGATGGCAAATTCCAAGGATAGACCTCAGTGGGATTTGTTTCAAACAGGAAACCGGATAGATGAGTTCTCTGGTATAATGTGATTATAAAAAAGAGAAGGGAGGCACATAGTGTAATTCCGTTTTAAAATGGGAAATATTTAATATAAAAAAGGTAATACACTCACATTTTGGTAGATAAAGCACTTGTGATAAAAAGCAGTGGCTTCAGCAGAGCGTTCCAACGCGTTTTGTCTCATGGGACTTCATCTAGAGTTGATGAAGTCTTATGCAATGAAACGCGTTGGACCGCTCTGCTGAAGCCACTGCTTTTTATCACAATCGCTTTTTTATCTACCAAAATGTGAGAGTATTAACTTTTTTGTATTAAATATTTCCCATTTTATAACTGAATTACACTATGTGCCTCCCTTCTTCTTCTTTTTTTTTTATAATCACATTATACCGGAGAAATCATCTATCTGGTTTCCTGTTTGAAACAAATCCCACTGAGGTCTGTCCTTGGAATTTACCATCTAATTGGAGGTCGTGTCTGCTGAGGCAGTCTTCCCTTTGGTGTATTACATCACAAGCTTGATTGACTCATTAGGTGTATACCTGTTTGAGTTCAATCTCTCCGGTAAGCCTTTGGATTTTCTGGCAGTGGATCTTCTATCAGCAAGTTTTCTAGCATGTTTTTTTATTTTGTTTTCAACTCACAATGATGTCCACTTTTTGATTTGGTTTTAAATTGTTTTTTGGACATTTATATCACTATATTGTTTACCTTATGGTTTTCGCCAATGTTTTTTCACCAGTGATATGCCCTCTGGACTTTATCCTTGGACACCATTTCATTTAAGGGTTTTTTTTTTTTTTTTTGTCCTATTTGCACATTGTCTATATTGTATTGATCACTTTTTGTTTAGAGGTTTACAGTTCATGTAAATTTTGTTTATATACACTTTCCAGTCTCAGTTCACACTGTGATCTTATTCTCTACACGTTCTATATTTTGCAATTGATCCTTTGCAGCACTGGCTGCTACCTCATTATCCAAAAGAGACAGCGCTGTATATTTGTTTTGTTTTTCATATTTGAAAAATATTCTTATTGGTGTATTTGTAATATTTATTCCTCAAATATTATAAATGTTCTATACTGATTATGTGTCATAGGTCACAGGGTTAGGCTTTCCTGACATTCCTTTCTTTTGATGTTTTAGGCACAGTTATCTAAGGCCCTGGAAGAAGCTGGGATGCAGAAACAAAGAGCTGAACTTGTGAGTATGAAAGGAACTACAGTACTAGGAATTTCTGGGGAATATATATATATATATTGTGACATTTGCTTTAGCTGTGCTTCTATCTGACGTTTCTGAATTAGTGTTGCTTTATTGAACCAACAAATGATCATCAGCACATTAGACCAAACATTTGGCTGCCTGTTTATGTCCTTCGTTTCCCCCTGTATAATTTGTGTTCTTTTAATAACCGCTCCCCCACCCTCATGTCCATGAAGCTGTTGCATTCCAATTGGCATGAATAGGACTGACTGTATGGGGATGCATGGATTTCCTGTGCATCCCTGTGCAGGCAAACATGGCCTTCCCACGTCCCCCTACATCCATGAGAATGAGGCCTTAAAGAATATGTAAACCCAGCGTTTCATATTCCTGATATGTGTCTGTTGTGCCATGTAACTGTAAGAAAGATGATCTTGTTCTCTTTGTATTGCTTCCTTTGTGTGCTATCTCTGGTGTTCCTACCAGTGACTCTGCTTTACAGACCCAACTAAGCAGGAAAACACACTGTGGTCAGTTCTTTGGCTATGCTGGGAACTCTGCGTGCTCTCCATTGATCAAACTTATCCTGATACCTCCACCCCCTGCAAAGCCTTTTACTGGGAAGATCAGTGTGCTGCTGTTTCCTCTCCCCCCGCTCCTATGTAGCTGAGAACAGAGGGAATGTGATCACTTATACCAAAAAATATATAATTTTTTTTTTTTTTATATCTATACACAAATGTTTTGTCTTTCATTTCTTTTTAAAACTGAATGGATTGTTTTACAAGGTGATCATTTACAATTACTTTAAAGATGAACTTCACCCTTATCAAAAAAAAATAAACAAAGGCACCTTTAGAAATATTTAATGATTGAAATCTGCATACAGATACTTGTAGGTAATTGTAGGCTTTTTGTTCTTTCCAAACATTTTTTTCCTCATTTGTGTATATGTATCTGTGGTCATTTTCACTAATGGCAGATGCATCCTTTTCCCTTTACTGGAATTCTGCCTAGAACTCTGAATCTGCCCCCTGGCACATATGACGGGAACTTTCTAGGTTGCAGCTGTCAGGCCCTGGTTACATTACCAGTGCCTCACTCCACTAGGAAGAGAAAAAAGCATTAACTGTAGGTAAAAGCAAAACGTGTTTGTTTAACTATTAAACATAGAGCCGCATGCTGAAGTGATTAGTCAGGGGTGAGAAAGGCCAATTTTAAAATAGAATTCCGGGATTAACCCTAAATAAGCTTAAAATATTCCCTCCCCCCTCATAACACCTATGCTGACTAACCTGTGCAAGAAATTTGCATATACTTACCCAATTTCATGCCACTCTAGCTATCATGTGTCATCCAACAGCAGCTGCAGAGGAGATGAGAGAGGAGGGAGCTCTGGCAACAGATAAACGATTGAAGCCTATGGGTCACGTCATTGATCCAAGCTTTACCAGTAGTTGTCAAACGCACTCTTCTCCCCCCTGTTGCCGGTTGCTGGCTGACACAGGGAAGATCACATGACCGGACCAGAGTGGCCTGAAAGTATGTTAAATATATGCATCTTTATTATACAGGTTAGTTAGAATAGGTGTTAGGAAGGGGGTATTTTTAAGTTTACTTGGGGATATCCTGGAATCCTACTTTAAGCCCTTAGTTCTCCTTTATTTTCTCTTTATGGTTCCAGTGTCCTCTTGCTTACTGCTCATTGCAATAGTTCCGCTAGTTTCACCTTCAAGGTACATAAAGTATCTCAGAAAAGTGAGTATACCCATCACATTTTTGTAAATATTTTATTATATCTTTTTATGTGACAACACTGCAGAAATGGCACTTTGCTACAATGTAAAGTAGTGAGTGTACAGCTTGTATAACAGTGTAAATTTGCTGTCCCCTCAAACTAACTCAACACAAAGCCATTAATGTCTAAACCGCTGGCAACAAAAGTGAGTACACCCCTAAGTGAAAATGTCCAGATTGGGCCCAAATAGTCATTTTCCCTCCCCGGTGTCATGTGACTCATTAGTGTTACAAGGTCTCAGGTGTGAATGGGGAGAAGGTGTGTTAGATTTGGTGTTATCACTCTCTCTCTTTCATACTGGTCACTGGAAGTTCAACATGTCACCTCATGGCAAAGAACTCTCTGAGGATCTTAAAAAAGTATTTTTCCTCTACATAAGGATGACCTAGGCTGTAAGAAGATTGCTAAGACCCTGAAATTGAGCTGCAGCACGGTGGCCAAGACCATACAGCGGATTAACAGGACAGGTTCCACTCAGAACAGGCCTCTCCATGGACGACCAAAGAAGTTGAGTGCGTCATATCCAGAGGTTGTCTTTGGGGAAATAGACGTATAAGTGCTGCCAGCATTGCTGCATAGGTTGAAGGGATGAACTTATCTGGTTCAGATGGTGTCAAGCGCGTGTGGCGGCAACCAGATGAGGAGTACAAAGACAAGTTTGTCTTGCCTACAGTCAAGCATGGTGGTGGGAGTATCATGGTCTGGGGCTGCATGAGTGCTGCCGGCACTGGGGAGCTACAGTTCATTGAGGGAACCATGAATGCCAACATGTACTGTGAAATACTGAAGCAGAGCATGATCCCTTCCCTTCAGGGACTGGACCGCAGGGCAGTATTCCAACATAATGACCCCAAACACACCTCCAAGATGACTACCACCTTGCTGAAGAAGCTGAGAGTAAAGGTGATGGGCTGGCCAAGCATGTATCCAGACCTAAACCCTATTGAGCATCTGCGGGGCATCCTCAAACGGAAGGTGGGGGAGCGCAAGGTCTCTAACATCCACCAGCTCCGTGATGTCATCTTGGAGGAGTGGAAGAGAACTCCAATGGCAACCTGTGAAGTTCTGGTGAACTCCATGCCCAAGTGGGTTAAGGCAGTGCTGGAAAATAAAGGTGGCCACAAAAAGGATTGACACTTTGGGCCCAATTTGGACATTTTCACTTGGGGTGTACTCAGTTTTTTGTGTTAGCAGTTTAAACATTAATTGCTGTGTGTTGAGTTATTTTGAGGGGACAGCAAATTTACACTGTTATACAAGCTATACACTCACTACTTTACATTAAAGCAAAGTGTTATTTCTTCATTGTTGTTGCATGAAAAGATATAATAATAAAATATTTACAAAAATCTGAGGGGTGTACTCACTCTTGTGAGATACTGTAACTTCTTTGGCAAACTCATAATGACTTGTATGTTCCTGGTCATAAATCATGATTATGAAAATCTGTTGTCCTACTGGGGGCACTCTGTCTCCCTCACTTGTTTTTTTTTCGTATCTCCATTCCCCCACACCTACCTGTAAAGGTTCCAGTTTCCTTGCTTTTAGTAAGAGCTATCCTGACACTAGTCCCTGATGTAGTTGCTTTTTGGGACATAATGCTCTCCTTTGGAGGCTTCTCTAGTCACATATAAACCACTTTTTTGCTTAACTTCAAAAGCTGTTTTCCTAATTATTTTGTTCTCTTAACCCCTAGGCACTGACAGTATGCAAATATGCGGCTTCTCGGCGGGAGTGCCTTTGCACCGAGCGGCTGCATATTTGCGGACCAATTTGCAGAGACAGCTGTGTCCTAGTGGCTAATGGAAAGCTCCTGATTGCATCCTGCGATCGGGAGCTTTCCAGTCACATGCTCATAAAGCCTGCCCCACCTCCTGGTATCTGAAACCTCTTAAAGGGCTGGGAGGTGCCAGTGCAAAGGGGTAACTAAAGTGCTAATTTCCCTTGGGTTTTGTGTTGTAAACCTCTAGGTATCTAAATTTCCCATTACTGGTTAATAATAATGTGACGAGTCCAAGCTGTGAATCTCTAAGATAGTAGCTATGTTTAATACATGTAAATATGTAATGCTTCCAAATATATCTTTAACCAATTTATCTCAATTCTTCTTTTTTTGTTTTTTTTTGTGCTTAAGAACGAGCCAGTGTTGGCTCAGTATAATTCACATTGGTTTGATCAAGGCCTGCCCTTGGGGCTTTTTAGCTGTGCGGGGGAAGAGACTGAGATGCAGAATTGTATATATTGTACAGTTTGTCATGTTTTCATTGTCTCTCATTTAGCATAAGGTTCGTGGGTAACCTCCAGGAGCTGCGTCGTTGCTAATGGCTCCTGTGCCCCAGGGAGAGAAGCGAGGATTCATTTTCCTGAAATATAACTTTAATTTGTTAGGAAGAGAAGAAAAATCTGCCTTATAATCCAATCTACATGGCATACAAATTGAGTTAAACGATTAGCCTTTCAGATTAGGAAGTGCTTGATCTTTTGTCAGTGTCATCTTAATGACTCGTGTAACACCTTTCCCGCCCCCACCTACCTTTATATTTAATATTGCTTTGTTTGAAGTTTTGCCATACATTTATGGCTTCTTGGCACACTTTCACTTCTTGCATTAAGTTGAGATATAAATGTTAAAAATGCTCACCAGTCAAAATTGAAAATGAAACATTGAAACACATTCAGGGAACATAGCCTGTTCATTAATTTTGTATTACACCTTGCTGGGCTGCAGCAGTACAACAGCCCTAAACCCAACTCCTCCATGTTTACCCCTCCCTGTTGTTTATTTTTTTGGCCTGTGCTTACCTGTAAATTACCCTATAGGTGGTATAGTTTTTAATAACATCAAGGCCAGAGAGGATGGGTTGGGTGATGCTGGTCATTACACAGTCCAAAAGAAGATGCAGACAGTACAGAAAGAGCTTTTGAAGTAAGATAGGAAGCTGAGGATTCTGGATACCATCTTTAAAAATATGTAAGAAAATTGGTTATACAGGGGTTGTGCGCTACAAGTAACTTATTACTGGGGAAGCAATGCAAGCTACAGCACAGCAAAAGACAGTCACACCAAATGTAAAATCCTTGTAACCACATTCAGTTAAACAAGTGGAAAATGCAATTCACAAATACAGACCCTAGGAGGAGTAGTGTATTGTAGCCCAGCACAAGACATTAGAGATGGGCCGACCACCCCACCCGGTTCGGTTCACGCCAGATCTCTCAAATATTACAAAAGTTTGGAGACAAACGATGCACCCCATTGAAGTCTGTGGGACCCGAATTTGAAAAATCAAAAGCCCCATTTTTTTCAAGGCTTATATGCAAGTTATTAGCCATAAAAAAGGTTATGGAGGCCCGACTACTTCCCTAGGGAACCCGTACCAATGCAAAAAAAAAAGTTTTATAAAACATAGTTTTTGAAGGAGCAGTGATTTTAATGATGCTTAAAGTGAAACAAAAAAAAAGAAAAAAATATTTTAAATATAGTGCCGGGGGGGGGGGGGGGGGGGGTCGAGCACACATCTGTACCATGTATAGAACCTGCTGCAGCAAAACTGACATTTTATAAAGAAAAAAAGAAGACATTTAAATTGATTTTCCCTGCAAGCTTTCTTTATTTAGAAAAGCTGGAATTTAGACGCTGGGCAGGTGGGTGGCAGGAAGTGTTTTTTTTTTTTTTTTTTTTTCGCTGCAACAGCTGGGGCAGAGAAATGTGCCTGCTATACTTTACAGCTGGTGGTGTGCTGCTGGCAAACATGTTGCAAGAACCTGTGACACCCTTTGCTATACCATCATCCCTGTCAGTGGTGACTGCTGAGATGTCATGAGATATAGCGGGAGTAGACAAGAAAGGTGAGGAGGAGAAGATTTGTGGTACCCAAATTGCTGGTGATTTTCCCATGCTTGATCTGCTTGTGGCAGAGATTGCAAATAGCACATGTGCTAAAAAAAAATGCCCACACAGCTGAGCTGTGGGACGTGGGCCAGAAAATAACAGCTCAACAATCTGCTGGAATAGGGTGGCTGATCTTTGCTCTTTCATGATGGCTGCCTCTGGAGGACATCTTGCCTCGCTGGGGTTTTTTCTCCCCCTCACTTAACTTTTTTGCTCTATTTAGTACCCAAGTTGCGTCAGTGACCTCATCATCATCCTTTCCATCCTCATCACTGGAGCCAACTTGGCAATACACTGTGGCTAGGGATCACGACTGCCAATTTGTTGTTCATCAGTGTTCTCCCCTCTCTGTAGGCTCATGTTACTCCCTTCCTCTACCTCAGAGCTAGAATCAAGTAATATCTGTGCATCCTCAAGAAGCAAGTGGCCAACGCTGTGTTCAAATAATTTAGCTGACTCCTCCATGCATGATGCTGCGACTATGGCAGGAGTAGTTGTGGACAAGGAGGCACAATAAGCCGCTCTGGCAGCTGCGGTGGACTGCCCACCAGTGTCAGCTTGGGTGATAGAGAATGAGGATGGTTTAGTAAGCCAGTCCACTACTTCTACATCCTGTGGCTGGATAGCATGGGCAACATCACTAAACAGAGACAAATGTGCCCTGCTTGAGGACAGACCATGTCCATCTTTTGCCTGTTGACACAGACGCAGCTGGCCCCCTTATAGTGGCATGGGAATGTCTGCATCTCCTTGTTGGCCTCCCAGACATTATTGGGGGAGTTATTACCCAAATTTAAACAACAAAAAAATGGAAAATGTGTGATTAGATGCACTTTTTTGAAAAAGTGGTGTTTCGTGCACTTTAAATTAAGGACTGATGCTGATAGAAATGTAAAAATGATTAAAAAACTGCAGCTGACAATTAAAAAAAAAAAAAAAAAAAAAGCGACAGGCAGGGGACAAAAAACGAACATCAACCCCCCCAAAAAATGGCAATACAGCACTAAATGTTATGTAATGCTGTGTTAAACACTGCACTACACTGACACACTATACTCACACACTATACTAACACTGCATCGAACGACCCGCATATTCGGGTTTTTGCCAGAAAAGCGCTGTTCGGGCCAAGCTTTTGCTTGGCTCAAACTTTTTGACCAACACTATTAGACATTAGAGTAAGGTGGCAAAAAACTGAGTCCTCATGAAAGTAAAGTCTGTTTAGAAAAGAACACTGCATCATCAGCAGACTCTCCTTCGTGCGAGCTCTGGAGTCTTCTTTCCAGTACATATAAGGCAAAAAAAGAGGGGGAGGGGGAAAGAAACACCATTGTCTAAAGCTGGCCATAAATTATACAATTTTCTTATTCAATTTCCTTTAGATTTGCATTCAACTATGTAGTGCAATGGCCTGCCTGATTGCATGCAAATTAAGTGTTTAGGTTTGACCTTGTATTATATGGTTTTGGTAAATCTAAAGGAAAATTGTACAAGAAGATTGTATAATGTATGGCAGGTTTTGCCTATTATACGTGAAGATATGGATAAAAAAATGTCAGAAAGGTAGGTATTGCACTCACATACACAAAGATGAACCCAGCATTTCAGTATGTATAATGTCGGCTGGCAGTGGCTTCTGGAATCTTTCAATGGATGTGGAACAATAAAGAAAATGAAAAGAAGAAACTACTGTCTAAGTGTAGTGATTGGTGAAGGAACTCATAGAAAATGGTGAAAGAGTAGGTATTTTACCCACATAAATCATCTCAATAGATCTACTGTGAAGACCTTGTCAGGTGCAAACTCATACTTCAGTATGTAACCATATCAGTGGACACAATTTCTTATAGGGATATAAAATGATAAAAAACAAAGGAGGACAAACAACTCTCAATGTAGTATTAGTAAAAACGGTGGTGTGAAGAGGAGAGTATAAATGCACTCACATTTGGGAGCTGAAGCAATGGCAGTGGCATCTATCCATGATGTTGATAGTAAGCACAGCGAGGTTCCTGGTGGATATCTCGTCAGCCAGTGGGGGTACACTGTTTCCCAAGTATAAAACAATTGTAGACAATGAGGAAGTTTTTGCCACTGTAAGTGTAGTATTTATTATAACTGATAGAAAAAAAGTAAAAACAGTATTGCACTCACATTAGTAATACACAGATAGGCATTATGCACCAAAACCAGCAGATGACACCATTTTCATGGAATCCAATGGAAGGTAAATGGATGACACATCTCCAATGACCAAAGATGTATGGGCTTGTCAGAGAGTGGAGCAAGCCCACTAAACTGAAAAGAGCCGGCACTGATAGTATGCAGTCAGATGGGTGGCAGTAGTGGACAGCAAAGAGGTGTTATTCAACACCAACAATAAGGCCTTAAAGCAGACCTTTCCTCCTTTTCACTAAAAATCACATAAGCATACAGCATTGCATGCTGATATGAAACAATCTTACGTTTTTTGCATTTATTGTTTTTCTACTTTCTGGTAGAGTGAGGCACTGGTCATGAACCCTGGCCTCACAGGTGTATCCTCCCGTGTGCTTCTGATCTCCTCAAGCCTCTTTCAGCCACTTACTGTGTACATACACTCCCCCTAACTATAGCTGCACCTCACTGGAGCATCTTTCTGATAGAGACCGTGGTGGACCATGCCTGGGCAAGTGTGTTTGCGCAGCTGCTTGAAGTCTCCACCAGGGGCACATGTTACAACACAAAAGCACAATTAAGTGATAGTTGTCTCTATGTAACAGGAAGTACCCCCCCCCCCCAAAAAAAAATGTATCCCGGACCCTTAAAACAGATTACACAGTGTTTGTGCTGTGTAATCTGCCCCCCTCTAAACTGTAAAAAAACAACTGTCTGAACCTGTCACTTCCAGTATCCCCCTCTCTGCACTGACCACAGAAATCGGGGCTGCTGAGCCCTGACCACCGTGGTCAGCATACGTCCCTTCGTCATCTGCAGCCCAACTCTCAACTTTCCTCTCTCCCCCTCGTCTCCTCCTCCCTGCCTGTCAGCTCCGTGTCTGTCTCTGCCTACCCCGCGCCCCCCCCCCACCCATTCCCACCGCTATTTGTACAAATACAATTGTATATATGGTCACTGCCAGCCCCTCTATCATAGTTAGGTATAGCAAACTGTTGCATATCTTTTTTTTTTTTTTTTTTTAACAGGCTTGTGCATTGACAGACGTTGTGCATTTGGGGCCGCACACCCACCCCTGCATGCCTGTCAAATTAAGATGTGTGACTGTGACCTAACAGCCGCTGTATGCCTATTTAATAAGATAGGCTGCCTGTAGACAGCTGCCTACACATAAACAAATGGCATATTCACTCTGCATGCGCCTCTGCAGTTGTTTGAATGAGGCAGGAACATCTAAACATTGCACATGGGGAATACAACATTTTTTTGTAGAAAAGCTAAACACAGGTAAGCAAGTGTAAATAGGGCCTAATTATTTTCTTGATTTCGCCACTTAAGGGTCATGCACACTGAGCTGCTTTTACAGGAGATTTGCCTATAGAAACTGCTCAGTGTTATCCTATGTGTCCATGCCCATTAGGACGTTTATAGGCATATTTTAAGTACAGCATTTAGAGGCAAAAAAAAACCTTCTGGATTGTGTTTTTCATTGGAGTTTTTTGGCAGAAAGAAACTCCTAAGGCCTCATGTACACTGCTGCTGCTAAACGGACGTTCAGAGGCAGTTGGATGGTTTTTTCAGCTTCCCCTGAACTCATCCAATGTTAGCTTATGTGTACATGTACACAGGTTCGTTTTAATGTTGTTTTTAGGCAGTTGCGTTTATAGGCTTTTCTTTGAAGGCAAAAAAATGAGTTCAGATGCCAAATTTTCTGACGTTTCAGACGCTAAACGTGGTACTGGTGCTAAGCCGCGTTTTAGTTTAGAAGTGTTTTTAACCACTTAAGCCCCGGACCATGGCTGCCCAAAGACCAGAGTACTTTTTGCGATTCGGAACTGCATTGATTTAACTGACAATTGCGCGGTCGTGCGACGTGGCTCCCAAACAAAATTGATGTTCTTTTTTCTCCACAGAGTTTTCTTTTGGTGATATTTGATCACCTCTGCGTTTTTTATTTTTTGCGCTATAAACAAAAAAAAGACAATTTTTAAAAAAACATTATTTTTTTACTTTTTGCTATAATAAATATCCCCAAAAAATATCTAAAAAAAAACTTTTTTTTTTCCTCAGTTTATTCTACATATTTTTGGTAAAAAAAATCGCAGTAAGCGTTTATTGATTGGTTTGCACAAAAGTTATAGTGTCTACAAAATAGGGGATAGTTTTATAGCATTTTTATTAATACTTTTTTTTTTTTTACTAGTAAATGATTTTTATCGTGACTGCGACATTATGGCGGACAGATTGGACACTTTTGGTGCGATTTTGGGACCATTCACATTTATACAGCTATCGGTGCAATTAAAAATGCATTGATTACAGTGTAAATGTGACTGGCAGTGAATGGGTTAACCAATAGGTGGCGCTGTAGGAGTTAAGTGTGACACGACACTGATCACCGCTCCCGATGACAGGGAGCAGTGATCAGTGTCCTGTCGCTAGGCAGAATGGGGACATGCTTGTTTACATTAGCATATCCCCGTTCTTCCTCTCTGTGAGACGATCGCGGACATCGAGTCCGCGGGACCCTTGATCACACTAACGGAGGTCGCGGCGGGCGCTTGCGCCCGCAAACCGCTTCTTAAAGGGCAACGTACAGGTACGTTAATCTGCCTGGTCATGCCCTTCTGCCGACGTATATTGGCGTGAGCCGGTTGGCAAGCGGTTAAAGGTGCCCTATTTTTTTTTTTTTTTTTTTACATTACAAAACTTAAAAATGATAGCAAATGATGAAAAAACCCCATTAAAAAAAAAAAAAAAAACTTGTGATTGCTTGCAATGCTTAATAGACCATTTTTTTTACCCCTAATGAGCCCATGATGCAATCCAATACACCATTAGCATTGCTGTTAGCCAAAGTAGAATTGGAATTTGACCTATATGTTAGATTTTAACCTTATGACCCCACCATTGAGCTTGACCCCAGACTTGATCAAAGATAGTTGCATGGAATTTAATATCTGGCTTTTTTAATTGCATTTTGCCCTTGCATTTTTTTTAATTGCATTTCTAGGTAGCTTTGACAATGATTCACAGGATTGTCTCTTCCCTTCACCCCAACCTGTTATCTTGGACACCCACCCTTTATCTAAGTTCTAACTTATCTAATCGGTGTCCTCAACCTGTCAGATATTTTCTAAGTCCCAACTTCAGCAGGCATTTCATACCAATGTTTACTCAGTCCCCATAACATGATTCTCAGGTTAGGGTTATGGTTTCCCCCTGAAGAACAAGGTTAGGGTATAGGGTTTCCCATTAGGGTTAGGAATTAGGGTTTCCCGTTGGGGTTAGGGTTTCCCCCTGAAGAACAAGGTTAGAGTTTAGGGTTTCCCGATAGGGTTAGGGTTTTAGGGTTTGGGTTTTCTGTAAGGGTTTCTCCCTGAAGAACAAGGTTAGGGTTTCCCCCTGACGAACAAGGTTAGGTTTAGGGTTAGGGTTTCCCCGTGAAGAAGACGGTTAGGACTCAGGGATTTGAATAGGGACCTCCTCCAAAGGTTAGAAGGTCAGCAGGCTGGTCCCCAGAGGTCAGTGGTAAAGAGGCGTGGCTGACCCACCCCCACCAAAGTGTTCAGTCTACCCCAATTTATGTGTATATATATTTATATATAATAAACTACGCAGCTGTACATACATATTGGAAAAATATCCTACAGACATGCGCTGCACAATCAATGGATGAGTCTAGTAGCGAAAAACTCTGGTCCTCGCACACAATTTGCAACGTTTTTCCAGCCTCATCAACAGCCACGTCAGGAGCATTTCCTCATAAATGCTCATTATGGGATCCATAGTAAATAATACTTTTTTTTGCTTTGGGAGGGCCTTATGATATTATCTTAAACGCTCCTAGGCGCAAACGTGGCTAAATGGGCATATTTAAACGCCGGTTTCAAGCTGTTTTTTGGAAAGCAAAAAAAATGTGTGCAGGACGGCTGTTCAGAGGCATTTTAAACACCAAAGGCCTGTAACAGCTTGTAAACATGGAAACTCACATTTAGGCCCCATGTAAGCTGCTGCTAAACGGACGTTCAGAGGCATTTGGACACTTTATTCAACTGCCCCTGAACTCATTCAATGTTACCTTATGTGTACATGTACACAGGTTCGTTTACTGTAGTTTTTAGGCAGTTGCGTTTTTATAGGCCTTTTTTTGAAGGCAAAAAAGTAAGTTTAGACGCCGAAGTTTCCGTTTCAGACGCCAAATGCGTCTAAACGCAGTAACCCGTTTAGCAGCAGCCGCATTTCGTTTATAATCCTTTTTTCGTTTTTGGCCATTTAAAAAAAAAAAAAAAAAAAAAAATGTTTTTTTTTTTTTAACCACTTCAATACCAGGCCTATTCTGGCACTTCTCTCCTACATGTAAAAATCATAATTTTTTGCTAGAAAATTACTCAGAACCCTCAAACATTATATATGTTTTTTAGCAGACACCCTAGAAAATAAAATGGAGGTCATTGCAACTTTTTATCTTGCACAGTATTTGCGCAATAATTTTTCAAACGCCTTTTTTTTTTTTTGGAAAAAAAACGGTTTCATGTATTAAAAAATTACAAAACATTAAAGATAGCCCATTTTTTTGTATAATGTGAAAGATGATGTTACGTCGAGTAAATAGATACCTAACATGTCACGCTTTAAAATTGCGCACACTCATGGAATGGCGAAAAAACTTCGATATCTAAAAATCTTCATAGGCAACGCTTAGAAAATGTTTACAGGTTACCAGTTCAGAGTTACAGAAGAGGTCTAGTGCTAGAATTGTTGCACACGCTCTAGCGCATGTGGCGATACCTCAAATGTGTGGTTTGAACGGAGTTTACATATGTGGGCGGGACTTGCGTGTGCATTCGCTTCTGAGCGCAAGCTACGGGGGACGAGGATGTTTTAAAAAAAAAATTATTTTGCTTAATTTTTATTATTTTTACACTTTTTTATTTTTTACATTTTTTATTTTTTTGATCACTTTTATTCCTATTACAAGGAATGTAAACATCCCTTGTAATAGGAATCTATTTGACAGGTCCTCTTTATGGGGAGATGCGGGGTCAATAACACCCCGTATCTCTTCTCCAAACTTGAAAGCATGAAATCGTGAAAAAAAAATGTACCAATCTCATGCTGACAGCCGTGATCGTGGCTTTATTTACATCCGGGAGTCACGCCCGGGGCCTCCAAAGGTCATAGAGATGACTGGTGACCATTTGGTCACCGGAAATTTCTATCGTCATCATCCGGCGCCGGACGATTCTTTCTCCTGGCACCCGATGGCACGGGAGAGCCCGGAGAAGCACCGCTGGATGGGAAAACGCCTATAAGAACGATCAATCGGCGGAATTGCCACTATGATCATTCTTATGCACAGAATCGCCGGCTGGAAAGAAAGATATCTGAATGATGCCTGTAGCTGCAGCCATCATTCAGATTTCCCTGCACATAGTCAAATGACGTCCTTGACTTTGTGCGGGGAAATCTTGAAGTGATTAAGAAACGCTTCCAAACGCAAATGCGGCAAAACAGACGGTTTAAACGTGGGTTGCTGTCAAGTTAAATAGTCCAGGAGAGGTTGTAGAAACGTCCCGTGTACATGAAGCCTTAGCCACATTTCATTTATAGGCATTTTTAATGGAGATACATTTCTGACCATTTGCAATGCAGAAAACATTTCTAAAAGCATATAAAGAGAAATAAGCTGCACTTCAAACAACAAATGACAAAAATATTTGAATGAAGGGGTCCGTGATGGGTCCATGCATAAATCAAAAAGCAAATAATATTGGTGCCAATGAGAGTGACAGAGTGACTAAAGAACATTGACCAGTGAATCGTTCAAAATAAATGAATAAATTAAAATAAAGTCTGTGAGCGTGAATTCAGTGATTGTTCGGTAAAGGTGAAATAGGGCTTCTTAGTCCCGCAGATAACACCCTATGATGTGATCCACCACCGTATAAATTACACGCTTACCAGAGGGCAAGCTTGTGTAAGCTTGTAAAGCAACCTGATGTCCAGTTTGTAGTACCGTCACAGCACGTCTTCACAGTGTTGAACCAGAGACAAACAGGATGACTCCATCATTGTCTTGGTCCAGAGGGGTTTTGAACAGGACATTCTTTCTTTCTGTGTTCACATTTACTTCTAAAAGCAAACATGGCTAAACGTGACATGTAAAAGCAGCACAACAGACATTTTGTACCGTTGGTTACTAGCTGTCAAGTTCCATCGATCAGGAGAGGTTTTAAAATGTCCCGTGTACATGAAGCTTTAGGCCTCGTGTACATTGCTGCTGATAAATGGACGTATAGGAGCAGTTGGGCGTTTTTTTCAGCAGCCCCTGAACTCTCCTCTGTTATCTTATCTGTACATGTACACTGAATTTATAGTCGTTTAGAGGCAGTTGAGTTTAGTGGCATTTTTTAGAAAGCAAAAAATCGCATTCAGGACGGAAGTTTATTTGCAGTTGAAACGTCAAATGCTTGTAACAGCGTAATTCACCTGACCTCTACGACTTGGATCTTTACTCTTCAAAAGGGTTATTATTTATTGAAACGCAATAACATTTTTTGTAAAACAAACATGTCTAAACACAGTTAATCGCTTTTATAGGCGTTTTAATTTATGACCATTTGCAATATGGAAAAAACTGACTTTCCAGAAACTTTGTATGCTGTGGACTGCAGAGAGAGAGATCTTTTCTGCATTGTAGGCATTTGTGAGGATATACTAATCAGTAAAATGTGCTATCTGGAAAAACGCTTCTAAACGAAAATGCTCATGGACGCCACTAAATGTTCATAAACAAGTGGAAAAACAGATGTTTTTAAACTTTGATTACTACCTGTAAAATTCCAGCATTCAGAAGAGGTTTTCAAACATCCTGTGTACATGAAGCCTAAATGCACATAAACACCTGTACAAAAACTATATAAGCATCTTTCTGCCAAGGGAACTGGCATTTTTTTAAGCCCAATGTGCATGGACCCGTACTCTCCCAAGGGCAGCAATCCTAACCCCCCCGGCACTTCTCTGTTCCCTGTCCAGGTACTCTCATCATATCATGGTGTATATAGCCTTGCCACTAGTAAGATGTTGGGACATGATTCCCATCCAGAGGGAAGGGAAGATCTTGTGGCCAAAGGCTGTTTGTGTACCTGGTTTGTGTGATATGCTACTATATTTGGGCTACATAATTTTTTTTTCTAGTATCGGCAGGATGTGATTATTAATAGTAGCATTTAAATTGTAACATTGATTCCTCTTTTATTATAAAGTGGTGAATATATGGTATCATTGAATTAATGTTCAGGCAAGTTTGTGTTACTGGTGAAGAAAATGTTCCTATAACTTGCTTACAGATTGAAAACATTGTGGGAATTTGCTTTAAGAGGGTCATGTGTCTATCCCTTCTTTTTTTACAATATAAGGCAAATGGAGTCATTTACATTGCTGGGAAACAAATTATTCCACTCTTGTGCTGTACTCACAATACGCTGGCACTGTTTGCTAAAATGACTGACTCTCGCTTCATACACACATAACTGTCAAGCAAATGAAGTGCTCTTGCAGGCTAAATTGGCAGAAAATGTCTAATTTAGAAATGTTCCTGATTTCTGTTTGCTGCCTTTTTTATGGGCATCATGCAGGCATATGTACCATTTGCACAAATTATGTTTTGTTACACTCTCAAAACTTTGCTGCAGGATTTGTCACTCGTATAAGTTGACACATTAGTCTCTTATGATGACACTTGCCTTGGAATTGGATAGCTTAACTGAGTACAGAATAAAGCTCTGGTTGCTTATTTGTGGCACTTCAACTGTTCATTATTATGAGTGATATGTAATGAAGCAGCGCTAAATATCTCTTCAGAAATACAAAATAAAGATAGCTGATAATAAAGTGCTAATAACGTTCCCAGGTAACGCTGAACCAATCTTGAGGTATAAAGTGCTAATAATATAACAATATAAAGTTCTAATAATAAAGTGCTTAAAACAATACAAATTCTCAATGTGCAAAATGATGCAATAATAATGACATCAAAACAAAAATTCACAATGATGACTGATGTAACTTCGGATGCTAGGCAAATAGTTTCTATAAGGGTAAATGCATCAAAGAAAGAAAAAAGTTCTAATGTAGGGAATATAATGACTAGTAGAAATTCTTCTCCAATCCACACCCTGTGTGTGTGCTAGCCTCTCACCTCAAGTGAAGACCCCAAATGGGTCTAGTCGTGCATCAACAGATGTCCTTTCCCCCCTCCTTGGGTGTATGTCAAATGAATGGTCACTGCAATCTCCAGGCTGTTTCTCCACAAACACCGAGTTCCACGACCAGCTCCTTTTAAAAAAATTGTCTTTAAACCCGAACAGGTTGTGGATTGGATTAGGATTTCTACTAGTCATTATATTACCTGCATTAGAACTGTTTCCTTTCTTTGATGCATTTACCCTTATAGAGACTATTTGCCTAGCATCCAAAGTCATCTCTGTGAATTTTTGTTTTGATGTCATTATTATTGCATCATTTTGCACATTGAGAATTTGTATTGTTTTAAGCACTTTATTATTAGCACTTTATATTGTTATATTAGCACTTTATACCTCAAGATTGGTTCAGAGTTACCTGGGAACATTACTAGCACTTTATTATCAGCTATCTTTATTTCGTATTTCTGAAGAGATATTTAGCGCTGCTTCATTACATATCACTCATATTTTTGGTGCTGGCAACACTTCAGAAGCCAGCTGCTTTATATTTATCTTTTTGCACTTTAGCACTTTACCATACATATCGTTTACACGTTTAGCGGCGCATTAGTACTTCACGTTTAACAACTGTTCATTATTCCTTTAAGGGTGCCTGTATTAAGTCCATTAATCAGCCAAGGAAGGCCTTTTAAAACCACCTTTGCCAGTCAATTCTTAATCTTGTCAGACATTCACTTAAATGGCA
The DNA here is from genome assembly GCF_042186555.1 of Aquarana catesbeiana. Classification (NCBI taxonomy): domain Eukaryota; kingdom Metazoa; phylum Chordata; class Amphibia; order Anura; family Ranidae; genus Aquarana; species Aquarana catesbeiana. Next base: position 119,324,810 of record NC_133329.1, read on the forward strand.
GTAAATAAACAATGATGTTGAATGAGAAACACGTCAGTAAGGGTACTGCAGTGAAGAAAAAAAGCATCCAAGAGGTGCTGGGACTTTGTGAGTTCATACAAATTAATGAGAGGACCAGAACATTCAAAGAGCCCACTGGTTCAGGTTAGGCTATTTTTGACTGACAAGGCTACCCTCCAGTGAGAACCCCAGCAGGTTACCCAAAAAAAAACCAAAAAAAAAAACCATGCACAATTGGAAGAAGCACCGAACTAAAGGATAAGAGTCCAAATTATTCTATTTGTTTGTACTAAAAACATCCAGCACATTTTGGGAGTCAGAAAAAGCTACCCCTTCATCAGGACTTCAATTAAATTAAGAACCTTAAATTGACTCAAAATAGAGCTTTCCTGTGAACCTGTGTAGGAAAGCTAGCTTCTTCAGTCTGGCACTCCTTCCATTTGTGTATGTTGGTAAGGATAGGCAGATCTTAATTTGTTTGTCGTGTCCTATCTGAAGTGGAAATTTAGCACCATTCATATACAGTATATAGCAAATTCTTATAATGCCCTATCCCTTCCTATCCTTTTACGCTAATCCGATGTAATCTTGCTTGCAGAAATTGAGGAGGTTGTAAGATTCTTATTTCTGAAATTGTTCCTTGCTTCATGTTCTTCCAGGTGGAGGTGGAGGCACAGGCAGCAAAAAAATATCCAACAAGATGTGCCTTTTTCCAACTCTTACTATATGCAAATGGACAAGTTTAAAAAAAAAAAAGAAAAAAAAAAAGACTTTTATGCTGTGTACACACAGGCGGACTTTTCGGCATCCAAGGTCCGTCGGTCTTTCCGTCGGTCTTTCCGTCGGTCTTTCGAACGGACTAGCCTACACATGATCACACCAAAGTCCGACGGATTCGTACGTGACGTACGACCGGACTAAAATAAGGAAGTTGATGGCCATTAGCCAATAGCTGCCCTAGCGTCGGTTTTCGTCTGTCGGACTAGCATAAAGACGAGTGGATTTTTTGACCGGACTCGAGTCTGTCCGAAAGTTCCGAATCTAAAGTCCGTCTGATTTTCGACCGAAAAAGTCCACTGCAGGTCCGATGAAGCCCACACACGGTCGGATTGTCCGACAGATTCGTCCCGTTGGACCAGTACGGTCAAAAAGTCCGACCCGTGTGTACACGGCATTAGACTAATGTTTTTCCTCAGTTTTTATACTCTCCATGTAGCCGAACAGTCATTGCTGCAAACTGTTTGGGTGTCCTTTTTCTGCTTGTGCACATAAATAAATCTCTCATTCCTATGGCCACTTCTCGACCAGCAATATACCTGGACTTTGCTGGTCCTTCTGTGGTTTTACCTGGATGATGCCTGCAGCTGCAGGCGTCACCCCGGTCTTGTTTTTTTAGAGCCGGCGGTCAGCTCTCTTGTAAAAGCAATCGCCGCTGAACTGCTTTTACAAGCAGCAGGAGGGGAAATGCATCAGTAGCTATCCGCAGCTTGCTTGTGCTCTTGCTTCCCAGCAGCAGACCTGAGCGACCAGTCGGTGCATCCGCTCGCTGGTCGGACAGCCGAAAAAAGCAGTGTTCTGATTTGATCAGCTATAGTAATCCGCAAGAGATGACATCACTTCCGGTTTACCCGCATATCAACGGTGCCATTTTTTAAAAAAAATTTAAAGCATTTCAAAAGCCAGATCTTGGTGTTTTGAATGCTTTTAGGGACAGAGGATAGATTTGGGGTCCTATAGACTTCAGATCTCTCCATAAAGAATGCCTTTCACATGCCTAGTGTGGTCACAAGGATGTTTACATTCCTTGTGACAGCAATAAAAGTGAAAAAAAAAGGCAACAGTGTAAAAATAAAAAAAGTTAAAGTGCCCACACCACCCTGTGCTTGCACGCAAAGGTGAACACGGGCGGCTGTCCCCCACGCACGCAAACAGCGTTTGTTCCACACTTGTAAGGTATCGCCACAAATGTCAGATCATGGGCAGTAATTCTAGCACCAGACCTCCTTTGTAAAAATAAAGTGGTAACCTGTAAAGGCTTTTAAAGCATTGCCTATTGATAATTTACGTTGTTTGTTGCTGTTGCATTGGTGTGCACAATTTTAAAAAGTCACATGTTTGGTATATATTTACTCAGTGTAACATCATCTTTTATATTTTACAAAAAAAAATGGGTTATATATTTTTTTGCTTCTTTTAAATTAAAGTGTATTTTTCCCTTAAAAAAACGTGTTTGAAAAACTGTTGCACAAATTCCATGTGACATAAAAAAAAAATGGAAAAACCCACCAATTTGTTCTCTTGGGCCTCTGCTTTAAAAAAAAAATATATATAATGTTTGGGGGTTCAAAGTAATTTTCTAGCAAAAAATTCTGAAAACAGTGCCAGAAAAGGCCTGTTCTGGAAGTGTATAAAGAAGCCATTTAAGTATACACTGTTTAAATGCATATTGTATATATTTTTGTCAGCATTTACAATGCACTAACAGCACATTAAGAAAATGCAGATTGAATGTGACTGAGTAGGACGGACTGTACATAAAAGAATGCAAATGCTACCACAAATTCAGATGTACACTTCCCTGCAACATTTAGTTCCATTTTTAACCACTCTACCCAAGAGTTTTTCTAGACACCCTACAAATCCTGATCCTTATTACCATGTACCACAGCCCTTACTTGCATGCACTGCAAATAGTGCATAGAATGTGAATGACTTAGCAAATACCCTGTGAAAATTCAGAATAATTCTATGTTGGCACAGCATGTAATGGTTCTTACTGGAATTCTTCCTTTCAGTACAGATGGATCTATAACAAGCAGCATCATACAACATACCGTGACTAGACTGATTTTATCGAGTCAGTTTACCATCAAAAAAAAAAGGGAGAAAAGAAGTTTCAACTTCTTTAGCTAATTACAGCAGACAAGACAAAGGCAGTTTGACTTTCCAGTATTAATTAACAAATCCATCACTAATTACCTTGGATAAGCACAACTCATGCTTCTTTCCCCAAACACAATTAATATGGCAGTGCTAAGCGTCTGTAGGCCGCAGCGCTCTATCATTAACATACTTCACCCTAATTAGCCACAGCCAGGAGTGGCTGCAGAAATGATTTTGTGATTGCCGCTTCACAAAACGATCCAATATGTGGAAACCTCTAAGGTATTAAAATGGATATATTTTCTGATCTCCGTGAAATGGCAGCCGCAATTACACAGGAATTTTAATCATTGCATTTTAGCTGGGTGACCTTTTGGCTGTTATAGTTTTGATGTATTTGTTTTTTAATTGATACGCCTGTGGCATTAGTAAATGTTGGAGCTTCACCCTGAGGATCCACTTACTGTATAAAAGAAGACTCATCACTCTGATTTACTGTACAGCGGTCTATGTTTAATCCAGTCATGGGAAATGCTCAACACCTCAGCAACAACCAATGCAAGTGGTACAACTTTGAGCTTAGTAAAGGAAGGGTCTCATCCTTATTACAGCTATTGGGAAATTCTAACACAGTATTAGAGGAACAGTCCTCCTTTGTCATTTTTATTCGCTTCTGGAGTGAGCTTCTTTTTTGAGATTTGTTGTTTACAAGTTTACAGTATTTTTTTTTGCTAGAAAATTACTTAGAACCCCCCAAACATTATATTTTCATTTTCAACTACCCCCATTTAGAGAATAAAATGGCGGTCGTTGCAATACTTTGTCACACCGTATTTGCGCAGCGGTCTTACAAGCCCATTTTTTTGGGGGGGGGGGGATACACTTTTTTGTAATAAAAAATAAGACAACAGTAAAGTTAGCCCAATTTTTTTCTATACTGTGAAAGATAATGTCACGCTGAGTAAATAGATGCCCAACATGTTATGCTTCAAAATTGTGCCCACTCGTGCAATGGCGACAAACTTTGTAACTTAAAAATCTCCATTGGCGACGTTTAAAAATTTCTGCAGGTTACCAGTTTCGAGTTAGAGGAGGTCTAGTGCTATAATTATTGCTCTCGCTCTAATGATCGTGGCAATACCTCAAGCTCTTTTTTTAACACCGTTTTCATATGCGGGCGCGACTTGTGTATGCATTAGTTTCTACGTGCGAGCTCGACAGGACAGGGCACTTTAATTTTTTTTTTTTCTTATTTATTTTACTTTTTATTTTCACACTGTCGAATCTGCCGCAGAGACCACTTTTATTTGAAAGCCAGCCGCCCGCCGTTTAAGAAAATACCTGGGTTTGTGGCAGCTATCTGCTGACATAACAACGGTATTCCACGTCAAAGTACCGAAAGTAGTCCAAAGTAGTCGTTAAGAGTAATTTCATCTGATATTTTGTAGGTATTGTTGGGTTGTCTCACCCCACTGGATTTATATTTCTTAGAGAGGTCTGCAGGTAATTATCTCTGTCCTGACCACCACCTGCTGCTCTTACAAGGATATCTGTCTAATGACTATTTATTTTTTTGCATGATAAGGTAGGCTGGCGAATGGCTGTGTAGCATGCAGCCTTTTGCAGCTACCGACCACATCTGACATTGGATCCATGGTCTGCAAACTCTCCTAGAAGCCTTTTCTTTTAGACATTAAGAGCTTGGGCAGTAATTCATTTCATTGGCCAGAATGGATAAGTCCATGCCCCCTCCCTCCCCCACCCAGAAATGCTGGATCACATGTTTGTGCTTCGGTGCAGGGCGGCCGCTCCGTCACCATGTGTCCCAAGTTTCCACTTACCTGTTTGTACAGGAATTGAGAAGAAATGCGTGGCTGTGTATTATTTATTATTATTGTCACTGGAACAGAAAACCAGAGATTTCCCAAGCCCATTGGGCTCATTAAAAACAATACAAATGTTACAGTTTACTCTGCCCCAGGTCTATCCAAAACTTTAAAAAATGGCTGTATTGACGCTTCAATCCACCATAGCAAGTTGAGTCTCATTTATGTTTCCATGCAGCGCAAGGTTTGCAGAATTTCTCCCCACAGGAATCCTATTTACTGTATTTATGGTTTCTCAAAGGGTATTCCTTCTAACTCAACAGTTTCCTTTAGTGTTGGTCATCACTCACTGTTGTATTAGAGACAGTCATTGTTGCTGCTAGTTTCTCCCTGATTAAAGTCTCCTTTTACTCCCTCCATGGTACTAAACAGTTTGTAAGAACTTCTTTGGGGCCACCTTATAGTCTCTCTCTCTCAACTGCCATTTACAGCTCATCCCCATACGTGATCTTTACCTCTACAAGAACATAATTTCTGATTCAGGAAACCTGTCTATGGACAATACCTTTTAAAGACCATTTTCCTCACTTTTTTCTGACTGATTTTAACACCACTGAATTGTATTAGTGGTTTCTAGAGATACCACAGTTTCAAGCACCAGCTTCCCTCCAACCATAACTTTCATGGCTGTTATTGTATTATTAGTGGTTTCTAGAGATCACCAGATTCCCTCTGGCCATAACTTTAGAGATCTTTGAGATCTTCAACATGGTCCATTCGAACAGATAGTCAAAACGTGAATGCAATTGGCTTAATATGAGTACAGTATATGTACTGTGTTAACCCTTAAATATCTTGCTTATGTAATTTTCAGATGAAAATGTGAGTTGCTCATTACATATGTAGGCTCCTCTTCAGAAGCACTATAATTTGTCTTTACTGTTCCTTCACTTTTTTTAGTGCAACAGTCATTTTTTTCACGTGTCCTGCCCTGATTTTAAAGCAGCTCTGTCTACTTTTTGATATAGATGGCAAGGGCAGAATCTACAGACCACATATATAAATATCCACTTGGGACTTTATTGCAGTCTCAGTCATATATCACACCAATACTTTCTTATGTAATAATCATGACTTTATTATACGAAATAAAAAAAAAAACAATGCATAGAATGTGCAATCTCTGACTCAAATATATCCCCCCCCCCCCAGCTGGCTGAGAGGGGGGCAGATCAGAGCACCAGTGACTCACAGTCACCAGTTCTCTGCTCACGGAGCTCTGAGAACCAAGCAATCGGTGGTGTTTGATCATTCAATTTTCAATCTTGGAGCTGGTGGGGGACAGATAAGGGATCGGACCGATGCTGCATCCACCTACATAAGTATGATTCTTGAAAAAAAAATGCTGGACTTCTCTTTTAAAGGAGAAGTCCAGCCTGAGCTCATTCAGCTGGGCTTCTCCTAAGGGTCAACGGTGTTCAATCTGTTTTGCACTCCTGTGACCTGTTTTCAGCAGAGAGCGGTCTGGAGTCCTCTCTCTGCTGAAGTCACAGGAATCTGTCCAGACACCATGTCATCCCAACTCTAGGAGTCTGGATCCGCCAGGTGCCTGGACTGATGGCAGTCTCAGCCTCTCAGCGAGCCGCTGAGAATGCCGCTCCCTGACCCTCCACAGTTCAGTACTCCAGTGAGCGTGGAGGAGCAGAGCAGGAGAGATGCTGATTGACAGTGGTGGTCGATGGTGTTAGATGGCTCCGTTCTCAGTGAAGAGGCGGCGGGGGACAGATTCAGCATTGGACCGATGCTGCATCCACGTATGATTATGGGATAAAAAAAAATCCCATACTTCTCTTAAGTTGTGTATTGTTTTTATAATTTTATAATTTTGTGTAATAGTTATGATTGTTTTTATTTAAGAAAGTATTGGTGTGATACATTACTGGCGCGGAATTAAAGTCCCAAGAGGAAATTTATATATATATGGTCTGTAAAGATGAAGGGACAAGCAACAGTTACTCGTTTTAACTATTTAATGCAGAATCCACAAATCTGTATGACTTACAATTGAAAACATTTAACAGTTGGAAAGTTTTAATGTGAAAGACTGTTCAAAAAGTAATTTTCAATAAATGTTGCAGTTAGAACACAAAATGTGTACGCTCTAAAAAATATCTTCAGTTTGCCTTTGACATAATGCTCATATATAGTGACCTCCAGCCATGTCTCTGTTTATCATGTACTTCCTGCAGTATCTCTGTGGCAGCAGCAAAGCACACATGTTTATAAATGTTTGATCTGGTTTTTTGGGTCAGCAAGGGGCATCCTGGACCTTCTGGCTGTTCTACATATATACATGTTGTACATGGGGTAAGCTTTAGAGTTTGAGGTGACGCATGGCAGTTAGTTTGTTAGTGGAGGGTATCATGCTGAGAATGTTATTGCTGTGGTTTAAACACTAGCAGAGAATGAGTGATTTTATACTGTCGCCTTCTCTGATTAGAAAAAAAATAGTATACTGTTTAAAAGTTCAGTTAGAGAAATGAGTTTGCTGCTCTTATCACGGTCATTAAGGTTTCATTTAGCGGATGCTATTTTTCCACTGCAAATAGTTTTATATTTTGTGCTTTATGAACTTTCAATGAGACTTGATGACCATCTTTTATTCATCACTGAGGTTTCCTGGTTCAGCATTAAATATATAGCTTTCTGCCTTAATAGTACAGGGAGTTCTTTCTATTACAAGGAATGTAAACCTTGCTTGTAAAAGAACTAAGGATGACAGGTCCTCTTTTTTGAGAGATCTGGGGTTAAAAAGAACCCAAGTCTCTCAATTACCTTTAAAAGCAAAAGAAAAACAAATTTATTATTTTTTTTTGGAACTTCTGCTTTTAAAAAAAAAGAAAAACTATATATTTACTATGGCCCAGGAATCAGAAGAGACATCACTCTGGTCCTCCAGGGGCATAGATTAGTGGTCATATTGGCCTCTCTTTTTTTCTATGCCCAACTAACTGCCACATTGGATCACTCCCAGGCATTACCGATCCATTGGGTAAGCCCGGGAACGACGGCGGGACCACTTTTATCTGTAAGAGATTCAGTTATAGTAAAAAAATAAAAATACTGGGGGTTATGGCAGCTAGCTTGGCTATGGGGACCTCCATAAAATGGGGGAGGAAAGTCCCCCACCATCTTCCAGAATATGAGAGCCTGGAATACAAAAATATGTGATTAAACATATAACGGATTAACATATAAACCAAAATGTAATAGATTGCAGCAAGTGGTGCACCCCATGGGCATGGTACAAAAAACAAAACAAAAAAAAACCTGTTCGGGATCGCTGGCCACAGAGAAATGTCAGGAGGCCAGGGAAAATCAGAGATCAGAACCATTATGTGCGTTAGTGTCCATCAGGTTGGCAATCTGGACAAAGGGCGCCTCTGAGGTGTGAAGGTAGATTTGTGATGCTGTTGTCGCACTAGGGTCCAGATGCCACTTGGAGCTAACGGTGACAGGAAGCAGTACAAGATCTTCGGGGAGGGGGTGGAAGGCCCAATTTGCACAAGAAGGCTTTACTTTCCTGGAGATCACATATGGAATACTGTACATCATCACGAGAGGCAGAAAGGCGAAAGGGAAAACCCCATTGATACATGACTTTGTGAGCCTGTAGGTGGAGTGTCACCGGGCAAAGGCTTCTACGTTTTGCCAGAGTGATAGGGAAAAGATCGCTGCAGATCTGGATCTTGGACCCTTTAAAATCAAGCCTGGATTTATTGCAGGTAGCAATGATTAAAGCTTCTTTGCTGTCGTAATAATGAAAGCGGACAATTATGTCCTACGAGTTTGCCCCAGCTGGGGGTTTAGGAGCTCTGTCTAATCACCAGTCAGTATCATGGATATTGGGAGCCACTATGTTGAATAAGCTCAGTAGCTAGGGACGGAAGTCCTGGTCTTCCACTGTTTCTGGAATACCTCTGATCCACAGATTTTGTCTGCGCTCCCTATTATCCAGGTCTTCTTGTTGAGCTTTGAGCTGGGCGACAGTATTTTTTTATAGCTGCATTGTCCTCCTCCAGGACCTGTACGTACTTTATAAGTTCATCAAATTTGTCTCCAGAGTATCAGTGCGCTGTCCTAATTGTACAATTCCCCCCCCTCATTTCTTTAGCGAGTTTCCTCACCTCTTGTGCAATATTGTGAGTGAGGTTCTGGAGCAGAGAAAGTAGCTTTGCATCTAATACATCTGCTGTAAGGGGGGGTGAGAGATCCCTGTGCCTGGGTGCTGGAGATATCGAAGAGGGTACTTGCTTCAGGTGCGTGGTGCTCTGGTGGGACCAGGGCATCATCTTGAGTACTTTAGGCCGGGGATGTAGGCCTGAGTAGGTAGCAATCCATGGTGCAGGAGGTCCGTGGCCTGGGAAAAGCGTATAAATGCCTCTGATCTCCTATTTTGCCCATGGGATGCACGGCAGTTGCAGGAGTATGGGGAGGTGACTCTCGTGGTTGTTAGTGCTGTGTATCGGGCAGCGCAAGTCCCAGAAAGTCAGCTGGTGATGGAGCCAGAGTCTCACATGACCGCCAAGATCAGAAACCGCCCATGTGTCCCCGAGTGCAGTTCTTTCTGTGCTCCTGTGGCCCGTTTTCAGCCAACATCACAGAGCCTGTCCAGGCTCTGAAAAGATCCTGACTGAGCCAGACGCTCCACCCCCTCCACAGCTCAGCACTCCATTGAGCTTTGGAGGGGTAGAGCAAAGAGTCGGTGATTGATAGGTACCAGCTCTCTGCTCACAACACTCTGAGAACTGAGCGATCAGTGGTCTTTGATCGCTCAATCTTAGAGGCAGCGGGGGACAGATGTAGCATTGGACCGATGCTGCATCCACCTAGGTGAGTATAATTGTTTTTGTTAACCCATACTTCTGTTTTAAGCTTTGACAATGAAACATAGTACCTGAGTAGTTACTATGCACAGCTGCACCAGTTTTAGTAAATCTCCCCCTATGTTTAGCTAAAAGGGGCCAACCAACTTTATTAGGTCAGGAGCTATTTTTTGACTTGAGAGAAAAGGAAAAACGTGAGAATAAAATTTTTTTTGTTTGAACATCATTTTAAGCTTGTGCAGCTATATTGCTGCAGTTGAATATGCGTGCTTTTATAGAATGTGTGTAAGTCTGCTTCTTGCTGGCTCTGACTAATTACATATGAGTCGCCCCCCAGCACAAGCAACTGACTTGGTAGTAAGGCGATATGACAAGGAGCAGAGGGTATGGCTGTACAGCTAATTTTTCTCCAGAGCACCGTTTGCTAATAAGTGTACAGTGCTGTCAGGCTTTTCTCCAGGCTGTTCTATCACGCCTTAATTTATCAAATTGCATGACAGGTACACTTTAGGTGACATCAATATAACTGTATTTAGGTGATGATTGTCCTAAGGGCTTGCCATTAATCATGACAAGAACCAAGATACCACTGAGAGAGCCGATTCTTACACTCTCTTTTACTTTCATTTCATTTGTGTTAATTTTCCATGCTGATATATGGTATGCAAAGTAAAATGATAGAAGTACAACTATTTTAAGTTTTTAGGCTGCTTCTGGTCCCAAGGAAGGTCTGTTATGGTAGAAAAGAATTTAGAGAAATTTTGAAGTTTAGTGCTTTTAGAATAAATGTAAACTACAGACATTTGATGTGTAGACCTTCAACTTCTAGATGTTTATTTCAAATTTAAAATTAAATTGCCCTAAAATGTAAGTTCATCTTATTACTTCAGGGCACCTAGTCCTAAACAAAAAAAAAGAAAAAACAAACCTCTTGTAGGAAAAAAGATAGTAAATATTAGTACCTTACCTCTGGGGTTCTGCCTATGATGCCTAGGCATGTGTGATGTCACAGTCCTTACCTGATTCTGGGAACCCTAAAAATTCTAAATCTATGTATGTATTTGGTGTTTTTAGCAGTTTGCCTGGAGTTCAGATGTAAACATTACAGTGAGGTATTAATAAGAAAAACAGTCCTTCAAATTACCCTTCTCAATGAGCAATGTATGGCTTTGCTAGCCATACACATCTTTACATTCAGCTTACATAAGCTACGCATTTCCCTGTTTTATTTTTGTTTATAACACATTCTACAGTAATACACCTATAACTGGAACAATTGCCACACAATGAAAGCACTGTGTTCTTTTGTGCTTACTTGGTTTACTGCTGAAATAAAGCTGCAAAAATGCCTTTGCACAGTGGTGTCTGCATTCACAGACCTTAAAGAGCTCACATAAACCGGCGTAGGCTTGTTTTGTTTTGTGTCTGTGTTTTTTTTCCCCCCTCTACCAAATGCATTGGATTGTTAGAGCTCTTGGGGTCTCCGGGCAGTTAATCAGTTTGATGAATCAGGTACTGTCGAGCAGTTTAATTGAATGATACTGATAGTACATGACCGATAACCCTTAATTTGTCAGCTGGGCTCTCAGGCTGAGTCCTGGGAATAGGCTGATGTCGACATGTGAGAATATTGCCATGATTGGGAAGAAACTGGAATAAAAGGTAAACTCTACCACTTGGTTTATTTAACATGGATTATGTATTTTCTTATTTTTATTGTTTAATTAAAGATTTAGAAATAAGTGCTTTGTCTGTAAAATTGGACAAGGAGGAAGATGCAGATTCCAGCAACTCAGAGCAACCAGTCCCCAGACCTTTTTCTTTGCTGCAAACTGATGACAGTTAAACTATTATAGCCAAAAGGTTTGTGCTGTGGCCAATCACAGCACAAACCTTTGTGTGTTTGTAAAGTACAAGCAGCACATGAACACTTGCAGTCACTTGCTAGACACATTTATTCCCTTGAGTGCCCTCCACAGTTAACCCTTGGATTGCCCTGTCACCCAGCCAGTGTCATTAGTACAGTGATTGTGTACAGTATTACTCATCACTGTAATAGTGTCACTAGCGACGTCCGTGTCAGTTAATGTCCCTCCCAGTCAGTGTCAGTTTGCACCAGATTGCCCGCCACACTATCATAGTCACACTATAATTCGCTGATCACCACCATTACTAGTATAGTGTCTATACGGATTAATATCTTGATCAGGATCAGAAATATTCTAGTGTCCCTAATGGTATACTGTGACCAAAAAATGCAGTTTTAGATGTGGGATTTTTTTTTCTACCAAACACATGTAGCAGAATACATGTTGACCTAAATTTATGAAGAAATGTGATCTTATTGGACATGTTTGATGTTATCGTTTATTATGGCCAGTCACGTAATGCCCTGGGTCCTCTGTGATATTCTCACCGTGGTGTGTCTGGACAATGCAGAGATTGCTGCTAACATGATGGCATCAGTGCCACTCTTTGCATCAATACAACACGAGTGCCAGGGCACTATGCTTGGGGATCGGGACTGTGATGTCCTTTCTCAGTCTAATGTGACTGAAGGGGGTCAACTTTGAATGAAGGTGAGTATTGCAGCCTTAGCTGTCCCCCCCCCCAACTTTTAAGTTATTAAAAGAAGGCCTTTGAAAAGCTGGTGGCTTAAAAAAAACATTTTCAGTTCATATGGCTTTCATAATTAGAAGTTTTTAAGACATTAGCAATTATTAATAATTTTCTTTGGTGACCCAATTCTTTTGTTTTTTGGATGTCCAGTATGTCATTAACTTTGCCTGCATAAGAGTAGCACCAGTATTTTTGCAGCGTTAAGGAGGGAATACCAGCTTTACAGCTTCACAGTACTTCCAAAGTAGTATTTATAAACCAGCTGTGAAAACTTTTTAAAGTAGTCAGTCAGAAAATGCAGGTTTCCATTGGAGTTTCAGCAGTAAGTAATTGATATGTGATGACTGAGCTTGTAGAAATATGTACCTGTTGTTCGGGTCTGACCTAAATGAAAATATTTTAGTCTCTCTGTGAAGCTGGCCATAGATATTAGTGACCAATCAAATATACATGCACAGTCCTAGTGTGTCTCACAGAGGTTCATGTTTGAAGTGTTTTTCACTGAAAGCACTTGTTTTGGGTAGTTTGGGCTCTGTTCTATAGATGCATGCTCATCACCTGATCTGACTAAATATGCCTAATTTTTGTAAGCTCCTTTAGGCAGATTACTTCTTAAGTAATGCACTGGCAGTGTGTTTTTTTTTTCCTGCCTCTAAACGCCTATGGGTGCATGGACACATAGGCTAACACTGTGAAAACAAAAGAGAAAAGATGAGCACAACCTCCAATGTGTAGTAAACAAGGTGAACAATATTTATTAATGATTAAAATCACACTTACAAAAGGGGATCTTGTGTAAAGTAGTAAAAGTCAAAGCTGCTACCTCTGGTGCCCAGAACCACTGTGGAATTCCCCAGCTTTGTCTATGAGCAGGGAGTGAAGAGCACAGGCAGGAGGGAGCCGCTGCTGCAGGGAGACAACCCATCCAGGGAGGAAGGCCGGAGCCTGGATGGAGAGAATGCCTGACACCACTGGGAGATAGGAACGTGTTTCAAAGCATGTCACTACTTCAGCCTTGAAAAAAGGTTATGGCTGATAATATTTTTTCAGTCGGTGATGCTCTTGCATCTGATTGGTCACTGGGTTGTTTTTACAGGCGACAAGCTCTCTCGTGCGATCAGGCAGCTAAAGCCAAAACCAACATCATGACTTCACTTCTGCTTAGGAAGGATGTAAAGAAAAAATACTTATTTTTTCCTTTCTGTTTTTATTTTATCTCATGCTTTCCAGGGTAGAGAAGACATCTGGGGTCTTATAGACCCCAGATGTCTCCATAAAGAAGAACCGTCATGTCTTATTTTTATCACAAGAGATAAATGGACAGTGTAAAAATGAAAAAAAAAAAGTGTCCCGCCCCTCTGTGTACACACGCAGAAGGGAATGCATATGTAGGTCATGCACATATATGTAAACGGTGTTCACACCACACGTGAGGTATTCCTGTGGATGTTACAGTGAGAGCAATAATTCTAGCGCTAGATCTCCTCAGTAACTCTAAAATGGTAATCTGTATAATTTTTTTAATTACCTGGAGGTTTTTGAAGTGGTGTAGTTTGTCGCCATTCCACAAGCATGCACAATTTTACAGTGTGACATGTTAGTGTCTATTTACTCGGCATAACATTATCTTTTATATGTGACCAAAAACTGTGTTATTTTTTTTTTTTTTTTTTTCAAAAATACTGTGCAAATACCGTGTAACATAAAAAACAATTGCAACAGCCACCATTTTATTCTCTAGGGTGATCACAGCACGTGCCTCGCGCCCCCTTCAGGGGGGACGTGGCCAGCTTTGAAAGTGGAGGACATCAATAGACGGCCTCCCGGCAAAGCAGATCCGCGCTGTAGCCGTCATTCGGCTATAGCGCGGATCTGAACAGGTTAATGCTGCTTTAATGTTTGCCTTTCAGTAATTTACTAAATCTGCAAGAAAACAATTTTGTCACACAGAGTGCCTGACATACAGTAACAATATAATTACAAAAATATTACTCAAGCTATGCTTTAGTTCAAATCCAGTGACTTTGAATATATTGAGATATTATCAGTCTGCTGCAGACAGGAAGAAACATTTCCTCATTCACCTGTCCTTCAGTGACCAGACTGCAATGTTGTAGCATTGTAGAAAGTATGAGGTTTCCGTAAGGGGTTGATCTGTGTAATTCATAAATACTGCCAAGAGCAGCACAGGCACTTAGAATTGCATAACTGTGTCATCCCTGAGCCAGCATCTGTCCTAAACATAGATGGTCACCCTTCATGATGCCCGAACAAAGATGACTCCTCCCTTCTGGAGAGAAAAGTAGAAGTAGTTCTGGGATTTATTGCTAAAACTTTCTTCTGTGACCAGAGTGCATCTTTGGCTCCAGTACCCTAGGCTTCCTCTGTATCATGATAGGATTGGGAGCAATGATACTGTGCAACACGGCTACCGTTAGAAAATATTTTCTGTTTCTTTATAGATCTGGGTAGATTAGTCTATATTGTAGCAGTGTTGGTTTGCTCTTTTAGTTAACATCTTTCATTTCTGTTGTAAGGGTCCTTTTAAATTGAAGATTGCTGATATGCAAAACAAAAAAAATAAAAATAAACTTGTATGGGTGGTCCAGCCAGACCCCAGCCAGTGCCAAGGTGTACAAGATTAAATCTTCCTCATTAGCTTTCAAGTGAAGGATTCTGGGTAATTGTGCTAATACTGCTGTCCTTGGCAGGCATTCAGCTCTGGCTCTAGTTCCCCGGGCTTCCTCTTTATTTTAACTTTAGACGCATCACTAGCAAATGCCAGTACTGAAATGCTTATGTCAATGATTTGTACTCTTACTAATTGTTTTTTCACAAATAACTCCTGAAATGATCATTAGTGCCAACAAATAAAGGCAGGCAAGTAACTTAATCAAGGCGGCAGACAATAATCCTGCAAAATGTCAATTTACTGTTTCTAAGCTGCTGCATCCGGCTGATAATGCATCACAATTTTCTCATTCTTCTCCGGCCTTTGATGGTTTCGGCTGACTTTATAGAAAGCCACAATCCTTTACACAAATAAAAATTGAGCCGTTAAAATAACTCATCCAGTATGTTATCGTTTTATCTCACAGTTCCTCTTTTTTTTTTTCTGTGTGGCGTTAAATGGAAATGGTCAATATGATACCTTTAAAGTGAAAATGCCTCTTAAATCTTCATGAGGTTCAGTCAACCCCTCAACCCCCCCCCCCCAAATGCTCATTTTTGATTATTTGCTGTGTGCGCATAGAAATATTATTGTAACAGGGTAGCACACTCATGACTGATCAGAGCATAGTTGTGGCAATGAGTACATGTAGTTTTTTTTTTTTTTTTTTTTAAACCCCTGAATATTATTATTTTTGAGTACTAAAAGTACTTGTTATATACTGAGGTGGCATGAGCTTGCAGATCTCGCTCAGTCCATCTTCTCTTGTGGCCAACCTATTGCTTCATTTGTAAGCCATATAGTATGAATGTCATGGGGAAGATCACAACTTCAGGCTTCCACATGCAGCAAATTTACCTGTGTTATAATAGGTGTTTTTCAGTGAGAGGTTCCTTGGGAAAATCATGTTGCATGTTTTTAACACATATGGAAGTACAAAAACCATTGTGTGCTTCCACTTTCTTCGCATTTGCATGAATACAAGTACACGTGCAAATGCTTAGTATCGGTACGATACTAGTATCCATATCGGTGCAACTCCTAATGTTAGTGAAGCGATTTCCTCCTCTGTGCCTTTGTATTCTGACAGGGGGATGCCCCCCACCGGCAGAACACACTGATCAATGTTCACAAACAATGGCTGCTAATTTGCTGATTTTCCAGCATGTCCCTTCAACAAACGTTGGACATTAGACCTGCTTCTGTCAGCCAGACAGCTGTACACACAGGTATCGGATAAATGCAGGGGTTGGGGAGAGTAGGAATTGTTGCCATGTGTATAAGACCGACATCAACACAAACCTCTTGCTGTGCCCTGCATAGATAAAGCACAGGTTTACTTTATGGGCAAATATGAACATTTTTGGTGTTTTAGTTATACATAAAATGTAATTCCCTTAATGTAATTAATATCATAAATGTGAGTTATTGATTAACTACTTGAAAACAATCTGAGCATTCATTTAAGTGAATGTACAAAAATCACATACAGTGACCATTTAAAAATCCATTTATAAATTCCATAAAATACTGAACAACAAGAATGTGAAAGTTGCATCATAACTTTCAGGAATATCTCACAATACAATAACAACCGTAACCTCACTGACGCTGTCACTTTTCTTGAAATAACTAGCTGGAAAAAGATACATATTTGTAAGCAGAATATCACACAGAAAGATAATAAAATGCACACAAATCTTTCCTTTTTAAGTTGATGTTCTTCTGTTTTGTTGATATTTGTTTGGGTATCTCTGGTTCCCTGGGGTCCCAACTGTATTCCAGCCTACAGATATCTCTGCTGGCTGATGTAAACAGTGATCTTAACTAATACACAGTTGGACCCTCTTTTGTTTGTGTTCATGATTATGTTCACAACTTGTAAATTAATTTTTTGTTGGTATAGCTATTTTGTGATTACCAAATACATTCCCTCTGTGAATCTAGTTTTATCTTTAGTTCATTGGAGGTCACAGCTATGCTTTAGATTATTGTGTTCTATAGTGCCACCTGCAGAAGTAGGAGGTAAAAAAAAAAAAAAAAAAACTAAAGACAGCCCAGGGGTTGCCTGTGCTAGTCACCTAGCATCTAGGAGTTGGCACTTGAAACATTTCCCCCTGGAAATTCTTGTTCCTTTGTTTTTTTTTCTTAAAGCACATGGCTAGCTAGGTGAGAGATTGGATATTCTACAGACCTGGCAAGGACAGACTGTGGAATTTTACACCTGGGGACACACATGACCAGTCATTCTCATGCTGTCCTTTTACAGTGCCCCACTGAGGCCGGGTAGCATCATGGTGGGTGGTTTCTTGTTCTTTCTCCAGTGGACCCTCACTATTGGCCTTGGAATTAATAAGGAAATCGGAGGGTATGCCCCAGTTATCTCCCCTCTTCACCTATTTGCTAACAAAATATGAAGTGCAATGCTACCCTTACTAAACTTCATTCACAGAAAAAGCTTTTCAATAGTCAAGTGATATAAAGATAGTGGTGAAAACACTGTAAATATTACTAATAAAACAGCACTTTGTGAAAACTAAGGCTAAATCAAAATAAATCCAACAAGTCTGTTAATGCATAAAACACATCTCAAAGCTCGCATAGGAATTGTTAAAGAAAAATATAGCTATATCGCTACAAGGTGGGGTGTCCCGTTTGACCTCCCACCGCACAGTAGCTGATCTCTAGCGACTTGCAATAATTTTCAAGGTGCCTTTTATATGTATATGTGCACATGGTTTACATGTGTATACATGAGCTGTGCCCTCCTTTCTACGTGTGTGTATATCTATCTATCTAGATAGAGATATATATATATATATATATATATATATATATATAGATATAGATATAGATATATATCTATATCTATATATCTATATCTATATATATATATATATATATATATAGATCTATATATATCTATATATATATAGATCTATATATATATATATATATATATATATATATATAGATAGATAGATATATATCTATCTATATATATATCTATCTATATATATAGATAGATAGATATATATATCTATCTATCTATCTCTATCTAGAGATAGAGATAGATATATATAGATATATATATATATCTATATATATATATAAAGAGAGAGAGATATTTTTATATACACTTTTCAGATATGTTTGTACTTATATGAGGATCTTTGAAATGGTTTTTATATATATATATTTAATTATTCATACATATTTTGCATACTCTGTGGTCAATATTGATTGCCATTGGGCTTTATTACTCTGTTGTCTGTGTGTGCTTGTGCACCTTAGTCGCTTTGTGGTATTTGCACCTACAGTATCCATCCTTTATTTTTTTCCCCCCATCCTAGTCCATTCTATTTATGTTCTATTTGAGTTTAGTTTGCATTTGGGCCTCCAGAGGGGGCGATTCCTTAATAGATACCGAGTGTGGGCGTGCTCATTTGTTTTTATGCGCACGCATCCACTCACTCACAGCTTCAGGGAATGTCCATGTTCCAGCGGTCAGAAGTAGCGGGTGGAACACATTGCCATTGCTCCATCTACTTGACGTCAGGTCCTGATCTGTTGGTGTTCATATTACTAATGCCTGTGATCCATGCTCGTGTGTGAGTATACACTTTGCTATTTTATGCCTTATTAAAGCTTTACCAGTGGTAATGCACAAGGTCGGTGCACCTTCCTTTTTTTCTTTAGCCTGTGAATACCCATTATTCTGAGGAGGGCTGCAAGACGGCAGATACTACTGTATGAAGCTGGTCACACCACATACTGAGGAACTAAACACCTGAGCGCAGGAGAAATTTTATTGCATAGGCGCAGGTTTGGCAGCTAATGGTTGGCCTCCTCAGGGATGTTGAGCACAAAGTATACACCTCAACCTTACTCCAGGAGTAGGATTTGACGTTTGTGCTAATTAAAACAGTTAGTGATACACTCAAGTTTGCTGAAGCATTCAGCTATAGTTTTTCCATACCACTTATTTTATTATAGTTTTATCTATAAAGAGTGAAAGAAACCAAATTCACCGTTGGAGGTTTTCATTGCTACAAGCCTTTGAGAAGAAGATAACTAAAACGTGAGCGCCGCTACCTCCAGTGGTTTCTCCTGGTCCAGGTGTTTATGTGGATCTGGCGGAGCAGCTGGTACAGGACCCAAACAAAGTTTGGAATGTGGCACTGTATTCAGCATCTTGGGCTGTCAGCTTTGTCATTGGTCATCTGCAAGTTGCTGTAGCTGAAGTGATTGTTAGCTGATCAAATGTCTATGAAGGCTCTTTTGATGTGATCTTCAAGAACTTCACCGGAGCCAAAAGTACCTTCTTGCCTAAGCTCAGGAAGGCCAAGGATTCTCTTCCTAATTCTTACCACCCCCCCCTCCCTTTTCAACCCATAAGCACTTTGTGAGGAAATTTGAAGACGATTAAGTTCTCTAAGTCTACCACCTCCACATGGGGCAAGCCTCTCTGACAGTCCAAGCCCACCAAACTAGCCAGCAGAGATGCCTTCCTCCTCTGCCTGATGTGCCCACATCTGTTCAGCTTAAGGATGGGGGGGATTTCTAGCAGTGACAGACTAATGGCTAATCTACATGTCTTACAAATGAGTTTGCAAATTGGTTTGACTTGGGCTACAAAGTCAAGTTTCATACACCCCATCAGCAGAAATTTCTTACCTCCAACCTGCACTTCACTCCCCAGCGGTTATCAGATATACATCAAAGGACTCTTTCAGTAGTGGTGCCCATTTTACATTTTTATTTTTTCAGTTTATGCATATGAGGGTACCTACCCTGTTATAGAGATGCAGATACATGTTTTGTAAATTCTGGCTCCTGATCCCACATGTTTTAAGATTGATTACTAGCTTCTTGTTTAGCAGGAAGCATATAATTATCAAACATATGAATTCAAGCGGTCAAAGGGCATTGCAGGGTCAACAGTTGTGGAAATAAGGTGCAGGCTGCTGTACAGATAAAAAAGCCACCCTGTTTCCCAACCTTGTTATTGGGAGGTAGAGTAGTTGTAGAGTGCAGCATCCATATTACTCATGAAGCCTTCTGAATGTGTACCAGCAACTGTAATTAACTTCTATAGGGTATAGAAAGTATTAGATGTGAAACAACTGTAAATACTAATATCTACACTCAACCCCTCTAGAAGGGAAGATGGGCCAAGGTAGATATATTACCTTTTTTTTCTCTGCAGGCTTTTTTTTTAAATATTTTTTCACTACGCTGCTTTGGCAAGAGGTTGGTGTGAAATAAAAAAAAATCTTGTTTGGTATTGCAACTTAGTTTAGTAATTGCATGCTACTTTGATTCTGCCTTTTTAGATGTAGTCCTTAAGGGGAGGGCTGAGATTACTTATTGTATTTTGAACAAGATTGATTTTACCACAATAGTTTGTGTTCTTGCAAACATCCTTGTGCAGGAAGTGTTAGGTTTATGATAGGCAGACTTGGTTGCTAATATTTTAAAGGTAAGTCCATAGTTTTGAGGGATGTTTAATGTAAGGGATTGGTTTAAGAGGTTAAGGTTATTGTTACAGTTTTGGGGATGTTAAGGGCCTGCATCAACAGGGTTTGTCCTCAACATATAGTAAGTAGCGTTTAATGGTGTGCAAAAAAGCTGCGTGCAAATAGGCATAGATATATAATAATCAGAATAAACAGTAACCCTGTGCTACTGAATAAAAATAATTGAAAAAAATATATCAATCAACAGACAATAGCTGCCACCTAGCTGTGTTATCACTACACTGTATATAGAAAAATAAAGCAAAATTTAGTGAAGCACTTTCAACATAACTTTTCATAAAGTGACGTGCAATAGATAGTTAAAAAATCTAGAAATACATCAGTCAGTACACTGAACAATATACTGTATTTATTGGCGTATAACACTCACTTTTTCACCATGAAAATCGGGTGCAAATAGTGCGTGCGTGTTATACGCCAATACTTCAATTTTAGCTGCCTCGGAGGGGACAGGGAGGGGGGCGGGACGAGCGCCGTCAGATTACATACAGTGAGAATCTCCAGTTTACTTGGCGATCTCTGTAATAGGAAGTCCCGTCTCCTGGGCTGCTATTGGACCACTGTTCTGTCTATCATAGGAGAGTCTCCCTGTATGCAATCTGTCAGCGCTCGTCCTGTCCCCCCTTCCCTGTCCCCTCTAGCCTGCAGATGGGCATCGATCAGGCTGCACTGATGGCAGTGGTGAGGCTGCTGCACTGATGGCAGTGGTGAGGCTGCTGCATTGAAAGCAATAGTGAGGCTGCTGCATTGAAGGCAATGGTGAGGCTGCTGCATTGAAGGCAATGGTGAGGCTGCTGCATTGAAGGCAATGGTGAGGCTGCATTGATGTGGACTGGTGAGGCTGCATTGATGGCACTTGAGAAGCTGCAGATGGGCATTGATCAGGCTGCATTGATGGCAATTGTGAGGCTGCAGATGGGCACTGACCCTTATTTTGCTTCAAAGTTCCTTATTTAAAATTTACGTTTTTTTCCTGAAAGTTCGCTGTTAAAATGAATGTGCGTGTTATACACCTGTGCGTGTTATACACCGATAAATACGGTAATCCATATATTATATACAAATGTGTATTAAATCTTACATAATGTGTTTCAAAAAAGTGCAAACAATACAAAAATAAATGTGTTGTCCATATATTAGTCCCATATACCATATAATCTCTGTGCAATCAATGCGTAATATCCAAGAGATTTCTTTAAGTCCGTGTAATGTGTAATGGGTGACCTCTCACCTGGTACCATGAACCCCAGTAGAATAAAGGGGGGTTTAATGCTCTTTTTACACAATAGCTCAGTTGTTCATCCTTTCCATGTACTGAACCTCAGGTAACAGTCCCTCAAGTGAAGATACAGGTCAGCCAAAAAAGGAAAGCACAGACATCCAGTATTGAAAACTGTTTCATATAAGTTTATTCATAAAAAATAGGTATTGCACTTACATGTATACCATAAAAGACAGACATATAATAAAAGCAGCAAATGCCATTCTCAAAGATGACATCTTGAGCCCGCTCATCATGATGACACTGCCCACCTCATGTGTTGCGCCCTGATCCTTTGAGAAAGACAATCAGGGCACAACAGATGTAAGGTATACTAGCAACTTATGTTTTTTAATATTTGTAGAGACATTTTATCAGTTATTTTTAAACTTTTTTATCATGTAATTCGTTTTAGAGTCACCAGTAAACACTGCACTACAGTGAGGGAAAAAAGTATTTGATCCCCTGCTGATTTTGTATATTTGCCCACTAACAAAGAAATAATCAGTCTATAATTTTAATGGTAGGTGTATTTTAACAGTGAGAAACAGAATAACAAAAATATCCAGAAAAACGCATTTCAAAAATGTTATAAATTGATCTGCATTTTTATTTATTTTTTTCTATTTAAAGAGGTGTCACAGGAACAATAAAAAGACAACTTCTCAGTACAGTCAATCAGTGTCAAGCTTATAAGGCACAACCAAAGCTGCATTTGATCTGCATTTTAATGAGTGAAATAAGCATTTGATCCTCTATCAATCAGCAAGATTTCTGGCTCCCAGGTGTCTTTTATACAGGTAACAAGCTGAAATTAGTAGCACTCTCTTAAAGGGAGTGCTCCTAATCCTAGCTTGTTACCTGTATAAAGGACTCTTGTTCACAGAAGCAATCAATCAGATTCCAATCTCTCCACCATGGCCAAGACCAACGAGCTGTCCAAGGATGTCAGGGACAAGATTGCAGACCTACACAAGGCTGGAATGGGCTATAAGACCATCGCCAAGCAGCTTGGTGAGAGGATGACAACAGTTGGTGCGATTATTCACAAATGGAAGAAACGCACAATAACTGCCAATCTCCCTCCGTCTGGGGCTCCATGCTAGATCTCACCTCGGGGTTTCAGTGATCATGAGAACGGTGAGGAATCAGCCCAGATCTACTTGGGAGAATTTGTCAATGATCTCAAGGCAGCTGGGACCATAGTCAAGATAACAATTGGTAACACACTATGCAATGAAGGACTAAAATCCTGCAGCACCCGCAAGGTCCCTCTGCTCAAAAAAGCACATGTGCAGGCCCGTCTGAAGTTTGCTAATGAACATCAAAATGATTCAGAGGAGAACTGGGTGAAAGTGTTGTGGTCAGATGAGACCAATATCAAGCTCTTTGGCATCAACTCAACTCGCCGTGTTTGAAGGAGGAGGAATGCTGCCTATGACCCCAAGAACACCATCCCCACCGTCAAACATGGAGGTGGAAACATTATGTTTTGGGGGTATTTTTCTGATAAGGGGATAGGAAAACCACATGAAAGGTATGATGGACGGACCAGGTACCATCAAATCTTGGGTGAGAATACCTTCCCTCAGCCAGGGCATTGAAAATGGGTCGTGGATGGATACTTCAGCATGACAATGACCCAAAACACATGGCCAAGGTAACAAAGCAGTGGCTTAACCACTTCCTTACCGGGCCTATTCTGGCACGCCTACATGTAAAAATTATCATTTTTTGCTAGAAAATTACTCAGAACCCCCAAACATTATATATGTTTTTTTTAGCAGACACCCTAGGGAAGAAAATGGCGGTCGTTGCAACTTTTTATGTTGCACGGTATTTGCACAACAATTTTTCTGAAAGAAAACTATTTTTTTGAAAAAAAAAAGATTCATAAATTGAAAAATAACAAAACCGTAAAGTTAGTCCTATTTTTTTGTATAATGTGAAAGATGAAGTGTCACGTTTTAAAAATTGCGCACACTCATGGAATGGCGCCAAACTTCGGTACTTAATAATCTCCATAGGCGAGGCTTTAACATATTTTACAGGTTACAAGTTTAGCGTTACAGAGGACGTTTTTTTTTTTTTTTTTTTAATTTTAATAATCTTTATTCATTTCTATATAATATACAAAAATGATCAAATACAACGATTCTTACATACACCATATACATTACAGTGCATATATAAATAAACCAAGATTTTTTTTTTCACTTATTTTTCCCCTTTTCGACCCCTCCCCCCCCGTAATTATTACTAATGCACCTTCGTGATTATCTTGGTACCGTACATAACTCTACATCTCCTTTCTACACACATCTTACATCGGATAACCCAATTCCTCTAACCATGGTTTCCAGATTTTTTAAATTCCTTTAAATTTCTTCTCCTTGCATACACTACCTTTTCTTTCCATACTGTTTCGGTTACTGTACTAATCCACTCATCCTTCGAGGGGGGTCTCTCCGCCTGCCATCTTTGTGCTATTAATTTTCTTGCCTGGAAGAGGCATCTTAACACTGCTTTAGTTTTAATATTACCTCTGTCTAGGCTCTCCCCAACTCCCAAAATACACACCTTCGGATCCATTTTCAGTCCTATATTAAAGATATTATTTATAGTATCTAGTATTTCCAACCAATACCGGTATAATTTTGGGCATTTCCATATCATATGGATCAGGTCTCCGGTGTTCTGGCATCTTGGGCAATTGGCATCCACCCTCCGCCCGAATTCAAACAATCTTTTAGGTGTGTAGTAAGTCCTATGTAGGAGCATTAAATATGAGAACTTCTGGGCGGGTGAGACAGAGACCTGATGTCCTCTCCCCAGTATCTTTTTCCATTGTTCATCTGACATAATACCCAGGTCCCTTTCCCATTTGCTTCTGCACTTAAGCTTCTCTGGTCCCTCCATACTACCTTTACATATATGTGGGTAAATTTCTGCTATGAATCCACTAGATCCTTCGGAACTACTTATCCTTTGGAGAATGGAAGAATGGCTCCACCTCGGACCTTGTTCCCCAAATTGAGCCTTTAGGGCATGTCTAATTTGTATATAGTTGTCATACGAGTGGTTCGGGATGTCAAATTCCTCCTTTAATGAGGAGAATGTTTTTAAGGTACTACCATTATACAATTGGGCCAGTCTGACTATTCCCTTTGATTCCCAAGCCTTTATTTTCCCCATTGGTACTAACTCTTGTAGGTTCTTATTATCCCAGAGGGGGGCATACCTAGTCATTCCTTTCATAGTTTTAATGGATTTCCAAACTTTTGTTATTAGTTTAACCGTGGGGGTTCTATAGGCAAAGGAATTTGCCTCCAGCACCTCCACTAACGTTTTATGTAGCGCTCCTGCAGTCACTATTCCCCCATCATTGTCACTATCAGGGTCAGTATCTGACCCTAAGTGCTGTAGTTGGGCAGCTGAGAAATAGCATCGAGGGTGTGGGACCGCCATACCCCCTTCTCGAGTTGATAATTGTAAGGTTTGTAGACCTATCCTAGACTGCCCCCCTTTCCATATAAGGTCTCTTAACATTGTATCAATTTTTTTAAACCATTTCCTACGGATCCATATTGGTGAATTATGCAATAAGTACAATAGCTGGGGCATCCACAGCATTTTGATCAAATTGCATCGTCCAGCAACTGATAATGGGAGCCCCTTCCATATATCGATCTAATTTTTAAATTTAGATAGCAGGGGAACTAAATGATTAATTATATAGTTATTTGGGTCTTTTGTTATATAAATACCTAAGTATTTTGTTATCTCTACTATTTCTATTTGGATATTATCCAAATGGGTGCTTTTCCTGATGGGATCTATTGGTAGTAGCACTGACTTCTCCCAGTTTATAGTGAGACCAGATAGACTTCCAAATCTCGTGAAGATATCTATCACCTGTCTGAGTGAACGCTCCGTATCCCCCAGAAATATGAGGACATCATCCGCATATAACGCGATCCTCTCTTCTCTAGACCTTCTTCAGAACCCTTCCGTAATCTGATTTTGCCTCACTGCCGCAGCCACCGGTTCCATTGCCAGAGCAAAAATCAGGGGTGACAAAGGACACCCCTGTCTTGTGCCTCTTTCAAGTCGGAACCCGTAAGAGAGAACATTATTAACTTTGATTTTAGCACTGGGGTCATTGTATAAGATTTTAACCCATTTTCTAAAAGGGGGGCCGAAGCCAAACTCCTTCAGAACACGCCACATAAACCCCCATTCAAGGCTATTGAAAGCCTTTACTACGTCTAACATCATAACAGCCCTTGAGCCCGCATTTTCTATTGGAATTTGCAGGTTTAAAAAGAACCTCCTAATATTTCTACTGGTTGATCTATGGGGAATGAAACCTGTTTGGTCCGGATGAACTAATTTATGAATAATTTTTTTGAGTCTAGTAGCGAGGATCTTTGCTAAGATCTTAGCATCTGAACATAGCAAAGAGATTCAAGAGGGTCTTTCCCTTCTTTATATAACATTATAATCGTAGCCTCAGACATTGAAATTGGTAGTTTCCCCTCTTTATTTGCCCAGTCAAACACATTAAGAAGCTCCGGGAGTAGTACCTCCCCATATTTTTTGTACGTCTCGGCGGGGAGGCCATCAGGACCAGGGGACTTTGCCATTTGCCGTTTGCCATTTCCGTTACTGCTGTTCTAATTTCTTCTAATGTTATCGGGGCCTCCAAAGCCTCACTGTCGGTCACTGTGAGGGAGGGCAACTCAATGTTCCTAAAGAAGCTGTCCATTTCCTCTCCTCCCACAACCCCCCGAGATTTATACAATTCTTCGTAATATTTCTTAAATGTATCA
The DNA here is from genome assembly GCF_042186555.1 of Aquarana catesbeiana. Lineage (NCBI taxonomy): Eukaryota > Metazoa > Chordata > Amphibia > Anura > Ranidae > Aquarana > Aquarana catesbeiana. The sequence goes on from NC_133329.1 coordinate 119,351,328, forward strand.
CTAATTTCGTCTATCTGAGACGAGGTCACACCGCACATGGTTCTAATAGCAGGGATTGTAGAGGGGGAGGAACTAGACCTAACAATATAGGCCAGCATCTTCCCTACTTTTTTTCCCCCTCCTCATACACTATTTGTTTTTGGAACAGTCTCTTGTTTTCAGACTTCCTAACCATTGCATCTTTGTATATTTGTTGCTTGTTCTTCCATATACTTTGTTTAACAGAGGATGGCTATTTTACATACTCCCTTTCTGCTGCTATTAACTCCTTCCTGATTTTATCCTCCCAGTCCAACAATGTTTTTTTAATTCTTGAGACCTGCTGAATGAATAGTCCCCTCAAATACGCCTTTAATGCGTCCCACATCACCCCTCTTGTTGTCGTGTCCGCATTAAGTGCTATAAATTCATTCAACTTAACTGCGATCTCATTCTGGTCCTCCATTATCTAAAACCACATTGGGTTCATCTTCCATACCCTGCAGGATTTATTATTTCTTATATTTATCATGGCCATCAGCAGTGAGTGGTCCGATACCCCCCTAGGTTGATAAACCTATATCTTTAATTATTTGAGAAGCTAAATCATTGCCCAGGATAAGGTCTATTCTTGAAAGTGTAGAATAAGAACCCGAGTAGCATGAGAATTGCTGTGCCGCAGGGTTTCATATTCTCCAAAGGTCCAATAGACCGGCTTCTTGAAGGAATTGGCCCATTCGATTTTCTTGTAGCCCCTGTCCCTGATTTCCTGGGGGAAACCTATCTATTTTTTTATTTATAACAATATTGAAATCCCCAACTACAATAATTGGTATATTAGGTTTATCTACTACAAACTCCAGTAAACAATACAGAACTTCTAGTTTAAAAGGAGGGGGAATGTAAATATTTGCTAATATACATTCCTGATTCTCTATTATACAATGTAAGAAAATATACCGGCCCTCCACATCTATATTGCGCTGTCTGCAAGTAAACACTACCCCTCTACCAATCAGCACAGACACACCACTGGAATATGAGGTGTGTACCGCGTGGAATTGGCACTGAAATCGCTTATTTCTTATAGATTTAGTGTCTTTAGTCAGGTGTGTCTCCTGCAAACAAGCGATACCCACTTTAAAAATATCCAACATATCAAAAACAACTGCTCTTTTGACAGGGGTACCCGACCCTCGAACATTCCATGGTCCAACATTCAGTACCATTAATTATTCTAAAAAAAAGCTATCAAGGAGAAACAGGGCGGAGAAACAAAGGCTAAGCCTTAAAAACTTCAAGGAGAGAGGTACAATTAAAACTAATGATCCTTGTAGGGCCCCTTGCAATGTTACCCCCATTGCTCCAACTATCCCTACTTCCCTTTGTATCATATTTGCCCATTGCTCTGAATTACTTCCCTTTATCAAAGAAATAAATTCCCTACTATCAAAAAACTTTAAATTGGTGTCTCTATATTACAAAACATACCGTACTTTAATCACTCCAAATATTAATATTATACCTTTATTTTGCTGTGCCCAGTGTGTTATTACATAAGCCAGTGTACCATATATTTTCTTACCATTCAATATTTCATGTAGTACCCTCCAATGTGTTCTCCTTCTTACAAAACCTTTGCCCCCCCCCCCCCCCCCCCAACACCTCCCAGCTCAAAACCCTTGTGTTTCCCCCCCCACCCACCCCATACCATTCTAGGTTACCCCTTGAGGCTTTTTTAATGACCATCCCATACCACCCCACCCTTACAGAGCTCATTCCTCCCATTCCCCCGATACCCCTCCCCCCACCCAACCCTCTCCCCTCCTTCTCTGTGACCAAATAAACACTTATTTTAAACCATCCCCAACCCCATTCTAATCCTACATCCATTTAACCGTGTCAAGATCCCACCCCGCTCCACATAAAAAGCATCAGTGGTGTTTTAAATTTGTGCCCCACCTATGTGTATCAAATACAAACCATAATCACAGTTATTTCATTGATAATTGATCTCTTATCTTCTAACCATGCTCACGCACCGGCGGGAGAATCAAAAATCTGACTCCCCCCATCCCCCCCCCCCAGTGAGTTTACCCGAAGCCTGGCAGGATACAAGAGAGCATACGTGACATTAAATTTTTGAAGGCTGCGTTTAACTCCTACAAATTCAGCTCTACGCTTCTGTAAGTCAGGGGAAAAATCGGGATATATTGATATCCTAGTACCACTATATAAGACTTTCCCCATCTCTCTAGCCTTTCGAAGAAGCCTTACTTTGTCCTTGTAATTTAAAAATTTCACTAGTATTGGTCTTTGGGGACTTCCTTGAGGGGGGGGCCTAAAAGGGACTCTATGCGCTCTTTCAATTGAAAACTGCTGCGAAAAAGTCTCACTTCCAAAGGTTTCAATCAACCAGCCTTCTAAGAATACTATCGGATCTGGGCCTTCGCTCCTTTCAGGCATTCCCACCACCCTCACATTGTCCCTACTGAGTGTGTTTTCCATTTCATCAAATTTCCCCGTAAGTTTATCTATTTTCTCTTTCCACACTTTGACCTCCTGTTTCATAGGGTGCAAATCATCTTCTATTAAACTTATTCTTTTTTCCGCTTCCGTTACTCTTTCTGCTGTTTTCCTAAGCTCATGCCGTACCAGGACTAACTCCTCTTTGATATCCTTCATTTGGTCTCCCAATTCACCCAGAGAGTGTTTGCAGGTATTAATCGCCAAGAGAATATCCTTCAGGGATGGTTCTCCTTCCGCTGATGATGTCAGAGTGGCAGAGGCTTCTATTTCTTTTCTGGTCACTCTTGACCCTTTACTTGTAGAGGTCTTTGTACCAGAGGCACCTGTGGGCATGCTCGGGAATCCCTGGCTCTTTCTATCCGTTGATGTTTTTGTTTGAGCTTGCTGCCCCCCTTTATTTGGAGTGTGTTCTGCTGTATGGACCATTCTTTCTAGCTTGGCGATCGCTGCAGCAGCTGCCGCCGCTACACCCGCCACAGTTGACTATACCCCCTTTTCCTTATCCTTCTCTTTGTCTTTAGCAGAACGTAAAGATTGAGTTCCTACATTCTCCTGGCTAGTGTGTTCCTCTCCTCTCCTCCTTGCTGACATAGCGTCTTACCTGCTAGGGGGGTTATTTATCTAGGGTGAGGTAAGGAAGTTCATTAAATGTCAACCTGTAAGCGGATAAGCAACCCCAGCAACGCAAAATATTGTTATCTGTTATTACTGTTGTCTTTATTATTACAGCAATGAGACAAATAAGAGGGCAAGGCTATTTAAGAAAGGGAAAAAAAAAAAAAAACACAGGGAGGATGCCCAGATCAACACCACCTTGCCAGGGATCTATAGGTTAACCACGCTTTCCTTGAGAAAAAAGTTCTCACTGTTATTTATGATAGATATACAAAAGCTGTGTTTTCACACACGCTGTGCAGGAGCCTCTTCACAGGCTCACTCATAGGCTTAACAGTCCTCCAAGGTTCACATCCCCTGGTAAACCTCACAACAGCCTCCACTTATAAAGAGAAAAGAGATGTGGAAGACCATACCTCGGCACTGCTGGTCTGAATATATCTCTGCTCAGTCCCTTTATCAGCGCTCAGGTGTCCAAAGCGTGCCCTTAGTTCCAGAATGACAAAACTCCGGTACCTTCTGTTCCTCTGCACGGCTTCCACAGCCTGCAGAGTGCGCTCGCAGAAGCCTCCACTACTGTCACTCGGCGTTCGTTCCTGCAGCGGCCTTCCCTTGATCTCATGAGATTAGGCTATGTTCATCAGGTTCCGTGCGTCCTCTGCGGCTTCAGAAGCCGTCCATACTGTAGATGCACTGTGCTGGCTCCGACAGGCACACACAAGGGGGGCAAGGGATGTGAGCAGCACACCGGGGAATAAACAAAGAGGCACCGTGTATTGCAGCGGGTTATACCCGGGGCATCATAATAGTGGAGCGGGGTGCACACACGCTCTCACTCCTCACCACCCCTCTCCTCCATCCGCTTCCGGTCACGCCTCACAGAGGATGTCTAGTGCTAGAATTATTACTCTCACTCTAATGCATGTGACAATACCTCACATGTGTTGTTTGAACGGCATTTAGATATGTGGGCGGGACATGTGCGTTCGCTTCTGTGCGTGAGCTACTGGGGACAGGGGCAATTTTTTTTTTTTTTTTATTGCTCATTTTACTTTTTTTTTTTTTTTACACTTTCTCTGTTAATTTTTTTTATCACTTTTATTCCTATTACAAGGAACATAAACATCCCTTTGTAATAGGAATGAGATAAAAAAAAAAAAAAAAATCACGATCCCATGCTTTCCAGCCGTGATCACGGCTTTGTTTACAAGCGCAGCACAGACATGATGTCTTAACGTTGCGCCCAGGCCTCCATCAGTCACAGAGATGACTGGTGACCATTTGGTTGCCGGAAATCTCTATGATCGTCATCCGGCGGCAGCCAATTCTTTCATCTGGTCTCCCGATGCCCCCTCCCATTGCCTGTAAGAACGATCTAGCGGCTGAACTGCCGATATGATCGTTTGTTCTTATGGTGCACAGAATCGTCGGCTGAAAAAGCTGCAGGCATCATTCAGATATTCCCACTGAAAGTCAAGGACATCATATGATGTCCTTGGGCTCAAAGTGGTTAAGAAGAAGCACATTATGGTAGTGGCCTAGCCAGTCTCCAGACCTTAATTCCATAGAAAATATGTGGAGGGAGCTGAAGGTTTGCATTACCAAAAGTCAGCCTCAAATCCTTAATGACTTGGAGAGGATTTGCAAAGAGCAGTAGGATGAAATCCCTCCTGAGTTTGCAAACCCGGTGGCCAACTACAAGAAACGTCTGACCTCTGTGATTGCCATCAAGGGTTTTGCCACCAAGCACAAGTCATGTTTTGCGAAGGGGTCAAATACTTATTTCACTCATTAAAATGCAAATCAATTTATAACTTTTTTGAAATGTGGATTTTTTGTTATTAGGTCTCTCACTGTTAAAATAAACCTACCATTAAAATTATAGACTGATCATTTCTTTGTCAGATGGCAAACGTACACAATCAGCAGGGGATCAAAATGCTTTTTTCCCCCTCACTGTATGAGTATTGTTTTTTTGTTCTTGGTGATTCGATCTGGATGGGAATGTTACCATGGCACATGATTGGAGAGAGACAAACCTTAACAGTCCATACACAATACTGAAGGAATGGAGAAGTGTATCAATGGAAGGAGGTGTAATACCGAGCACATTTAGCTGTTCTGTTTTATAGACCGCACCATTATCTGGTGAGTGTGTATTTCTACTATTGGTAAGGGCACGTCATTGTGGAGTTTTTTACGGTGAAGGATTGGATCACTATACTTTGAACTGCACTTTTTGAACTGTTTTCACGGATGATTTGGACTTTGTGTTTTATGGATGATCTGTTGTGTCATAGTCACATTGCTATATAGACACTGACTTTATAATATTTCACATAGGTATAAGAAATATTTGTATTCTATTTCTGAGTGCTGCATTTTGAATGTTTCAACAAGGTTTGTGTTGATGGCCAACAAAACTTGATTTGATGTCAATTTGAGATGCTTCTGAGATCATTCAGAATTCACTGACAGGTGCATTTGGTCTGCAGGTGACTTCTTTGTGACCTACAATTTACCTGCTTTTGAATTACTATAGACTATAAAGACGTTATGATAGAAACAAAAGCCAATCAATACTCGCCTTATTCAGTTAAAGGTTAGATTCAGTTTTGAGGTTTGAATGTTGGGAAAGGGTTTATAAGTTAGGGAGAAGCTTGTGCATATTTTATATTTAGTTATTTTGATGTCAAAATCCCTATAGCAAAAAAAATAAAAATAAAAAATATATATATATATATATATATATATATATATATATATATATATATATATACTGAAAACTGCTGAAAATCTACAAAGCTATTCCTGGAAAGAATAGAAAGCAACCATTTTGTACATCAAAGCAGTTTGCATTATGTCATTTATGAATGATTTGAATCATTAAGACCTTATGCCTTTCTATAAACTATTTAATGTGAGTGACATCATGGAGAAATAAAGCATTTTTCTACATCCTAATCGCTTCTCCTCTTGCATATGGTTAGCTAAACTATCTGATTCCCAAGAATGAAATTCACAGTTGTCTTTGAATATAAAGCACATACTCAACATCTTGGTAGTAGAATTTACAATTTGACATACAAGGCACAGGGAAGATGGCACCTGATGTGCAGCAAATGTTTATTTCTTGATGTTGCCCTGGTTATTTGTTGTCACTGGTTGACTCCTTAAATGGACTTTTACTATTTAAACCCTGTGGTAGCTACAGTGATTATTTTACCATTTCACAATTCCTTAGAATTGTGCACAGAAACAGTTGATTGATAGTCATGGGTTTTACTTCACACTCATTTACAATGCAAATTGTGTTTCAATTAGATGTTTGGCATCTGAAGTCATATCAGAGAAATGACAGGCCTCCATCCTTCACCATCAGCTTGATCAAGACCATATGGTGTATGCTTTTTCTTAATCTAGAGCTATATTTAACCTAGTCAAGAAAACATTATCAAATCAAAGATGTTAGTAAACTAAAAAAGCAGACATGCCTAAAGGGAATTTGTAGGCATGATATAAAAACAATAGACTGCTGCAAGTATATGTTGTAGTTAAAGATCTATGCTTTATTTAGCTTAAATTTATGTTTACACGTATGCTGGCTAATGGGATTTGTTTTCTTCTAGCTGTGTCAGATACATTGATATGATACAGCATCATGGAGAGGCAAGGGTCAAACAAAGAGATATTGTGTTCCAGAAAATGGCATGGAAAACATGCAGATTGGCAAGTAGTTTTGTGAGCAGGGGGAGAATATTTTAGCTCTCAGATACCCTATAAAGTACGATCTTTAGGAGATCACCCTGATTAGACCGGTTGAAAAACGTACTGCAGTCACTGTTGCATCTATCCACAAAATCATAAGGTCTTGTGCCATGTCCAAAATATCATTTAGCTCCCTGAGCTTCTGCATCTAAGCCCTATAAAAGCGGCATACAATTCAAACATCCAGAAGTGTAAATTTCTATGTTGGAATTACCCCATAGTTTAAATTACCTTCAGCCTTAATCCTGCAATGTTTACTGTGTGGCCCTGCCCAGCTCCACACAGCCTTCACAAAGAAAATCTCTTATTTTCTCATCGTTCCTGTGGGCTGGAAACAGTCCCCAGTACTCCTGATGCCTGGCATGAGTATGCGAGACTCATATGTACGTGCATGTACAGGAATAAGAGAAGCTAGCTGGAGGATTTTTTCTTAGGAAAACTTGGCAGCGCCATTTAGGGCCACACTAGGACATCAATGAACAGGAACTAAAGCTCAGTGTGTGATCTTGTGGTCTGCACTATGGAGTGTGGTGAGGAATAGTTAGTGGTTAAGGCTAAACATTTTTACATTTATGCAGTCTATGGTAAAAAAAAAAACAAAAAAACACCTGTGTGGTGCTCCCCCCACAGCCCCCAATACCTACCTGAGCCCCCTCTTGATCCAGCAATGTGCATGGGAGCCTTGGCTGCCCCTGGTCTCTCTCTCCTCATTGACTGACAAAGCAGTCAGAGCCATTGGTTTCTCTAAGTGCAGCAGCATTAAGACTTTTAATTGGCCAAAGGATTAAAACCCTTACTAGAGGTAGAAGTTAAAAACTCATCATGTGTGTGAAAGAGCCCAGCTTGGGGGTTGATCCTTGGATGATCAGGTCAGCAATAGGTGGTGTTGATCCCAACTGTCCAGCAGAGAAAAAATGTGTGATCAGAAACCAGCAGAGATGGCGAGATGGAGTATACGAGTGTGGAACGCTGGACTCGTAGGTGACGTCACTGGAAGTGCGGCCAAAGCCAGCGTGAACCACGTGGGCCAGAAGTGACATCTATTGGGCAGGACACGTTTCAGAGCATCCGATAGGCTCCTTCTTCATGCCAATGGAGATGAGTCTCTGCTGAAACGCAGATATAGGGAAAATGGGTGTGACAAGGGGCGGATTACTGTGTGGAACACCAGTAAAGTGGAAATGGATGTTAAACACTAGGTTAATACCCAGAGCTTGCTGTGGAGACTAGAAGACATTTAAAAAGCTGGATTTTAGTGTATTATATGTTGTTTTTTCCACTTGTAACCAGCCAGCTATTGGTATTAACCTAGTGTTTAACATCTATTTCCACTTTACTGGTGTTCCGCCAAGTAATCCACCCCTTGTCACACCCATTTTCCCTATATTTGCGTTCCAGCAGAGACTCATCTTCATTGACATGAAGAAGGAGCCTATCAGATGCTCTGAAACACGTCCTGCCTAATAGGTGTCACTTCCAGCCCCTGCGGTTCATGCTGGCTCCGAGCACACTAGCGGTGATGTCACTTACGAGTCCAGCGTCCTACGCTGGTAAACTCTAACACAGCCATTTCTCCTGGTTTCTGATCATGTGGTTTCCCTCTGCTAGACAGTCGGGATCAACAACACCTACTGCGGACCTGATCATCCAAGGACCACCCCCCAAGATGGGCTCTTTCACACACGATGAGTTTTTAACTTCTACCTCTAGTAAGTGTGTTTAATCCTTTGGCGAATTAAGTCTTAATGCTGCTGCACTTAGAGGTGCCTTCTTTTTTATCCTGTTTCCTTTAGAGTTGTTGCTTTACTCTTGAAGTGCTGCCTCAGTGCCCTACACAGACGTCCATCAGCCAGAACTATATTCACCCTTTGAGCATATTTGCTCTGGTCAAATACCGCTATCCAGAAGCACCCTTCTTTCTCTTATACTGGAGCAATTGGTTTCCACTGCTGTCAATCACAGCCAGTGACCCAATAAGAAGAGAGCAAGGAGTGGGGACAAGCTGCGGCTCTGTGTTTTATGGATGCATAGAGCGGGGCTCAGGAGCGAGCGCGCACCAGTGCCCCCATAGCAGTGGTTTGATACTGGGGGAGGGGGAGGAGCCAGGTGTGTCGGCAGGAAAACCATTGCACAGAGCAGGTAAGTATAACATGTTTGCTTTTTTTTTTTTTTTTATGAGTTGAAGCTTTAATATCACTTTAAATGACGATTTCACAAAGGTGAGCATTACTTTTATGTATATGAGCACCATAATGCAGTGTTGAACCCAAAAGCAAACATATATTATGTTACAGCTTACCAATTATGCCGCGTACACATGGGCGGACTTTTCGACCAGACTGGTCCGACGGACTTTTGAACGAACAGACTTGCCTACACACGATCACACCAAAGTCTGACGGATTCGTACATGATGACGTACGACCGGACTAAAATAAGGAACTTGATAGCCGGTAGCCAATAGCTGCCCTAGCGTGGGTTTTCGTCCGTCGGACTAGCATGCAGACGAGTGGATTTTTCGACCGGACTTGAGTCCGTCGGACACATTTGAAACATGTTCCAAATCTAAAGTCCAATTTTTGACTGAAAAAGTCCGCTGCAGGTCCGATGGAGCCCACACACGGTCGGATTGTCCGCCGGACCAGTCCCGTCGAAAAGTCCGCCCGTGTGCACACGGCATAAGATGTGATTGCTGCATTATTTTTATTTTGTAGGCTTGTTTTTTCTATCTTCATCTGCTGCTTAGGCAGCAAGTCTATTGTTTTATAAAAGCACAAGCTCTCCAGTAGAATACTTTAGTTACAGAGATAAGAAAAACAATTTAACAGTGGCAATAATGTTTAACCACTTGACGACCGTGCTATAGCCCAATGACAGCTACAGCACGGCCGGCTAGTTCTGGGAGGCCTTCATATGGCGGTCTCCCATGATCATGCCCACTGAATGAGGTAGAGAGTCAATCAGCAGCTCTTTGCCATGTATCCAATCACAGCTGATCACGAATGTAAATAGAAGCTGATTATAAGCACGCCTTTCCTCATGCTGACAGCATGATCAAAAGAGAGACGATAACCGGCTTCTCTAAAAGGGACGTGTACACTGACAATCAGGGCACTGATTATCAATGCAGTCCCACCAGTGTCCACTGGTGCTGCCAATAAGTGCCCACCAGTGCCTCCTCATCAGTGCCCATAAGTGCAGCCTCATCAGCGCACATCAGTGAAGGAGAAAAATTACCTGTTTGCAAAATTGTATAAAAACTGAAATTTTTTTTTTTTCTTCAATATCTTTGGTCTTTAGTTAGCAATTAAAAAAAAAAAGTGATAATTAAATACCGCCAACAGAAAGCTCTATTTTTGTATTAAAAAAATGATAAAAATTTTGTCTGGGTACAGTGTTGCATGACCGCGCAATTGTCATTCAAAATGCAACAGCACTGAAAGCTGAAATTTGGCCTGGGCAGGAAGGGGTAAAAGTGTCCAGTAGGCAAGGGGTTAAAATGATCAGCTATTATTTATTCATGTAAAACCTTTATCCCAAAAGGAAAAAAGCTGTATGTTGTAACTGGACCATAAAGTGTGAGACAGAGTTTAGCTTCAATTTGTTAGTGTGTTCAAATCTCCCCTAAACTGAAAGTGCTGCTGTGCAAAGATGTCTCCTGTGCTCCCTCATCCAGACTAGGGGTACTCTAATACAGGAGGTATGTTACTGGCCAGGTGAAAACAGAGGGTAGAAAGTTTAAAAAAACGAATGTAGCCATCTAATGATTGGTAAGCTGCAATATATTCCATGTTTTATTTTGGATTTAATATGGCTTTAAAAAGATACAATCTACATGTAAGGAACACTAAATATTTTTGTTTAGAACATGTAGTTTCTTTTTCACATTTATATGTCAGTTTTATTGAGATGTTTGTTCTAGAGATTTCCAAATGCATTGCAATCACAATCTTATTTAAAGCAAGTGTGTCAAAAAAATTACATTGCGAGTAGATAACAGAAATAAACATTATTACTTCATAAATATGCAGGAGTGCCAGTATTCATTCCAACTGCAAAAAGTAGTGTTATAATAGGTATCTAGGTAATTTATGTCAAAGATTTGATAAACAAGGAATAATAAGCGTAGAGCATAATAGATAAACATTAAAAAAAAGATAAGCATAGAATCAAATATCTCAATGGAGCAGTAAGTCATAGTGGATAATAATATACATTTGTAAAAATGTCAGATAGGAGCTAGGATGAGAGGATAAAAGCTGAGATATCAAATGGAGCGTGATCCACCGAAGCTGAGATGTGAGCAATAATGGTTTGGTCAGTGAATACTCATTTTATTATTTATTTTAATTTGGTAAAAGTGACACACAAAAAAACAAGTTCAGAATCTGTTGAAACAGATGCATCATGCAAGCAAAATCTATTGGGCAACTCTGCAGATGTTCTAAGCATGCATTCTGTAGAAAAGCTGATTTTCTCATTTTGTTCAGCGGTAGGAATGTGTAGTAGGTGAATAATATGGTCACCCAAGGTAAAACAGACTTTTCCTTATTTTATGCCACAAGCTTTGTTACACTGATACCATATTTGAATGGCGGAGACTGAGCAATTGCACTATAAAACAAACACCTAGTGAGTGTGGAATCTTTATCAAGCAAAAGCAGCTCACCTCAGCCTATGTTACACTCCACTGCTCAGACCACCATCCTCCCCTTGTAACTTCCCAACTGAAATGGGAGTCAGCAGCTCACAATTTAGCACTATGAACGTGGTACTTATTTAACAAATTAACAAACTACAGCTGCTGCGTGTTTCCGACTACAGGTTCCTACTTGATCAAGTAGAAAAACAAAACCTTTTATAGCCCCTAAGTACTATGTAACAAATTTATTATATAAACTATGGACTGGTCGTATAAATTATTATTAGTATCCAGGATTTACATAGTGCCAACAGCTTGCGCAGCACTTTAAAACATGGGGCCCAGACAGTACAGTTACAATACAATTCAATACAGGAGGGATCAGAGGGCTTACAATCTAGATGGATAAATAGGTAGTTACATGGGCAGCACTAGTTTTGTCTCTGGTTGTGTGCTGCAGCACCCTGACTGAGCTTTCTCTCTTTGCTCTCAGTCACAGCTTCTGATCGTGAGCCAGCAAGACGTGCTTCCGATCATGTGAGAGCAAGTCACAGCAGTCACTTGATTGGTAAGGCACTGCATTTCCTGATGACCCTTTAAGTTTGGGGTTGTTTAAAAAAAAAAAAAAGTAACAAATGATATACTCACCTTCTTGCTGCCACATCAGTGTGATGCTGTAGCTATCCCACATGGGCTCCAAGCAGGAGAACTGAGCAATCACATGATCGCTCCTTTCACGGTCAGCTCTGAGAAGAGAGTGGTGACTATTGGGGAGGTGTAATTCAGCCTTCTGCTGAGGTGTTGGATAAGAAGAAGGGAGATGCTTCCTCGGGCTCTGGGCCTGCAGCCCTTCCATCCACTATTCTTCTTTTATATGTGGCTGAGTAGAGAGAGAGACAGATGGATATGATGCCATCTTAAAGGCAAAATGCTGCAGAAAGCCACAGAGAGATTGATGCCATATTCCAGTGTACAAAAAGGTGTTGAGCCTGGAAAGATTGCTGATGTAGTATGGGGCATTTAGAGATCCCAATTAAAGGGGATGCATGCTTTATTTGACCTTGTATATTTATGTAGGTCATTTATATCAGGTGAGAGCACATCTAATGGAAGGGAAGCACTGAGGTGTGGAGGAGTGGTGGTGTGCGCTAAAGTGATGGAAAACTAGAGACACACAGCAAGTTTTCAAGAGACTTTTAATTACATTTTTAAACTCATTTTGTAATAACATATGGTAGTATATTTATTATAATAACTTTAGTATATATTGGTTGATTAAGCACTACACCATTTGTTATAAGTATTTGATTTTATAACACATATGTGAGTGTTAGGTGGGAGCAGCTAAATAAAGGATTAATTAATACTGATTTGTCACAGCAGCCCACGGGTTTTATATATACACAAGCTAGTAGGTCATTTGACTCCTGTCTAAAGTGGCCCTCATTTGCATGTGAGGTAGAGACCTTGGATTGTATGCGCCTTGAAGGCAGAGACGAATGTGAAGTAACATGCTGCGTAAATTGTCAGCACTATATAAATAACTGAAATAAATACCCACAATTTTCAGAAAAAGATTAAGACATTTTGTAGATGATTTTGCTCATACTACAGCTACATAGACCTTACTTACTCTGTTATTTTTCCATGCTAGGAAATGCATAGTCCTGACTTGGAAGAACTCTACTCCTCCATCCGTAGAGTCCTGGAAGGCTTCATTGAATAGAACCCTACTCTTCTATAAAGCCACATATTTAAGCAGAGGGACACTTAAGTTTGATCGTTTCACAGCCGGGCACCCACTGTGCGAGCCGCAATGTAACTGGCCAGGCAATCATCTGGGCCCTATGACGTGTCCCAGATGATTGCCGAGAGGGAGTGGGAGAGGTGATCTCCTTTCCGGTGCTGCGGTGTGCCGGGAGGACGTGGGAGCTGGGACCCTCTAAAAAGAGGGTATCCGCTCCCCCCCATAAAAATGACATGCCAAATGTGGCATGTCAGGGGGTCACCTCCCTTAAAGCGGAAGTTCCATTTGTGGGTGGAACTCCTCTTTAAGGTTATCCGTTCTGTGCCATGTGACTTTTTAACATGTACCTCATCACCTCTGACAAGGCAAGTAGGTGGTCTTCCTGTAATAGTGAATGGCGGGACAAACACAATGTAACTTCTGAAGAGTGTGGGTGATTCTTCACATGGATCCTTATAGTTCTGTTGATTATGGGAGGTTT